>NW_012115611.1:4250871-4266546 GCF_000951035.1 Colobus angolensis palliatus | reverse complement strand
GTTGTTGTTATTTAGCTGTGCCCTGTCCCCAGAGGTGGAGTCTACAGAGACAGGCAGGTTTCCTTGAGCTGCTGTGAGCTCCACCCAGTTGGAGCTTTCCAGCGGTTTTGTTTACCTACTTAAGCCTCAGCAATGGCAGGGGTCCCTCCCCCAGCCTCACTGCTGCCTTGCCGTTGGATTGCAGACTGCTGTGTTAGCAATGAGGGAGGCTCCGTGGACGTGGGACCCTCCCAGCCAGATGTGGGATATATTCTCCTGTGTGTCTGTTTGCTTAAAGCGCAGTATTGTGGTGGGAGTTACCCGATTTTCCAGGTGTTGTGTGTCTCAGTTCCCCTGGCTAGGAAAAGGGATTCCCTTCCCCCTTGTGCTTCCCAGGCGAGGCGATGCCTCACCCTGCTTCAGCTCTCGCTGGTCGGGCTGCAGCAGCTGACTAGCACCGATTGTCCGGCACTCCCTAGTGAGATGACCCCAGTACCTCGGTTGAAAATGCAGAAATCACCGGTCTTCTGTGTTGCTTGCGCTGGGAGTTGGAGACTAGAGCTGTTCCTATTCGGCCATCTTGGTCCGTCCCACAAAACTGAATTCTTTTAATAGCACACAATTCACCTCTTGAATGTTTTGTTTCTTAGAAATTTATTCTGCCAGATATCCTAAATCACGTTTCTCTAGTACAAAGTTCTACAGTCTCTGGAGCAGGGGCAAAATACCTCCAGTCTCTTTTCTAAAACCTAAGAAGAGTCACCTTTGCTCCAGTTCCCAACAAATTCCTCATCTCCATCTTAGACCACCTCAGCCCAGGTTTCATTGTCCATATCATTTTGGTCAAAGCCATTCAAAAAGTCTCTAGGGAGTTCCAAACTTTCCCACATTTCCTGTCTTCTTCTGAGCCCTCCAAACTGCTCCAACCTCTGCCTGTTACCCAGTTCCACAGTTGATTCCACGTTTTCAGATATCTTTTCATAATCATGGTGGAAGAAAAGGAGAAGCAAGTCACGTCTTACATGGAGGGCAGCAGGCAGAGATAGCTTGTGCAGGGCAATTGCTGTTTTTAAAATCATCATATCTCATGAGACCCATTCACTCTTGCAAGAACAGAACAGGAAAAACCCTCTCTGTGATGCAATCATATCCCACTGAGTCCCTCCTACAACATATGGGAATTCTGGGAGCTACAAAATGAGATTTGGGTGGGGACAAAGAGCCAAACCATATCAATAATGTTTGATCTTAACTGGTCCACTTTTGCTCTGACTAGACCACTTTCACCTCTTGATAGCCATTCCTTTGATTGTACTTTGTCTTCAATATCATACTAGTGGAGCCATGTTTCATCTCCTGTTACAACTCTTCGAAGACATACTTCAAGATATTATTCTTATTTGTTTAAAATTTCAATTGAAAACTCTGTTCTTGTCTACAGCTGATCTGGGCACAACAGTTTTGACACCCACTGAGTGGAAAGTTTGCTCAACTTTAATTTTGCATTCAGAGTCGTGTAACCTGAATCAGTTGAGATGTCAATGCTGTTGACTATTGTTTTTACTGTTAATTATTGGTCCTCTTCAATTAGGGCATGAATATGGTTAATTTTTACCTTGAAAATTGATATGAATAGCCAGCCACTAAGGACTTCATCTTCAAGATAGTCTTGTCCCTTCTTAAAACAAGTTTTTCACTTGTAAACTGTGAATTTCTTTGGGGCATTGTCCACATAAATTTTTGTAAAGCATCAGTGATTTTACTATTCTTCCACCCAAGCTTCATCATAAATCTGATATTTGTTCTTGCTTCAATTTTAGCAGAATTCATGTTGTTCTGATAGGGGCTACTTTTAAACAGATGTCTTATCCTTCTTAGTAACTCAAAATAGATTCTGTTCAGACATGTAATGATGAGTGAAATTCATCCATAGTTTTTAAATAATATATATTTTATGTGAACTTTTTGAAGATCCCTTGATCCCTTGTGTGTGATAGTTTTTTTGTGTGTGTGTCAATATTTGGTATATTCTTGTTGTAATGCTACTTTTTGAAATTATTTTATGCTCTTTCACAATTTGAACTTTAAATCAAACTGATATATGACTTTATTCTCAATTTGTTAAAATAAATGCCAGAAATCTTTTAAACAATTTTTTGTTGTTTAAAATGTTATTGTATTATGCTTTTAACATCGCCATTGAAACTCTACATAGGAAAAAAAAAAGTCCCTATCATTTAACAACTGAAAAAATTAGAATGTCAAAATTGAAAGGACATTGTTATTTTTTCAATCATTAATCTGTCCTTCACTAATGAACTCAGTCCTTGATTAAACACACACACAAACACATAAACATATACACATGCTTTTATGTCTATGAAGTGCAAATGTTTCCTGGCAGTATTTTGAACCTTCTTCTCTCTAGTGAAAAAAACTAATTTGAGACTTAGCTGATTATTTCTTTAGAAATTGTTACAAGTTTGAAAACGTAGCAAAATGAGTAATTCTAAAACTTCATTAAAAATTCAAAATAAAGACAGGACATAGAGGATGTAAAATTTCTTGAAGTTTTAAAGTACGGAATCAAAAATGATTATTATCCTATGATAGACAGAAAACTAAAACTCATATGGTTTTATAAATAATATTTTCTAGTAGTTATAAATAATACGTAATTCGAAAGTTTTAAAAGAGAAAGACAGCTTGAGTTGGGGAGGTCATGAAAATAGCAAAAGAAGAAAGGAACTGGAAGAAAGGGGATATTCACATCCATCGTTTCAGGAATCATTAGCCAAGAACAATCAATCCAGTATTTATCAAGCAAAAAAAAGATTTAATAATAACATAAAGTAGTTAACAACTTATTCAAAAATAAGCTAACTTGGTTTTATTAATCACATATTTATAAATGTAAGAAATTTAATCGTGGAATATTTTGCTCAAAGTGTCTTCATTTTTTTCTGAAAATCTACAGCTAATTAGAATACCATTCAGAAGGTGAGAGAGAGTTGTTAAGAAACTCATATAATTGTTAGGTTAACAATTTCTATGCTTCTCAATCTCTAGCATTCCCTCATAAACCTCACAAATCAAATTATTAACAATACTAATCATAATTTTTTATTAATATCATATATAAAGAAGAAATAAGTACATATTTAGAAAATGTGCCCTTTTCTGTTAACTTATAACATAAAATGTAAGTAAAAGCAGTGTTGAAGAGTAATCATCTTGATTTCCTTGCCTGACAATGAAATTTCATCATGAAGCCATCAAATACAAAGAAATCAAGACACAACTGCTATTTCTATTCCAAAGGAAATAAGTGCCCGGGCTTGAAAGAGGCAGGAAAGAGTCATGTATGAGCCATTAGAGAAAACATATGCTATGTTAATGTGAAATCTAAGTATTGAATATTTATTTCAAACTAAATTGTATTTTCTTTCTGACTCCACAGATTTCAGTTGTGTTTGCTATTATGGAGATTCCTATCTAGAATTTCGGAATGTGGTTTTACATCCACAAAATAACATCTCCCTAGAATTTCAGACCTTCAGCTCCTATGGACTCCTGCTGTATGTCAAACAAGACTCAAATTTAGTAGATGGATTTTTTATTCAATTGTTTATTGAAAATGGTACTTTAAAGGTAAGTTATTCAGTTCACTTAATTTTTTAAAAAATACAAAGTTGTAGTGAGCCGAGATAGTGCCACTGCACTCCAGCCTGGGCAACAGAGCGAGACTCTGTCTCAAAAAAAACAAAACAAAACAAAACAAAAAAAAAAAACAAATACAAAGTTGTTCTAATTATGTGCTTTATTGGTTATTTTCAAAATAAAATTCAAACTTTATATTTTATACTGATAGCCAGGATGTCTCTTCCTCTACTTTTATAATTTCTTTCTACATATATATGAAGCAACAACAAAGTATTTTTTAAGCAAAAAAAAAAAAAGGTTTCATAATAATATAAAGTAGTTAACAACTTATTCAAAAAATAAGCTAACTGGGTTTCATTAATCACATATTTATAAATTTAAAAAATTTAATTGTCAGAGTATTTTGCTCAAAATGTTTCTAGTTTTTTGTGGAAAATATACCTAATTAGAATATCATTCAGAAGGCAAGAGAGAGTCATTAAGACCTCATATAATATACAGAGAAAAATTTACACTCATACAGATAGACCAGTTTATAGATATTTAGATATTAATATTTCAAACAGTACATGATTTGAATTAACATTCGTTGTCTTTTTTTCTACTTATTCTCAACCTTTCTTCTACTTCTTTATTGAATAGTTTCCCAATTTCTTAATTTCCCAATGATAATAATTGTTACCATTTTTATAACCTTAAGGGCAGGTATAGTCTGGGAATCCCTAAGGAATCCCAAGATTTGTTTAGAGGGTCCTGAAGAGAAAACCTGTTTTCATAAGTTTTCTGTAGGCAAGGGGTCTTATTTGCCTTATTCACTTTTACTCTCATAAGTGTATAGCGGAGTTTTCCAGAGGCTACATGACATGCAATGATATCCTTGCTCTAATCGCTAACGTGTCATTTTATTATGTATTTTTGTATCTTAAAAACGTCTGTTGTAATATTTAGCAGTGTAAATATTGATAGACACAACCCAGTTAACAAAAACTCCTTGGGGTTCTCAATAATTATTATGAATGCAAAGGTACTGTGAGATCAAAAAGTTTGAGATTGCTGACTTTGCACTTGGTAAGCGTTAAAAGAACCTTTCAAAAGTCCAAGATTACGAAGCTAATAACATTTTGAAACCAACTTTGATTTGAAAGTGCATACTCTTTTCCCAACATCATTCTACCTTAACAAATTGTCTCATATCCCTTCTCTGAATACCTGGTTTAGGGAAGTCATCCTAATCATCATTGCAATAACTCAGTACAATAAGGTAATTAACTCATGTAATTCTAATATATGAAACATAATAACTGCATTTGGTCTACCATCTCTTTTATGATGTGATTTAAGTGTACATGTTGTGAATTTCCATGAAAGGATGAATGAGTTATACTTTATTATTTAAATAGGCAAATTCTCTTAGTTTGATTTTCTTTAAATGTCCATGTTTCTGAAGTAATATAATACATATACATATAGCACCATGGCACTCCAGCCTGGGAGAAGGAGCCAAAAAAAAGCTAGCCCTTATAGCCTTTATATATGATTATGTCCCAGGTATAATTCTGTGTGTTCTACTTTGACTGACTTATTTGCCCACTTGTAATATTTACTTCACAGTATTTATTCATTTACCAATTTAAACCACACAAAAGTTTACATTGCCCCATTTTACAAGTAAGTAGATTTTAGCACAAAACACATGTGAAGTCTCAAAACTCCTAAGTAACAGAGCTGGGATTTGAACTCTGATCATCTAACTGAAGACCAAATAACCTTAAATTTTCTTAAAATGGAGACTGACAAATTGCTACAACTAAGTAAATAACAGCAATTATTATAGACCTATAAGTATATATCCTGTCTTTTTCATAAAACCAAAGGGAAAGAAATTCTATACCTCTCTTCACTAATTAGTTTTATAGTTCCTAAATATCTTCATTGAACCTATTGTGAATTAATTTTTTTTCTCATTTGATAGGGAAAGCAGTGGCTATCCATTAGTCTTAGTAATACATTATTTCATAAAATATTTTAACCTACAATCCTACAAGTCTCCAGTAATTTCTCCTAATGCTTCTTATTGGAGTTTTTAAAGTCAACTGACAATAAATAATCTTATAAAGGAAAGGAGTCTTTTGCAATGGCCAAATATCATAAAAAGTTAAAATACATAGCATTATCTTTATCTTTGGACTACATCTGAGAGTATTTGGGTATATCTACTTAAATACAGCCAGCTAGGGGCACATGTTATGAAACACAATGCAAGCGAGTTTCTTAACACATGTGGGTTATAGATCACTTTTAGATACAATAAAAACATTAAAACCCCTCTCTGGGAAAGAATAGACATGATATAATCAATATACATGTAGGCACATGCTTGCTAAGAAGCTTGATAAGCCGCTGTAGCATATCCATGGATTTCCTGGGGATGCTTGGTTAATCATACCTGATATAAACATGACTTTCCTCTGTAGATCACAACTTAGTTGACATTAGCAATAATTCTGCAAATGCCAGACACCCTGATATCTCCAAAAGCTTGGAATGAATGATTAGGTTTCACAATCTAAAGTTTCCCTTCCTGTGACATTAATATTGTCCTCTAGATTGTATTAACCACTCTTTGCCTTGCTCAACTGCTGTTATGTAAGGAAGATTCCAAGAACATTTGCTTTCTACTAGTAGAGAATGTTGCCTTTCCCAACCACGTTCCTCAGAATACTGGAAAACAATCTGGATGTGTGTGTGTACATATATATACATGTGTATTTGTATCTATATAATACTCATATATTTGTGCATATTAATTATAGGACTTATTAGTTGTAAACCTTCAGTTATCACTTCTCTTTAAGTTTCAAACTTTATGTCTCTCCAAAGTGATGTAAAATATATTGATAAATTATAAAGTCCAGTGCAAATATAAGGTATTAACTTCATGCTGAAAAACTGAGGACAAACTTTTTTTCCCCAACAGTACCACTTTTACTGTCCTGGTGAAGCAAGATTTAAAAGCATTAATACTGCTATTAGAGTGGACGATGGGCAAAAGTATACACTGCTTATCAGGTAAGATAATTATTTATTTTCCACTTAATCTCATTAAGTAGCAAAGACTATTCCTCATAATATTGTCCTTATCATTTCAAAATTGAGGTTATACTGATTAGTATTAACATGTACATGTGTATGAATTAACATCTGTCAAGCTTTTTCTATATATTCTAAAAAATGTACTGAGAAAAGAATATTATAGGGATTACATTATCATTATTTGTTGTTGTTGTTGTTGTTGTTTTGAGACGGAGTCTCGCTCTGTCTCCCAGGCTGAAGTGCAGTGGAGCGATCTCGGCTCACTGCAAGCTCCGCCTCCCGGGTTCATGCCATTCTCCTACCTCAGCCTCCTGAGTAGCTGGGACTACAGGCGCCCACCACCACACCTGGCTAATTTTTTGTACTTTTAGTAGAGACGGGGTTTTACCATTCACAGGATGGTCTCGATCTCCTGACCTCGTGATCCGCCCGCCTGGGCCTCCCAAAGTGCTGGGATTACAGGCGTGAGCCAACGCGCCTGGCTGGGATTATATTACCAATGAACTCACATAAGGAGATTTACAAAAGATGCATAAAAGCCTCATGTTTTTCTCATAGGGCAGTTGTTAACACATAAACTAAACTGGTAATTTATTTTGGTGAACAAAGTAAATTATATTCAGTGTAGAAAATGTGGCACTTCCAGAAAAGCATAAAGAAGGAAATTAAAATGGCCCACCACAATCCAGATCGAGTAATTAAGGTATATTATTAATATTTTCAAAAGCTGTGTTTGAAGGTGACCCTATCCCCAAATGCTCATGAACATCTGAGATAAATCAGTTTGCCAATCTGATAAGTAAACTTCTCCTTTTTCTCATTTGAATTTTAGTAAATTTTAATTTTTAATACAGATGTAATGCTTTTTTATTATGTGCCTTGCCTCCCTCCACCTTTTTTATTTCTTTGAGTGATGCTTGTGACAACACATACCACAGCCATAAGCTATTATGTAGATTAAATTATTTTCTGGCAATAGATTATTTAGTAAAAGGAAATATCTATTTAAAGCCAATAAAAAGGAAAAAAAAAAAAAAGGAGTCCTAAAGAGAGACTGGGAAAAAAGTTAAATGAGAGGTTTTAAGGAAGTTCTACCTTCTTTAGGCTACAACTACCCAAATTATATTATCTAGAATATAGATTCTTACAGATAATTGACCAAAAAATAATGTATCATCAAATAAATTGAGGAAAGCTTTCATCACATCTACCCCCCAACCAAAATACTCAAAATGAACATGAGCATTTTAAGAACTCTGAGATGCTATTTAATAAATCATCTTTTTTTTCTTTTTTTTCTTAATGCTTAGTGTCACTATACTTGAAAGTGTCATAACACAGACACAAATTTAATATCTTTCTTCATCATTTTAATCTCCTAAATAACAAATGTTGAGGGCAGTATACTTTGGAAAATGCCATCTCAGCTGAGGTAATAATTTCCCTGGGCAGGGATGACCATCATCTGTAGGGAAGCAAGTCCATGAGCCTTGGGTGGTGGTAAGAATCAAATCATGAAGGACATAGATGGGCTCCTGAATAAAGCAAAATGACAGGTTGGTATCGTGGAGAGACACAGGGAAAACTCACAGAAACTGTCCTGGCCTCAGGCATGGTTGGAAAAGAGTAAAAAAAAATTATTTTTTAAAAAAATCATAATTACAGTTTCTTCATCAAGAATTTTTATCAAGTACTAATTATATTATATATATGAATTTATTCCTGTAAACAATTATAATTATCCACATTTTTCAGATGCAAAACTGAAAGACAGGGAGATTAAGTACAGATAATGACATAACTAGAAAATGGCACAATCTCAAGGCTGCTTTCAGTCCAAAATCTGAAAGTGTGAAGTTACAGGTCCCATGAACCATGCTAGGGAAATGTAATATGAATTGAATTACTGTTTTCCCCCTACCAGCAAAGAACTGCTGTATGTTCAAGATCAGGTAAAGATAAGAGTTATAAATGATGTGTCCAGGAAAAATACTAGCAGAAGAAACAACAATATTAATTAACACACACTAAACAATTACCGTGTACCATATGCTTTACACA
The DNA here is from genome assembly GCF_000951035.1 of Colobus angolensis palliatus. NCBI lineage: Eukaryota > Metazoa > Chordata > Mammalia > Primates > Cercopithecidae > Colobus > Colobus angolensis. The sequence continues at coordinate 4,257,750 of NW_012115611.1, read as the reverse complement.
CACATAACTACATCTAATCATCATAAAACTTATAATGCCTGTTTTACTAGGTTGCTGGGCTGCCATAACAAAGTATCACAGAGAAGGTGGCTCAAACAACGGTAATTAATTTTCTCACTATTCTACAGGCAATTGAATCTCACAATTGCAATTTAGTCTCACAATTCTGATATTAAAATAACAACAGGTTTGATTTCTTTTGAGGTCTCCTTTTGCTTGCAGGTGGCTGTGTTCTCCCTGTGTCTTCACATCATCTACCCTTTGTATGTGTCTACTAATTTCCTCTTGTAATAAGATCACCAGACGCATTGGATTAAAGCCTACCCTGATGACCTCATTTTAGCTTATTACTTCTTTGAAGACCCTATTTCCAAATATAGTCACAGTCTCAGGTACTGATGGCTGAGACATCAACATGTTAATTTTGAGTGAAACACAATTCAGCCCGTAGCAGTCATTTTGCGTGTTTGAAAGCTGAGACTCATAGAAGCTGGACAACTTTCTCTATCACATTGCTAGTCAGTAAGGGAGCAAGATTAGAACCCAGATCTCCTGCCCCTTGACCTGATCATTGTTTCTACCAAAGACGGACAGTTTGTATTGTTAAAGTAACAAGACATCAGTCTCCTTTAAAAGAAACATTAAGTGTATAAGATGTTTTAAATCCCAAGAATACATATTTTTCACTATCCTTATTACAAAATGTCACTTTTAAGAATACTTAACCAAAAAATCACTTTCTTTTATGTTATATGACTACAATTTGCTTTCAGTTTGCATACACCGCTGCTTTTCATTTTTATCAAAAATTAGTTGGTATCCTGTCTATATCCGATCTAAATAATCTAAACTCAGAAATATTTCTTCTCAGATTTTTGGTATGTTTGAAGTAATAAAAAATTTATAGAAATATATTTTCTCCATGATTAGCATCTATAAAGTACAAGAGTGAAGCTCCATTAATTTTATTTTTCTGTATCTTTAAAACATAGTCCTGGGGAAAGAAAGTCAAAACCCTGAATTGTGAGTTGAATACAGTTCACGAATTGTTGCAGCTAAAATGTTTTGACCATTAACATATTCTTATAAGTAAAGGTAAATGGTGTGCATACAATTCACCCCAATTTTACCCTCTTTTATTTTGTTATTGTCGAAATAAGTCTTTCCTCTTGAAAATGAATATAGGAGAAGGGTCTTGACTTACATACTCTTACAGAACTGTGAAGAAAAAGGACAACAAAATTGTGCTAGGCCCATGATGAAGATCTGTCCCAGAAAAAGCGAAACAAATATGCTCTATGAAAAAGTAACCTGGCTCATTATTTTTGAGAATAAGGAAAGACAAGCTGTTCTGCAGAGCAGGACGGCCCTTTCAAAAAAGAAATGTGTGATTGCTTAAAATAACAAAAGCAGGAAGGAAAATGTGGAGTGCTTAAAATCAGGTGAAATATACTTTGGCATAATAAAGATACTAAAAGCACACATACTAAAAATTATTTTAGTGAGAAATTAACGATAGCTGGTGTTCATATTTTAATGAGAGGGACAGTCAAAATGGGATAAAGCAGTAAAGTTAGAATGCGGAAAAATAGCATAGAGTATGTCATGAAGCAAAATGCAAGTGGGTGAGCATTTGTCACTCCACTATTGAACACCGCCAGGTAAAACATTAAGGTTGAAGGGGATGAGAAGCTGAAGATAGTGGCACAGGTATTTGCTGTAAAACACAAATGTGAGATGTTATATTTTACAAATGTGTCTGATGTTATATTTTATTCGTGTCTGTTGGTGTAGTTATAATAATTATGCATATGTATTGTATTAAGTTATTAATATACTATACACTACTTATAATCATTGCATATATTACACTATAATATATATTACATTGTAATTATATCCTAAAGCATAATTATATTAATATAATAATTGAATTTGCCTTTAATAACAAGTGTATTTTGGGTTTTTATTTCTTTTTTTTCCATTTAAAGTCACGGCTTAACTTCTACCTTGTCCTTGAAGAAGGGTAGAATTTGGCATTAAAAGATAGAGTTAAGTTAGGCTTTTCTGACCTCCTCAACTATGGGATTTTAGATTTTTCTAAGTGTCTACCAATTACAAATACTGCCATTAATTTTAAAAAATTCCTTTATTTGTTGCCTTACACTTAAGCTGTGAGTCAAAATCCTAATTTGTAAGTAATTCACAAACACTCTGTCAGTTCTAAAACTGTCTCATGGAGAATTTATTGGTTTGACTCTTTGGGAGAAGGTGGCTCCTATTCTACAAACTCTGCAAAGCCAAATAACCTAGAACAAATGAGAACATCTTAGTTATCCTTGAGATAATAATTTACCAGTTTTGTTTATGTACAGTCATCCACATGCATTGGATACAATAAATCATTGCATTTGACATGCAATAAATTACAAAGCATTTTGAAAAAGGGCATATGATTTATATAAACAGTAAATGACGTGACACTTTAGAAGACTGACATGTACCAATGAAATCCACACATTGGCAGGTATTTTCTCAAGTGATATAGAACCAGATACAAAGCCTGAATGTCATTATATTAATTTGTTAGATGATAATAGGAGAAGGGTGTTCCTTAACTAAGTACTGGTATCAAAAGAAGAGAGGAAGGTAATAATTTGAGATCATTTAGGTAGGAAGGAATGAGAATCGGGTATGAAAATGCAATAGTAGTAAGGTTGTACAGGTCATCAAATGCCATAGTAAGAACTGTGAACTACATCACATGCAATAGAGTCTTACTGGAGGATATTTAAGAGATCAGATAAATAATCCAAGGAATACTCACTTTCCTTAATAGGGTGGGCTAATCTAGAGTACACAATAGGCGCTAAGTGTCTGGGCTTCTCCAGATGCGCTCTACAGCTCGTTTCCCGTTTCTTTCTGCACTGGTCCTCTGAGGCTTACCTGTGTGGATTAAATTAATGGGCTCTTTTGTGGATTAAATTGGATTTTCACAAAATTTATGCATTGAAGTGTTAACCCTCAGCAGCTCAGAACATGTGCTTATAGCTACAGAGTCATTACAGAGGTAATCATGTCAAAATGAATTCATCAGGGTGGGCCTTAACAAAATATAATTAGTGTTCTTATAAAAAGAGGAAATTAGAACACAGAGAGAGACCCATACAAAAGGTAGACACCATGAAGACAGAAGACAGCCACATTCAAGCCAAGGAGAAAGGTCTGGAACAGATTCTTTCCTCATAGCAAAAAAAATAGTGAGGCAGGAGGGTAAAGCCTGAATGTGTATTCCTTTGACCTTGTGTTGTGTCCCATGGGCTGGTTCTCTCCCTGAAGTCAAGGTCTTTGCTCCTGGCAAATGGGCCTCTACTCTGTTCTGATAACTTCTCTCTTCCTCTAGTCTTTAGATGTAGAGGTAGCGTCAGAGTAACTATGTTGTGGTCCTGGTATTCTGTACTATCCTTTGTGGCTTTTCCATTCTCTGACCACATCTTTGTGAAAAGTTCATTTATTTAACCTTACTCAAATTGTATTAGTTGAAGTGTTCCACGTGTATTCTGCTGAGAACATGAGTCTCCACCAGTCAGTATGCTGAGGGACGAGTGAAAGGCTTAATGGGGAAGGACTAGAAGTGGCAAATCCCATCCCTTTCTGCATTCTGTTGGCTAGAGATTAGTCACGTGGAGACACTTCATGACAAGGGAAGCTGGAAAAGGTTTTCTAGCTTTACACCCATGAGGAAGAGTACATCAGCTAAAACAATGTGGAATAAACAAGATGAGAATTATTTCTATAAGGGAAAATATGATAACTGTCAATTTTTAGGATAAAAACAAAAAATCAGTAAACACAATTTATAACACTTAGTAGTTGAATTGGAACCAAAGTGCTAATATTTCTTTTATTCTTGGTTTTAAGTGATTTATTGCGTTGCTTATAAAGTATGTACTGATGTATATATTTATCTATTAAATAATTATAACTTCATCAAAATGCATGCCATGTCAGATTACGTGTTATAAATAATTGCCTCTTTCTACTATCTATTACTTAAACTACTCCAGGATTCACCCAGCGTACTAGTGCATAATGCCTAGGAATGAAAAATTGTTTTATCATCACATCATATACCTTCTTATGTGTTTGAGTGGTAGAAAATATTATAAAAATGCAGCAAATTGTGCATTCAAAACACAGAGCAGTCTGAAAGAAACCACTAATTTTAGTAACAATTGGAACAAAGACAATGGAAACATTATCACTATAGTAAGCAAGCATCCAAGTTTTTCACTTCATTTGGAAGATATTAAGAACGAAACCAAGAACAGGACATGTGTCAATTAGAGCAGGAACACTTTGGCTCAGAGTGCTGGAAAATCAGTGAAGTGGAAATAAACAAACAAAAATTATCTATTTAGCCACTTTCCAAAACATAAAAATTTGTTTCTAATGAAATGTGTACATTATCCCATTAATCTTTTAATTAACCCCTGTCAGTAGTGTCAAGAAAACATGACCATGGAATACTGATTTTACTTGAACTTGAACAAAATAAAAAATGAACAATTGATTTTCATTTTACATAATTACTCAACCAAGGAAATGTTCCTGTAACATAAACCTATTTTTCCCTTTCTTTCCAAGTGGTATATATTCCTTTAACACAAAAGATAGAGTAGGAGTGAAATTTCATCATTTCACTTGGGAAAAGAGGATTTTAAAATGTAACCTACATAGGCCAGTTAATTAGAATAGACATTACCGATGTTTAAGTTTTTTTTTTTTTTTTTCTTTTTTGAGACAGTGTTTCAAAAAAGAATCCTGCTCTATCACCCAGGCTGGAATGCAATGGTACTACCTCGGCTCACTGAAACCTTCACCTCTGTGGTTTAAGCAATTCTCCTTCTTCAACCTCTGGAGTGGCTGGGATTACAGATGCCTGCCACCACACCCAGCTAATTTTTGTAATTTTAGTAGAGACAGGGTTTCACCATGTTGGCCAGGCTGGTCTCGAACTCCTGACCTCAAGTGATCCACCCACCTTGGCCTCCCAAAGTGCTGGGATTACAGGCCTGAGCCACTGCACCTGGCCTGTAATTTTTAATTCAATTTATTCCAGTGCTCTGATAAACTGGTTACCAATCACCTTTTACGGGCTATTTTTAAAGACAAATTAAAATAATTATAGATTTAAAAGTGGGACACTTCCCATCATTTTACTTGAAAACATATTACCTATTACAAAATTACTGAAATTAATCAGATAAAATATACTGCTGTTATTAACACTGCTAGTCAACTCAGAGGAGCGTAGAGTAGTTTTGGTTTTACTTGATGCATCCATTTAACGTCAGAGTTTTGGGGTTTTTTTCTCTTTTGAAAAAGATATTTGTTATTATTCTATGGAAGTTCATCTGAAATTATGCAGCTGATGTCAGTCTAGAAGTCATCTGTACCTCAAGAGTTTTCAGAGCATTTTTGGTTGGATTTTGATCAAAAAGGGCAGATGTTACAAAAAGAAGCGCATAGCAGCTGCATTTACGTGGAATTACTGGGAAGCTATTGTATCCACGTATTTTATCGTATATCCAGAATATAAAAATTCAAAGTGTATACAAGTCAAAGACCTGAATCTTATTCTTTCAGAAAAAATAATTTCAAAATATATTTTGAAAGCACTTTTTAAACAAGTTAATATAGGCTAGAAATAGACAAGATCATAAAGTATAATTGGCTTCTTTCTGCGATTGCATGCTTTTAGTAAGAACTGGATCATGGCAGTTTAGTGACATCTACTGAGCCATACAAATGTAGGTTCTTTAGATGCTCAACAACTTATGGAAACAAAGATTAGCATATCATAGGTATAGGCTTCAACAGGTATCCACTAATTACTCATGTCCTTTAAGTTTACCTGAAATATGTCTTGTTTTTGATGATTTTTTTTACTCTAACCTGATAAGAGAAGTTCTAGTATAAATGACTTACAGTTAAAATTTCTACTTAAATCTTTCTGCTGCATAGGATTCACTTGATTCAGCTTTAATTCTAGCTTGCCTCATTTTTCTCTTATCTTTGCCAAGAGGTGAACTGTCTGTTATGCTGATATAAACATATTGAAAACAAACTGAAAGTGGACAGCTTATAATTTTAGTATTTCATATGAGAAAACAGAGATGAAAAAATATCCTTGCTAAAAAATAAAACATGGTTATGTTAATCATATTTTTAGAAAACCTTCCTGTGAGATATTTCGGTGTAAATATAAAAATAAAGATTATGGTTATCTTATTAAGAGAAACTTACAATATTGAAGGCAATTATTGAATGATAAATTTTAATTCTTATTAACTTGTATTACGGTCCAGTTGAGTGCATTTTGAAATGCTAGATAAATGATGCTCTGAATTTAAGTCTTTAAAATGTTTCTTGTAGATCACCATAGTGTAATTAGTTTACTGAATCAAAAAATGTCAGAAAATTCAAATTTGGAAAGTCAGTTGTGTTATGAGAGGTAAACTCACTTTTGAGAAACATTTAGAATAATCATTATTATTTCAGAAAATGAATGCTTAATTCAAGTCGTTTTACAAACACTATCAAATTCCTTTCCCAGTTTGAAAAGAATATATCCTACTTTATTAAATGTTACTTCTTAGGTTTCTTCTATTAATGAAAAGTTATTTGTGAAAAGGAATTCTGAAGTATACGTTGTCGTGCACGTCCCTGTGAAGAGACCACCAAACAGGCTTTGTGTGAGCAACATGGCTGTTTATTTCACCTGGGTGCAGGCGGGCTGAGTCGGAAAAGAGAGTCAGGGGAGGGAGATAACGGTGGGGCCGTTTTCTAGGATTTGGGTAGGTAAAGGAAAATTAC
>NW_012115611.1:4247973-4250015 GCF_000951035.1 Colobus angolensis palliatus | reverse complement strand
GTTTTCTAGGATTTGGGTAGGTAAAGGAAAATTACAGTCAAAGGGGGGTTGTTCTCTGGCAGGCAGGAGTGGGGGTTACAAGGTGCTCAGTGGGGAGCTTTTTGAGCCAGGATGAGCCAGGGAGAGGAATTTCACAAGACAATATCATCACTTAAAGCAAGGACCGGCCATTTTCACTTCTTTTGTGGTGGAATGTCATCAGTTAAGGCAGGCAGGGCATTTGCACTTCTTTTGTGATTCTTAGGTTACTTCAGGCCATCTGGGCATATACGTGCAAGTCACAGGGGATGCAATGGCTTGGCTTGGGCTCAGAGGCCTGACATACATAATAATTGCTTTCACGTGCTTTCTCATTCTATGTTTATTGAGGTGACTTCAGAATCAAACATCAAGCCCATATTTGCTTCCTTCAGTTGTGTATTATCAGGGTCACAATAAATAATATACTTTTGTTTACATCAAATCTCAAAAAGAATAGACAAATATCTTTTTGTTATATGGCCTTTTTAAATATATAATGAGAGCATAGTGAAGGTAGCAAGCTTCAAGTTAAATCAATACAATAGCAAACTTAAGTTTCAAAGCATTGTAATTAAAAGTATGGCACACTTCCAAAAGGGTCTTCACAGTTAATTGACTAGAGCCCACATGGAATAATGCGGTCTGTATATCATTTAGCTTATATACATCAGTCTCTCCCCAAATTGACATTCTCTATAGTTGTTGGTTATCTGCTGCTTTGGTGTACTCTCTGTTATGACCTTGCAGGTTGCTTTAATTGTTAAAGCCTCAATGATCACCGCATGTCAATAAAAATGAACATTAAGTCCCTATCCACAGATTCACTAGCAGAATACTTCTAGGAACCATTGAGATGTAAATTCCAAGATAATCCTGTCAGTTGTATTTATTTGTAAGGGAACTAATCATTAATGACTGATTATCACGGTACTGCAATAAAACACAATGCTAATGAAATTTGCCCAAATTTAAGCTAAAAGAAAAATTGATCTAGTTATTTTACACTTGATAGCCAAAAGGCTAAGAAGAAATGATCTAGTTTTTTTTCTTTTTTTTAGAAAAAGCTTTGTGAAATTTTCATAACTATCATTTGAAACAATGCAATAATACTATGCAAAATGATTCTTATATATAACTGACTAAATAATAACTAGAAATAGTGATTCTGTAATTACCAGAAACAGAATAATTCTAAAAATGTCCAAAGAGTTCAGCATAGCTGGAGACTTCCATTTGAAAACTGTGGCTACTCGTGGTATGATAAGTTGCTTTTAGGAGAAGTTTAGAATAGAATGGTCCCAAATCGGAAGGACAAGTTTTAAGACAAATAGTTTATTCCTCTTGCTACTTGGAGGACTTGACCCAATTCTGTCCAAAGTCAACCCCTCCGCCAACCCCTAGACTCCATCCCTTTTCACATTTTCAAGGATTTCTCTTCTTCAGGATCACCTTTATTTTCTTGTATTATCCATCTTTTCCTCTCTGCTGGACCATTTCCAAAACAAAAAAAGGAAAAAGGCTTTAAAATTTCTCAGCTGCAACACAGCACCTCTCAAGATCTTACATTACTTTGATTCTGTTCCTTTTCAATGCCAACATGTCAAAAGTTTGCCACATATGAGATTTTGATTTTGTTACCTGTTATTATTCAACCTAATCCAATCTGATATCCGTGTTCTCATAACTGACACAGCTTTTGTTAATGTCACCTGTGAGTAGAGAGTTTTATCATTTAAACTAATAAATATTTAAAAATAAAGCGTGTTGTTAGTTATGACTCTGGGACAACATGTACAAACAGAAACTGTGAGACAGTTTCTGACAATGTGAGATGATGGTCACTCCATGTAACCTTCATGTTGACAAAGCCAATTTTTTGTTTTCATTGTTCTAAGCATTTTAGAGAATACACTCTATCTTCTTGAAACAATTTTCTGTGTCTGCTTCAAAAAGAGTAAGTTGTTGGTGTTTCTCCTATCTCAGTGACCATTTTCTTTCTCTCTCTTTTTTTTTTTTTTTTT
>NW_012115611.1:4219795-4247348 GCF_000951035.1 Colobus angolensis palliatus | reverse complement strand
TTTTTTGAGTTGGAGTTTCACTCTTGTTGCCCAGGCTGGAGTGCAATGGAATGATCTTGGCTCGCTGCAACCTCCGACTCCCAGGTTCAAGCAATTATCCTGCCTCAGCCTCCTGAGTAGCTGGGATTACAGACAGACACCACCACACGCGGCTAATTTTGTATTTTAAGTAGAGACAGGGTTTTGCTGTGTGGGCCAGACTGGTCTCAAACTCCTGACTTTGGGTAATCCAGCCGCCTCGGCTTCCCAAAGTGCTGGGATTACACATGTGAGCCACCACACCTGGTTGTTTCCATCATTTTTAATTTGGGCTGTGGTAGTTCTCTCTTGCCTGCTTCTCAACATTGTAGTCACTATGGCCAGGGTGTTTTTTAAAAAACTTATTAAATCAAATCACTTCTCTGTTTGAAGGTTCTTCAGTGGCTTACTTGTACTCTGAAAATAAAATCCAGACTCCTTGTCATTGCCAACAAGACCCTGCATGTTTGGGGTCCTGCCTGTGTTCCTCGACCTCACCCAATACCTGACTTCCTCCCTCTCACACGCTCCATTCACTTTGACATTCCATTACTTCTAGGACTCTCTGAAATGCTTTTTACCCCAGAGCTCTTAATCTCACTGTTTCTTCCAAGTGGAATATTATGTCGTTTTCAGTATTTTTCTCTTCTTCTGTCCCCACATTGGTTCCGTATGGCCTCCTTCTTCTTCTTCAAGTTTTAGGTTAAAAGTCATCTCTAGAGGTAAACTCTCCTTAACTGTTCCATCTAAAAGTTTTCCTCTCAAGTTATCTGTTATAGAACCTACTTTCATTTTATATTTACTTGTTTTACTCATTGATTTTTTATATTCCTAACCAGACTGTAAGCTTCATGTGTTCAGGGATTTCTCTGTCTTCTTCCCAGGTGAACACACCCCTAGCACCTAGCATGTATCTGGGGCATAACTAGTTGATTAATAAATAAATATTAAATAATGAGTGAAAGGCAGGGATGAAACTTGATTTCACATTCAAAGGTGGGCAGTTATTGGAGAGGAGAGAAAATTAGCACAGGAAGACGTGCAATCTTAGAGTGAGCAACATCTGTTGTCTTAAAAATATGCAGGGTTTGCAGTGAAATAAAGCAGATGCAGTTTGGAGCAGCCATGAAAATCAGAAGTTCTGTTTCAGTAGGATCGCTAGGCTGTCTAACTACTTAGACATAGTCACAAATATTTTTTTCTCCAGAGTTGCATGACATTATTTGCATGCTCACAATAACCTGGGTAAAAATCTGGTACATTATAGGTATTGAATAAAATATTGTTAGTAAAATATCAGTGTTCTAAATGAGTCTTCCTTTCTCAAATATCTTAAAATATTTTCCGTTTTTAAACAGATGCCTGTGAAGTTTACTGGATGTTTTATATTTGTGTGCATATTTTACGTAGGTTGTAAATTGTCAAAAATATGAAAACAGAGTTAATTTAGCTGAGTTATCACTACTGTGGTTATTTTAAATAGATAAAATCATTAACTCATCTTAACTTTTGAGTCAAACTTTATCTCATAATATTTTATAGTTGAAGAATATGTTAATTATTGAATTACTTTCTCACTAAAATAGAAACTTCATTTTATTCAAATGGTTGAAAATTTTAGGATAGCATTTAAAAAATAATGCAAAACGTAAGGTTAAGTGCTAAAATAAACATTTTCTTCCATGAAATGTTGGCATTTAAAATAATCAAAAGTGATGTGTTCATATTAAGTTTATTTACAAGCAACTTAAGTAACATGACCCTTTCAGAATTATACAAAGCTTGCCATTGGTGATCTCATTGGCAACTCTAAAGAATTACTATTTTCCCCCCAAGACGGAGTCTTGCTCTGTCATCCAGGCTGGAGTGCAGTGGTGCGATCTCAACTCACTGCAACCTCCACCTTCCAGGTTCAAGCAATTCTCCTTCCTTTGCCTCCTGAGTAGCTGGAATTACAAACACACACCACCATGCCTGGCTAGTGTTTGTATTTTTAGTAGAGACAGGGTTTCACCATGTTGGCCAGGCTGGTCTCGAACTCTTGATCTCGTGCTCCGCCCGCCTCGGCCAAGAATTTGATTTCTTAACATATCTATGAAAGGAAAGCGATTCCTTTATTGGTATTATATCACCGCAAGAGGCATGATGATTCTGTAATGTTAGGAAACACTACCTCCTACATGTCTGTCAGTAATAAGAACTAATTAGAAACATTGTGTATATTTCAATTTGAATATGCTCAACTTATAGTTAAAATGTTTAGCTGTCTGAATTTGAAATGGACATTGATTTTACAACTAGGAAATTAAATTGCTTAATGGTCTAGATTTGATGGTTTCAAATTAATCTGTATAGCATGTGACATCTTACTTGAAATGAAAGTGGTTATACAATTGAATTGACTTCCTTTCCAATCAGTTTTCATATCAATAATGGTTAATCTACAAAGAGAAAATACTCTAAAATTAAAATCTGAGTACTTTGAGAGTGAAAACTTCACTTATTCTTTTTTATATTCTCAAGAGCTAACAAAATGCTTTGCAGAAAAATCAGTAAATCCTTACTGAATGATTAATAGAATGAATGAATGAATGAATGAAATATTTACAAAATAGTCATTCAACAATTTCAGAACAAAATTATTGAAAAGAAAAAACAAAAAAAAAGAAAGTATTTTATATGCCTATAGTCCTAATTGGCATGTATTACATTTTAAAAGACAGTTATAAAATGGTGTCTATATAAATTGAACTATTTATTACGCACATTATTATTCTGAAGGAAAAATCTACACTACAAATGAAAGTAATGAATACTCTCAGATACACTTGTAAGGTGACAGGAATATTAAACTAAGTGGTAGCACAAGGTGAACATAGATATTATGTTCATAATAATTAACCTCTCACTCCATCGTTGTAAGAACAATTAAGACCAAATGTATTAACAGGTTCTATTACACTAATGTGATGATAATAATCATGTGAAGATTACTTCTGAGACTCTTCTAATAAAAAAAGCAAAACAGGATTTAAAGACAACACTAAGAAAATATTTTTATACTCAACCAATTGAGCCTTCACAACAGAAAGTTCCATGTTTCCTCCCTGAGGCATCCCAGCCATTCCAATTGACCAAATATCCTGAGGTTTTAAGGTGCAAAGGTCCTCAGCAGATTTAGAATAGCAATATGATCTAACAACTCTTATCCACCATTGCCCTTATTTCTGGCTACAAAGTAGAACGTATATGTTTATCCATATTCCAAGAGGGATAGGCCCTTGGCTTGTCTGTATCCCTTTCAGCACTGCACAAATGCCCCATACATTTCGCCTAATGGAATGAGGCAATTGAGTGACTGTTCTCAAAACAAAGAAAGTAACGTGTTTCGAGTAACATGAAGTCTTCCCTTCAATGGGCATCCTTTAAATGTCTTCATTGGAAAAAATAAAAAGGCTATCTGTCTGTCATCTGTCTATCTGTCTGCCTGTCTGTCTACCTAGCTATGTATCTATCTATCAATCATCTAGCTCAGCACCATTGACATTGGGGCTAGATAATTATTGGTTGTAAGGTGTTGTCCTTTGCATTGTAGGCTGTTTAGCTGCAGCTCTGGATTCTACCCCTTCCTTCACTTGGGAGGAGCCAAAATCATTCCAGTTGTTGTGAAATGTTTCTGGATGGGGAGGATGGAGAGGGCAAAAATCACAATCCCTGTTTGAGGACCACTGATCTATACACACACACACACACACACACACACACACACACACCCCAAACACTCTCTCTCTCTTGCTCTGTTTCCTTCCCTCCCTCCTTCCCTGAAATATTTGAAAACACTAATCAGCAGCTTCCAAGTTATTACAAAAGATTGGTAATTATTTTTGTTTTTGTATCCTAGTTTTGAGAAAGAAGAAAAGAGCAAGCTGTTAATCTGCGCATTTTGATTTTTTAAAAGAGTAAATAGCATATTGATTGTGTTTAGGGTTTAGGAAGTGGATTATCTTTAAATGGTTCATGAGCCAAAGATAAATTGTTCCTTGTCAGCCTGACCTTACTAGAAGAATGTATTTAATTTTTAAAAAAATTCCCTAGATATGAAAGACAAAATCAACATGTATTTCTGCTTGAGAATCTAAGAATTATACTAATGAGAAATAACATGATCCTAAATTGCCCTCCCCTTCAACCATAACCACTGATATGGTTTGATTTTGTCCCCACCCAAATATCATCTTGAATTGTAGTTCTCATAATCCCCATGTTCATGGGAGAGAGTCAGTAGGAGGTGATTGAATCACAGGGACAGTTTCTTCCAAACTATTTTCGTGATATTAAGTTCTCATGATATATGAGGGATTTTAAGGGGCTTCCCCTTTTACACTGATCTCATTCTACTCCTTCCTGCTGCCATGTGAAGAAGGACATGTTTACTTCCCCTCCCACCATGATTTTAAGTTTCCTGTGGCCTCCCCAGCCATGCTGAACTGTGAATCAATTAAAGCTCTACCCAGTGTCAAGTATGTCTTTATTAGCAGTGTGAGAATGGACTAATACAGTATATTGGTACCACAGAGAGTGAGGTGCTGCTGTAAAGACACCTGAAAATGTGGAAGCAACTTTAAAACTGAGTAACAGGGAGAGGATGAAATAGTTTGGAGGGTTCAGAAGAAGAAAGAAAAATGTGGAAAAGTTTGGAAATTCCTAGAGACTTGTTGAATGGCTTTGACCAAAATGCTGATAATGAAATGGACAATGAAGTCCATGCTGAGGTGGTCTCAGATGGAGATGAAGAACTTATTGGGAACTGGAATAAAGGTGATTCTTGCTATGTTTTATCAAGGAGACTGGCAGCATTGTGTCCCTACTCAAGAGATCTGTGGAACTTCGAACATGAGAGAGATAATTTAGGTTATCTGGCAGAAGAAATTTCTAAGTGGCAAGGCATTCAAGAGGAAGCGGGGCATAAAAGTTTGAAAAATCTGCAGACTGATGGTGCAGGCTTTGATGCTCAAAGTCACAAGGTACAGCTCTGGCTGTAGCTTCAGTGGGTGTAAGCTCCAACTCTTGGCAGTTGCCATATGGTGTTGAGCCTGTGGATGCACAGACGTCAATAGAAAACAAAAACCCATTTTCTGGTGAGAAATTCAAGCCTGCTGCAGAAATTTGCATAAGTAATAAGGCGCTGAATGTTAATCACCAAGAAAATCGGGAAAATATCTCCGGGGCATGTCAGAGATCTTCAGAGCAAGTCCTCCCAACACAGGCCCAGACACTTAGGAGGAAAATAGGGTTCATAGGCCAGGCCCAGGCTCCCCCTGCTGTGTGTAGCCTAGGGAATTCGTGCCTTGCATTCCAGCCACTGTAGCCATGGCTCAAAGTCGCAAGGTACAGCTCTGGCTGTGGCTTCAGAGGGTGTAAGCCCCAAGTCTTGGCAGTTTCCACATGGTGTTGAGCTTGTGGATGTGCAGAAGTCAAGAACTGAGATTTGGGAAGCTCTGCCTAGATTTCAAAGGTATGAAATCTAGTGGAGAAATCTTTCATACCTCTGCCAGGTATGGAAATGCCTGGATGTCTAGGCAGAAGTTTGCTTCAGGGGCAGAGTCCTCATGGAGAACCTCTGCTAGGGCAGTGCAGAAGGGAAATGTGGAGTCAAAGACCCCACACAGAATCCCCACTTGAGCACTGCCTAGTGGAGCTGTGAGAAGAAAGACACTGTCCTCCAGACCCCAGAATGGTAGATCCACCAACAACATGCACTGTGTGCCTGGAAAAGGCACAAACATTCAACACCAGCCCCTGAAAGCAGAGGGAGGGGGGCTGTACCCTGCAAAGTCACGGGGGCAATGCTGCCCAAGGCTGTGGGAGCTCACCTCTTGCATCAGTGTCACTCGGATGTGAGAAATGTCTTCAAACGAGATCATTTCAGAACTTTAAGGTTTAATGATGACTGCCCTATTGGATTTTGGACTTGCATGGGGACTATAGTCCCTTTGTTTTGGTTGGCCAATTTCTCCCAGTTGGAGTGAGTGTATCTACCTAGTTCCTTTACCCCTATTTTATCTAAGAAGTAACTAACTTGGTTTTGATTTTATAGGCTCATAGATAGGCAGAAGCAACTTGCCTTGTCTCAGATGAGACTTTGGATTTGGGCTTTTGGGTTAATGCTGGAATGAGCTAAGACTTTGAGGGACTGTTGGGAAGGCATGATTGAGTTTTGAAATGTGAGGACATGAGATTTGGGAGGGGCCAGCGATAGAATGATATGATTTGGCTGTGTCCTCACCCAAGTTTCATCTTGAATTGTAGTTCCCATAATTCTCATGTGTGGTGGAAGGAACCTAATGGGAGGTAATTGAATAATGGAGGTGGTTTCCCTCATGCTATTCTCGTGATAGTAATTTCTCAAAAGATATGATGGTTTTTAAAGGGGCTTCCCCCTTCGCACAGCTCTCATTCTTCTTCCTGCCACCATGTGAAGGACAATTTTGCTTCCCCTTCTGCCATGATTTTAAGTTTCCTGAAGCCTCCCCAGGCATGCTAAACTGTGAGTCAATTAAACATTTTACCTTTATAAATTACCCAGTCTTGTGTATGTCTGCATCAGCAGCATGAGAATGGACTAATACAGCTACTTAACAGTCTACAGAGAGAATTTGTGGGGAACTAGCCAGGATGAAATTCTGAGGAACTCAGATGGGAGCTGTAGCGAATATTTAAATTGTAGTCAGAATCAGGGCTGTTCTGTTTGATCTTGCATTTTTCCAGTTCAGCTGACACCCTGGCACTCCCACACTACTCCAGACATTTATGGAAGCAGAAACCGGGTGACCATTAACCACAGTTCACAAAGCAACCTTAATACCACAGTATACCTCACCTTTTCTCAGCGACTGTGTGATCAAACCACAATATAAATCTAACTTGAAACCAAAGTGGGGAATAGAGTGGAGGAGGATGACTCCAGTGAAACTTACTCTTTTTTCCATGGGACAGAACCTTCCCCCAATTATAGCCATATATTCCAATTGCAGCATACAGGAATTTCTGCCAAAAACTCTGGTATGCAAGACATATAATTTTATTTTCTACATCTCAACTTAATTTACATTTCTAGTCCCTATTCTGATGAGATAACAGAAAATCAATTTCAATCAATGAGAGTTTCCTTCTCTGTCCCTGTGATTTTATCACAGTGTCAAAGCACAGATGGTACAGGTAATCACATAGATATTAATGTCATATGATCACACCGGCCTCTGGTGAAATCGACCTATTTTGCCTGGTTTTCTCATTTGAACACACAGAGGGCAGAGCACAGGAAAGATTCCTTTACACTTAAAGGCAAGAAGAAACTCACTTTAGTGCTTTCTGCCCTATAAGAAATAGCATAAAAGTGGTTATTACAAAATAAAAGGTTTTGATTTTCCAAAATAAAGCTTCTTAAGACACATACTTTAGTATGTACTCAAGTGTACTCAATCATGAAGAGCTAAATAGCCATACCACAACTTTGCAGAGATTTTTTTTTAAACAAGGTGTTACATAGACAGCTATAGTATGAAATAATTAAAGGAGAGCCTCTTTTGTTTGAGACCTGGATTGGAGATAATAGGAAGAGTTGAGTAGGGAACTATGTCCCTAGCCTGTGGTTTCTCTGTGTCCCCTAGAATTTCTCCTATGTCACCACTCTGGAATCTAAACGATCATATGAAAACATTTTTGAAAAAACACTGCTGTGTCATAAATATTTTAATGTGAATAATATTAATAGCAAAACCGTAGGCCAGGCACAGTGGGTCATGCCTGTAATCCCAGCATTTTGGGAGGCCAAGGCAAGTGGATTACTTGAGGTCTGGATTTCAAGACTAGCCTAGCCTATATGGTGAAACCCCATCTCCACTAAAGACCCAAAACAATTAGCCAGGCTTGGTGGTGTGCACCTGTAGTGCCAGCTACTCAGGAGGCTGAGGCAGAATTGCTTGAACCCAGGAGGCAGAGGTTGCACTAAGCCAAGATAGCGCCACTGTGCTCCAGCCTGGGCAACAGAGTGAGATGCTGTCAAAAAAACAAAACAAAACAAAAAAGCCAAACCCTTACAGGTAAGAATATGCATTATTTGCTAGAGTTGAAAAGCTAGATTTTTAAAATATTATTCCTGAAATAATAACTAGTATGCAACTAAATAAAAAAAATCTTCCTGAATGTTGCTACTTTATTACCATCAGAAACTTGCCATTATTCAATGCAATCTAATTCACCATCAATAAAATGTATCTAAATGGCCTATTTTGATAAAGTATCCATGATTTTCACTTTTTTTTTTAAGAGAGGAAGCAAAGTATACCAATTAAAACAAGTTTCTGGAAACAAGTAAATTAAAAGCAAATTCTAGCACTGCTACCCATTGTAAACCCCTGTGCCTGTTACTAAAAAACTCAGAACCTTAAATCTCTCATTTGTTAAATGTAGGTAATAATAGTACTGGCTGCAGAGGGTAATTGTACATATAGTATAATGTACTACATATGCCTTGCATGTAGAAAATAATAAATGTTTTTAATTTTTTTACTCGAGCATTTTAAAATTTCAAATATATGTGTATAGCTTTTCATTGTAATGTATAAAAGCTCAAATTATCATACCACTGTGTCCAGGAACATGAAGTAATGGTTCAGTCAGCATTATGTCATTATTACTGCAGTATCATACATTGTTGTCTTGAAAAGAATGAGTTCTTGAGTTGGACAACTAGAGTTCTATTTCCACCATCACTTGCTGTGCAATTTGGATCAAGAACCACAACTTCTCAGTTTTACTGGGTTTCTTGATGATCAAAAAAGTTAAAATAGGTGAAACCATTTAGTAACACTTAATAAATGTTAGCTAATACAGTTATTATTAGGTTATCTACATTGATATTTTTTGTTACATATCATTATCTTTTACCTAAGGACAGCCATATTATGCTGGGTAATATTTGGAACATTTACCCAAGTGCCTGAATAGAACGTAGAAAATTTTACTAAGATGTACCACTAATGTCTCAAAAAAGTTCAAAATAAAGATGCAGAAATAAAGTTAAACCTCCAATTTCTTAGCACTTAGCTATGGTGAGTGATAAATATTAAGTATTTATAAAGCTTTGCCTAATGAATAAATGAATGAATTAAGTATGAATAAATGAGTTAATCAATATAAGGAAGACAAAACAAACCAGGGGTGGGGGGTGGGGGAAAAAGGCCTAACGGCTTAAAAAGAACTCATAGAACTCATGCAGAGACACATCCACATACACTAAAATATGGAATAATTTTAATAAGCTCAGAAATTGAGTGGTTTACTGCTGCTCTTGTTAATTTGGCATAAGTTCAGCTGCCATAGATCAGAGACTAGAAAATGAAGATTTGATAACACCAGGATGAGAATTACTTTAAGCATCAGAATTTTATATCTGAGTTTAGGTTATTATTCCTTTTGATTATAAATGTAGAAAAATGGATTTGACTTTGAAAGTACTTACTAAGGAATGATCATACAAGCAAAAACACAAATTCCAGGAACTGAGCCAGACTCTGATTTCTTCTGTCCCTGGAGTGCTTTATTTAAGGAAACCATTGATTTCTGCCACCACTCTGAAGAAATTCATGTGCGAAGGTGGCCAAAAAATCTGCCTCCAACTCAGTTTTCTAGGATCCTTTCCAAGGAGAGATCAACTTCTTTTGGATTAGCTCATGAGCAGCTTTGTTGAAAGTAGCCTTTTATACATTAAGCTCAGTTTTTGTCCCGTGTGTTAAAAAGGAAAGACAAAACTCTCTGTGATAGTTTCTATAAAGCTTAGAAACTTCAGCTTGCTTTATTTTAATAATTAGGAGAAAGAGAAATGCTACTGTAATCAAATGAAGTTTTTCCAAAGGGAATGTCAACAGCTTACCATTCGCCTGAGGCTTATTTGAGAGCATTTCCTTACGAGATGCTAAAGTAAAATTAAAAACATCTAGCTATACGCCTTATGATTTGAAGAACACTGCAAAATCACTAGCAATTTTTATTAATGAGTAAACATACTTTCAAAATAGGTCAGTAAAAAATCCCACACTTTGAAGCTTAAAATAATGGAACGTATGAACTCCTCCCAGTAACTGAAGCATTTACTCTCAATGCATATGGACAGAACATTGTACCCTCAGAATAGGCGTCATACTCATACATAACACATCCAAGAGCAGTGTGATACAGGCAGAGCATGCTTGATGTTCTCACCAAGAGTAATTCTCTATTAGGACAGAAAGAACGTAAACCATGATGATGTTTAGTCTCAAATAAACATTGCCAGTGATGCCGTGACTGAGAAGCTACATAGATGCAGTTTGAATAAAATGTTTATTGTTTTTTGGAGCATCACTGAAAACAGAATTGAAAATACAGGGGTGCCATGTGACCTTGTGGAGCTTGTGCTTTCTGTGTCCAAAGACATAAGACCTATGTACTTGTTTGAAATGGATTTACCTGTAATTTCATGAAAAGCACCTATGTGGCTCTCAGTGTATTTCAAACACCACCAAGGGTGCCACCAGATATAAAGGTGATGAAATCCATTTAGTGTAGTTGTTGGTTGTCAACACGCAGAATCTTTTCTTCACCAGTGTGGTTCTTCTGGTCACATATTGCCTATTCTTGTGTTTGTGTTCATACAACTATTGTGTTTGTTGCATTTTTGCACTGGGTTTTATATCAAAGTCTTCTGTAATTTTATTAGAAAATTAAAGAGAAAGAGATAGACACACTGATCCTCTCCAAATCCTACTTTATTTCAAAGGTAATTACCTCTACATTTTCAGGAGTTTCTTCTATATTTCAATATTCATACTTCCAAGTAAAAAATGTGTTTTACTATTTTTATGTATTCATTTCCAAAATTATCACCGACTTTTTGTTGGGAAGAATGAGAATTTACCTATCTTACATCAATCCTGATTGTTTTGCTTGATCATCTCCAAAATTAGGTCCATTGTTTAAAAAGCAACCAACAAAGTATAAACCATTACAAAGGGCATATGCTAATGTTTGGCACAGCCAAGTATTATACTACAGTTAGCTTTCCTTTTCTTATAACCTCACCACCTTCTACCCAGTAAATAATGTCCTTGTTTATTATTTGCATAACTTTGTTATGCTTATCTTTTTTTAACTCTCCATGAGATTTACTTTATGACTCCTAGCAATGAAACTTTGCTTTGCTATTCTTCTATGTTTGGCCTAATGGTTACTGAATGTCTTATTTTCTCTTTCTTATTTTGTTTCATTTGTCTGGAATAAAATGTTGGAACATAGTACATATTAGCTTTTTGAATCAAAGGTTGCCTGGAAAGTGACAGTCTTGCCACATCTTTATATATATCTATTCTACCCTCAAACTCAATTTTACACTTAAAATTTATACACAAAATGTGAACCATTTCCCTCAGAATTGTGAGGGCATGGATCCATTGATTTCTAGCATCCTGTGTTGCTATGAAATATCTAATAACTTTCCGATATTTATTTGTATATGATATCTTTTAATTTCTCTTCATTTCTCAGGAAACTTTTTAAGGGTTCTTTATCTTTAGTCTCCTGAAATTTCACAAAGTTGTACAATCTTACTCCATTTTGACTACTATAACAAAATACCATGAACTGGGTAGCTTATAAATAATACAAAATGAATTGTCACAGTTCTGGAGTCTAGGAAGTGAGTGATCTAGGAACCAGTTGATTCAGTCATTGGTAAGGGCAGGATTCCTGATTCATAGATGACGCCTTCTCATAGTGTCCTTACGTGGTGGAAAAGGTGAATGGTCTCTCTCAGACTTTTCTTCTAAAAGCACTAATCTTATTCATGAGGACTCTGCCCACATGACCTAACCACCTCTCAAACATGTCACATCCTAATACCTTCAACTTGGGCATTAGAATTTCAACATACTAATTTGGGAAGACACAAATATTTAGACCATAGTATGTACTTAGTGTTTTTCTTTTATCTTTCACTCTGCTGGATTCCCATAAGCCTTTGTTGCATGGTACAGCAGTACTAGTCTCTTAGTCCCTTAAATTCTTTCATTGATTTTTCTGTATTTTTACCTTTTGTCCTAATCTTTGGATATTTTCTTTGTGTTTTTCCTGATACTGTTTTGTTTTCTTGTTTGTTTGTCTGTTTTGAAAACATTAACCTGTTTTCTCCGTGAGGATGTTATTCAATTACAGTTTTTTGAAGATTTTGTCTATCCTCTGATGTATCAATCATGGTCCAGCTGGAGACAAACGCATTTATACTGAAATAATTTAAACAGAGTTTAATGAAAAGATAATTTATAGATGTTTGGACCTTGGCAAGGGAAGCATCAGGAGACTAATGATGGCTGAGAAGCCATTATCAACTGCAGACTTGAGAAGGAGGAAGCATGACCATAGCCTAGATCTTGAAGCTGTGTAGGAGGCACTGTCTGACAGGAGTTTGGAGGTTGGAGAATCCAAACTGAAACTAAATCAGAGTAGAGGGGATAAATATCTAATCTCCTTTAAGGGAGAGTGGGGAATATATGGCTGCACAAGGTGAGGAAGGGGAATTTACTTGCCCCGAACATAAGCTTCAACTAGTATCCATAGTTTTCATCCTATCCTTGCAGACTCTATAGGAGTTTGGCCTTTTAGGAGTTTTGTGGAATAAGCAGTCTCTCTTCTACTAATATCCTCCTTCACAGGCATGAATCATACATTCTGCTGAATTAGTTAGCACTTCTCCGTCCAAAATTTTGTCTCTTTATTTTTTTTAACTTTACCATCCACTTATATATACATGCATTTTCTGTATCTTTGTGAATTTTTACTTTGTTTTATTCATAGTAAAGGAAAAGAAAGTTGAATCTCACTAAGGAGAGGTGATAGAAGGTAATTTCACATGTCTGATTCTTTAAACAGAACTAGTAATACAATAAACTTTTGAGATAATATCCATTTATGATTTAGTGGCCATGGTGATTTCTACCAGAAAAATACAGTACATGCTTCACAGCTGACACACTTGAGGTTCCTCAGGAAAAGAGAGAAAAAAAACTAAAATAAGGATCTTTCTAGACATCAACTTCTACTATTTTTGAAAAAAAATTTGCCATTATTAACCCCCTCAGCATCTCAAATGCCTTCTCCTTTTCTTCTATACTTATTCATCCTCCTGTATCTCTCTACCAACCCCAATATTCATCTGATATTATTAGGTAGACACAGTATTAGATAAATAAATACTAACAAAGACCTTTCAAGATCTCCTCAGTCTAAATCTCCTGGGTCCTCATTCTTCATTATTTGTTTGGAGACAATTGTTTTAAATATGCTATTCAAACTTTTTCTTTAAAACTTCTTACTTACACTAGTTTGTCAAAGAATGATTATTTTTTGTGTGCTTTTAGGAAAATTTACCAAAATATTATTGGTTGCAAAATATAAAATGAATACAAAATAGTCTGTGAATATTAGAAAATTATGTATATTCTGTTTATAGGCAAAATTTTGATATATAGATTTTAATTACATTTTACTGGCCATATTTTTCAAATGTTTTGTATTATTTATTTTTTCAGTTTATTTCATAATCTAGTAATGATGTATTTCTAGGCTATATTTGGGTATCAATTCATTCCTCTTGAATTCATAACAAATTTTACTAATACACATTCATCATTTTGTATATGCATGCATATATAAACATACATATAGACATGTATACATTGCATATATAAAAATATACATATATGCAAACATATATGTATATACATATATATGTGTCATATATGTGTATATGAATATACATATATATGTGTCATATATGTGTATATGAATATACACATATATATATGTGTGTGTGTATATATATTTGATGCAATGTTTCAATTTGTCATCAAGACTAGAGTGCAATGGCACAATCATAGCTTCCTGCAGCCTCAAACTCCTAGGCTCAAGCAATCCTCCCAAATCAGCCTCTCAAGTAGCTAGGACTACAAGTGCAAGACACCTCACCTGGCTAGTTTTGAAATAAATTTTTGTATATTAGTAGGATCTCGCTATGTTGTCCAGGCTGGTCTGGAACTCCTGGCATCATGTGATCATCCTGCCTCAGCCTCACAAAATGCTGAGATTATAAGTGTGAGCCACATTGCTCAGCCCATTTTATATATTTAAACTGCTTTGTGACTTTTATAAATGTATGAGCCTAATAGTCTTATTTTCTATTTTGCATTTTGATTGCTACTGAATGCTAATGCTTGACCTCATTTTTTGGATTCCATTTGTATGATGTAACTTTGCCAACTCACTTCTGAGTCATTGGTTCTCACACGTGTCTTTTATTTAATTCTCCAAATTTGAGAGACTGTAACCTAATTTCAATAACTTGTGTTCTGCTTGTTACTGTTTTATGTTTTATGGATTGTCAAGATTTTTCTCCTTTATGGTGTTATATGATGCTGTATTGTAATCATTTTCTCACTAACTTCTAATATAAACCATTATTTTATAATTTGTGAATGGTCAGGTTAATTTTTATATAAAATCTTCAATATATCATTAAATAGCTGTCATACTTAAAAATAGAGCTGTGGCTTTTCAACATCCCTTTAAGCAAGATTCAGTGTTTCTCTCCTGATTATCCCCACACATACACTTTGTAATGTAATGTGTAAAATCATTCATCTTGAGCTTCTAAAGACTTAAAACAGTCCACATTTTCTTAAAAGCTGATTAAACTTTATGCTGGTAGTTAAAACCAAGATTAAAATAAAAATTACTACCCAACTAAAAATTTTGAGTATCCAAAGTTCTAATGTTTTTCACTTAGCATAAATGTTATAGATTTTGTCTGAGGAAAGAAAATGTCCTTGAACAGTGCCTAGAAAGTTTATCATCATAGTAGGTGAGAGTACATAGTCACACAGTAAAAGCCAATATATACACATCAGGGTGGCCATGTAATATTCCAGTCAAGCCAATGTTCTGACTGGAATCAATGTGTTTTATTTGTCATATTACTCTAAAAGACCCAGATTTTTTCATGTTTTGTGAAAATGTTATGAACATGCTTTCCTCACAAATACCCATACACAGCAATGATTCGGGCCTCTTAGATTTAAATATGACTGTGAAAGAAAGACAGAAGGGCATTTGGAACCAGATAATAAAAAAATTAGTTTTCATTTAAATCCAACTAAGATTGTCTTTCAATGACAGTGATTATTAGCCATCTTTTCCCCTTACAGACAGTTTCAGTTCTTGCTTCAGTGGAAATAAAAGGCTCATTGGACGTGAAGATTCCCAATAGTGACAAGATAGCAATAAGACTCATTTTCAATTAGTAAAGCCTTGAAACTAGGTATAATAAAAATCATATTCTGTCTCAGATACTATTTTGAGGATTCACTCTCATCCCATGGTAAGAAAATATAATAAATCAGATTTTATTTTTAACTTGAGTTTCCATTAGCCATCAGGAAGTGCTGCAGAACAGAATCTAACTGTTGGAAGCAAAGAGAAAATGTTAGCCAGGACCCCAAAATGTTTTGTTAATTCACAGACTCATGGGTCCTGCCTGGTTAAATGCCCTGAATCTCTTTTTCTATCTGCACTAACACAATCCTACTAAATCTTAAGAGTCCATGAATGCCCTAATTTTCACAATTATAAATGCCCCAAGAGTAACTCATCTGTGTTCCCCTCTACTGATGAGAAGCACAAGTTACTCTTAAAAGTCATGCTGGATTTTTTAAACCCAGGCTATATAAAATATAAACTTACCCCTAAATAAATGAATTTGTTTTCCCTCCTTTTGTCTCCCAAATAAATCCTCATTAAGGGCACTTTCATAGTACATGTCTTTTAAAAAATTTAGATTTATCAAAATGTGCATAAATGTACTTGAGACCCTATAGACCTATCAACATAAATTGATATATCAACAAATTACTATAGTGTGTGTTATCAGCTTCCCTGAACAAAAACCATGTATCTCTTACCTTTACTCAGGTTTCATTTTGCTTTCTACTTTCTGAAACAAGACAATGCAGCCCAAGACAATAAGAGCATTTTTTTCAGATTCTAATAATCAACATATAAAATTGGTAAGTTAGTTCAACCGAAGCCCCATGACCAGTTATGTATTGCCTTTAAAAAAAATAATGTGTGCAGACAGATGTGGTGGCTCACACCTGTAATCCCAGCACTTGAGGAGGTGGGTTGATCACCTGAGGTCAGGAGTTCAAGACCAGCCTGGCCAGCATAGTGAAACCCCATGTCTACTAAAAATACAAAAAATTAGCTGGGCATAGTGGTGGGCATCTGTAATCTCAGCTACTCAGGAGGCTGAGGCAGGAGAATCACTTGAACCTGGGAGGCGGAGGTTGCAGTGAGCCAAGACTGCGCCATTGCACTCCGGCCTGGGCAACAAGAGCAAACCTCCACCTCAAAAATAATAATGATAATAATGTGTGCATACTTACACATATATGTATGTATATATGCTAATACCATATGGTTATATTTTAAATTGCATGTATCTAATTCTTAAAATAGCATTTAAAACATTCCTTGAAAATAATTTACATTTGTGTACTACTGAATCTGGCTTAATATTGCCTGTGAGGAATTAGAAGCCCCACTTATACCAAGATATTCCAGCACATCTGTTTTGCAATGGTGTTATCTTCCATATTAATTGATGAAGACATTTTCTTCCTTTTTTAAATTATACTTTAAGTTCTGGGGTACATGTGTAGAATAGGCAGATTTGTTACATAGGTATACACATACCATGGTGGTTTGCTGCACCCATCAACCTGTCATCTACACTAGGTATTTCTCCTAATGTTATCCCTCACCCAGCCCCCCACCACATGACAGGCACCAGTGTGTGATGATCCCCTCCCTGTGTCCATGTGATCTCATTTTTAAACTGCCACTTATAAGTGACAACATGTAGTGTTTGGTTTTCTGTTCTTGTGTTAGTTCACTGAAAATGATGGTTTCCTGCTTCATCCATGTCCCTGCAAAGGATATGAACTCATCCTTTTTTATGGTTGCATAGTATTCCATGGTGCATATGTGCCACATTTTCTTTATCCAGTCTATTGTTGATGGGCATTCAGGTTGGTTCCAAGTGTTTGCATTGTGAACAGTGCCGCAATGAACATACGTGTGCATGTGTCTTTATAGTAGAATGATTTATAATCCTTTGGGTATATACACAGTAATGGGATTGCTGGGTCAAATTTCTAGTTCTAGACCCTTAAGGAATCACCACACTGTCTTCCACAATTGTTGAACTAATTTATACTCCTACCAACAGTGCAAAAGCATTCCTAGTTCTCCACATCCTCTCCAGCATCTGTTGTTTCCTGACTTGTTAATGACTGCCATTCTAACTGGCATCAGATGGTATCTCATTGCAGATTTGATTTGCGTTTCTCTAATGACCAGTAACGAGCACTTTTTTCATGTTAGTTGGCTGCATAAATGTCTTTTTTTGAGAAGTGTCTGTTCATATCTTTCACCCACTTTTTGATGGAGTTGTTTGGTTCTTTTTCTTGTAAATTTGTTTAAATTCTTTGTAGATTCTGGATATTAGCCCTTTCTCAGATGGATAGATTGCAAAAATTTTCTCCCATTCTGTAGGAGGCCTGTTCACTCTGATGATAGTTTCTTGTGCTGTGCGGAAGCTCTTTAGTTTAATTAGATCCCATGTGTCAATTTTAGCTTTTGTTGTCATTGCTTTTGGTGTTTTAGTCATGAAGTCTTTGCCCATGCTTGTGTCCTGAATGATACTGCCTAGGTTTTCCTCTAGGGTTTTTATGTTTTTAGGTTTTACATTTAAGTCTTTAATCCATCTTGAGTTAATTTTTGTATAAAGTGTAAAAGGGATCCAGTTTCAGCTTTCTGCATATGGCTAGACAGTTTTCCCAATACCATTTATTAAATAGGGAATCCTTTCATTATTGCTTATTTCTGTCAAGTTTGTCAAAGATCAAATGGTTGTAGATGTGTGGTGGTATTTCTGAGGCCTCTGTTATGTTCCATTGGTCTATGTACATCTGTTTTGCTACCAGTATCATGCTGTTTTGGTTACTGTAAACTTGTAGCATAGTTTGAAGTCAGGTAGTGTGATGCCTCCAGCTTTATTCTTTTGGCTTCATATTTTCTTGTCTATGTGGGATTTTTTTCTTTTTCCATATGAAATTTGAAGTAGTTTTTTCCAATTCTGTGAAGAAAGTCAATAGTAGCTTGATGGGGATAGCATTGAATTTATAAATTACTTTCTAACGTATGACCATTTTCATGTTATTGCTTCATCCTATTCATGAGCATGGAATGTTCTTCCATTTGTTTGTTTCCTTGAGCATTGGTTTGTAGTTTTCCTTAAGGTCCTTCAAATCCCTTGAAAGTTGTATTCCTAGGTATATTTTTCTCTTTGGGGCAGTTGTGAATGGGAGTTCATCCATGATGTGGCTCTCTTTTTGTCTGTTACTGGTGTATAGGAATGCTTTTGATTTTTGTACATTGATTTTTGTATCCTGAGACTTTGCTTAAGTTGCTTATCAGCTTAAGGAGATTTTGGACTGAGACGATGGGGTTTTCTAAATATACAATCATATCATCTGCAGAGAAAATTTGACTTCCTCTTTTGCTAATTGAATACCCTTTATTTCTTTCTCTTGCCTGATTGCCCTAGGCAGAACTTCTAACACTATGTTGAATAAGAGTGGTAGGAGAAGGCATCCTTGTCTTGTGCCGGTTTTCAAAGAGAATGCTTCCAGTTTTTGCCCATTCAGTATGATATTGGCTGTGGGTTTGTCATAAATAGCTCTAAACCAGAACAAAACAAACCCCCTTTAAGAAGAAAACTAACAACCATTGAGCACCTAACTTTGTTCTAATTTCTCAAGTCTCCTATTTGACAATGAAAGGATGCGTTAATTAAGATATACATTTTTACCAATAGCTTTAGACATGTCACTTCATGGATGTGAAAACGGAATGTGACACGGGGAACTGTTAGGGGAAGAGTGGGAGAGAGCATCAGGAAAAATAGCTAATGCATGCCGGGCTTAATACCTAGGTGATGTGTTGACAGGTGCAGCAAACCACTGTGGCACACGTTTACCTATGTATCAAATCTGCATATCCTGCACAGGTACCCCAGAACTATAAAATAAAATAAAATATAAAATAAAATAAAATAGTCTTAAAAAGTTAAGTGGCCTTGCCTTTTTCTCTCATCCTATTTTCCCCACCAGTGTTCCCACACATGGTATGATTGAGCATCAGTCCTTCAGGATTTGTTTCAACTCATGCCTTCTCACCTTCTGCCCTCAAGAACTTCTGTATATACTGTTCCCTCTGCCTAGCACACTCTTACCTAATTCTACCAGCCCACTGATTCTTATCTATTATTTAGACTCCATCTCAAATCTCACATCCTTTGGAGTGTGTTCCCTGATATTTCAGATTAAATCAGTCCCCAATCCTATTAAGCATCTTGATGTTTGATGCAAGTTGTCCTCTCCCTTGAGATTTGAATTACAAAAGAAGGGCCCTAATGCTGTTTTGTTAATCTTGCATCCAGCATGGACTCTCTTGCCTGACACGTGGTAGTATTTTAAAATACCTATCTGAGAAATAAAGAGTAAAAGTCTGCTAGATAATAAATGGTAAAGCTGGGATTTGAAATGGATACTTTCTTACTCCAAAGACCAGGCTTTCCCTGTTTCCTCTTAAAAGCGCATGTGCATGCACGTGTGCACACACACACGATATATACAATTTAGAAAAAGAACCAGGGAACAAAGATAATTTACGTGTTTCTGAAGTGAAATTCAGGTGAATCCACAGCATATATGGTTTCAAGTGAGTATGATGCCTCATTGTCTCTTTTATCCCTCATGTGTTACAGCAAAGTAAACTAAAAGCTCCAGTGACATTGTTGAAGGCTAATAGATTTTATGAGTAGTTGAGGAAATGCAACTAGATTGAGCTGAAAATGCCCAGCTATAATATTGAGCTTTGTCAAACTTAATTATGTGACTAATCTGACTAGGGACATACTCCCCAATTTTACATAATTAAATGGCCATCACTGTTGAAACTGTAATAGGCTAACCCCCGCTCCGCCCCCAGCACAGGGTATAAGAAATACACTTTCAAGGTAAGCTCTATACAAACTCCCAACATCTCAGCAATCCAATGGGCTGATTCTTAAATTCATGAACAAAAAGAGGCGAATCCAGTTTTTCAGAGGAAAATTGCATTACACAAGTCATTCTGAAGGTGCCTTTGGATCTTCCCTTTATTTCTCTAAATAAGCAGGCTTGCTTTATCACCTCTACTTCTGGTGTTCTATTGAATTGTTATTGCTGATCTGAGGACTTGGAGGCATTCACAACATGGACTAATATTCTCTTTAGGATTACCCATGATAGGAAGAAAAGTATCTAACAAATTAAATTTAAAAATTACTTTTGAAGGCCAGGCACGGTAGCTCATGCCTGTAATCCCAGAACTTTGGGAGGCTGAGGCAGGTGGATCACAAGGTCAGGAGTTCAGCCAATATGGTGAAACCCCATCTCTATTAAAAATTCAAAAAAATTAACCAGGCCTGGTGCCACATGCCTGTAATCCCAGTTACTCAGGAGGCTGAGGCAGGAGAATTGCTTGAATCCAGGAGGCAGAGGTTGCAGTGAGCTGAGAATGCACCACTGCACTACAGCCTGGGTGACAGAGCGAGACTCCGTCTCAGGAAAAAAAACAAAAAACAAAAAAACAAAAAAACAAAAAAAATCTTTTATTTTAATCCTTTTAATAATTAAGAAAAATGAAATTTCAAAGACATATTTTGTGAATATTCAGAAA
The DNA here is from genome assembly GCF_000951035.1 of Colobus angolensis palliatus. Lineage (NCBI taxonomy): Eukaryota > Metazoa > Chordata > Mammalia > Primates > Cercopithecidae > Colobus > Colobus angolensis. The sequence goes on along the minus strand of NW_012115611.1, from coordinate 4,226,399 downwards.
TTGTCAAGCATCATATTTTTAAATATTTTTATTTATACTATTTTGCCAAATAATATAAAATATAAACGTAGGCTAAATTAACCTAGTTCTCTTGGTGTGTTCTTTTTATAAAGTCTTTATTTTATCTCAAAGGAATATTATTAGGTGTGACTTAATTGCTTATAATGATAATGATAACTGGATATATTGTTCTTGATTAAATTGTCAATGATCTTAGTATTTAATAATCTAATGTCAATTATTATTGAGTATTGTTTTACAGCTCCTGAAATATAATATAATTAGAATCACAATGATTAATGTGGAGTATTAACCATATCATTGATAATTAATCCTAATCACAAATGCAAAAACATATTTTAAAATCTATTCAGTGGAAAGAGCTGACATTCTAGCAGTCCTTTCAGAAGAATCATAACATGATATGGAAATATTTTTGTCCTACATACAAACACACAAGGAAAAAAAAAGTCTATTTACATGGTTCTTAAGAGTATATGCCCTAAAAGAAAAAAATCAACCAGAATAATTGTTACTTTAGAATTTGCCAGAGAACAATTGAATTGCATGATATTTTTAAGATTGAGTTCAAAGTTTTTAGCTAATCTTTGTTCAGTTGCCCATCAATGTTAGAAAATCTGACTAGTGCTCAATGAATGCAAAGAGTTACTTTGTCAGTGGGAATCCCCGTGGGAAAACGAATGATCTGATCCTAACATAGAGACCAGAACCAATCTGTGGTTGAAGAAGGTGCCATTTAAGCACCTGGCAAATTGATGGCTTCCTGCGAATGAAAAGGTCACTACCTTAGAAACACATTTATTTAGGATAGAAGGGAATATTTGGTACATTTCTAGGAACACAGTTATTCCTATCAACTAAAACTCAAAATTTTATTTTCTAAGTCCTTAGTCAAAAGCCTAAATTTTATCAAGAAATCAAAGATGGATAAATCATAACTCTGCCAAGTGAGTGGTTATTTTTTCACTGGAGAAACAAAGCAGAAATATACAATCACATAAAAGGAGAAATCAATATGTAATTGAATTCAAAAATGTGTGGTACACTTTAATGGTGTTAGACATTAAAGAGATCACTAAGACTGCATATACTACAAAATTTTTAGGTAATAGGTGGATGTTAGATAAGGTCTTAATTATAAATAATATATAAGTTGATAAAATAAAAACCATGGCAAGTGGGGAAACGAGATTCAGCAAAGGGTCAGAAGAATTCAAAGACAAGTGGAGATCTTAAGATAACTAAGAGACTGATGAGTACACCATAAAATTTCTGTTACAGAGCTGTCATACATATAGATAACCAAATAAGAAAAGCCTAAATTGGAAACATGGGGGCTTGAGTTCCAAATGAACATGTTCAGATTTAATTGTTTTGGCAATAGTCTACCATTCAAAGTTTTAAGTGAGGAAGTTCATTTTAAGTTTTTCAGAGATATGACAAGATACAATGAAATCTGGGTATGATTCCATGTCACCTGTGGAAATTACTTGAATAAATATTATGAGAATTGAATGAGTCTCCCTGACAGAAATATCCACTATATCTGTTTAACTCCCTTTAAAAATCAATTTGTAGTTGGAGTTTTAATAAGTATTTTTAAGCTAATGAATGTATTTTATATTCATTTAAATATAAAATATTTGTGGATATATGGGGTAATTTGATAAGATAAAAATATGGCCCCCAAAATCACATGTACCCCATAAATATATACAACTATCATGTATCAATTAAAAAGTGTGTCTTAATCAAAAATCTAAGTTGATGCTTATAGTTTTTATTTCTATTTGTGTGAATAGCCAACTTACAGGCCTGAATCTTCCTTAAGAGGGTGAATTTGTTTTTATTTCATACTGATTTCTTTATATTTTTATGACTGATTGAATCAATTAATTTTTAATGCAAATATGATAACAAAGTAGATACACACAAACTCAGTTTCTACAGGAAGGTTTATTGCTTTCAATTAAGAACAATTTTGTTAAGCTTAAGTTTCGAGCCAGTAATTTCTGAAGCTTGACCATCGTAATACTCAGAAATGATCAGATGACAGAGTTGATTTCCAACATGATGGAATTGTGCTATTTTTTGCCTTTTTGAATATTTGTCTACAGAATCTGCCTATTTCATCTATCCCCTCAGTCTTTGCTAACACCTCTGCAAGTATAGAACTTGTTGTGTAATGATACAGTAGCCATGTGAATAATATCACAGTAGGTCACCCTCATCTCTATGGTGTTCAGCAGTTACTTGACCTTTCCTGGCATCTACTCTGAATACATAAACTTAATGGATAGAATTTACAGCTCACTAAACTTTTCTTCCATGTTCTACTTAGTGGAGAGTAGTTAATGATTACTATTATGTAAGTTCAAATGACAAACCTGAACAATCACTGAAAGTTTGAAAGAACAATGAAAGGTAGTTCAAACACCGGTGGTCTTCAAGAGAGTTTTACATACAATTATGCAAAAAAGAAAAACTATTCTGCTCATTTGACCTTTAAAGCACCCTCCGTGCTGATTTTAGAAAAAGCATTTCAAAAGCCTTGATGGAAAAAATTCACACTGCATGGTGAACTAAGCAAACTGTTCATCAGCAAATGCTAAGCGATAATGTTGTAAGACTGTTTTTCTGTGTTCAGTCAATTCATGTTAGATTCAATCGAGCACAATCAGCACAGGCTTGCCTCTGCTCTAATAAGCCTAAGGGGAAAGATACAACTGCTGTTAAAAAGTGTGTCTCTTGAATAAAATAACCTGCTAAATGAAATATTAGAATTGCATCGATGGCAAAGAAAACCTGATGGCCTGCGTAGTTATAATGGAGGCATGCTTACCTTTCATCTTCCTGTAACATAGTTGCCAGCTCTCTGAATATATGTATGAGAAAAGATGATGTGTCATTCTTGTTTTCATTTACAATGGGTAATTTATTTCAGATATGATAATATCTTTGAAAACAAGAATAACCATGAAGAATTTTAAGTATGAAAGAAAAATTCCCATACTTATCTAAAGGCAAAAACCTGCACAATTATTATATAGATAATAATATTCCTTATGATGAAGCTGACTACCTTCTGTGACAATGAATAGAAATTCTCTAAAATAATAAAAATCCTAGGTTCAAGGAAAAACCTCAAATGCAATATATCTATAATTTCCCCCATGATATATTAACTTTCCCCAAACCCTTTTTCTTCTGTTCATTTATTTATTTCAGCAATTCTCTAGCTCAGAATTGATAGTCAGAGGCTAATCACCTGATCCATTGCTGTTCATGCAGAAAATCTCAAGGAACTGAATTCCATTTAGCTAATACTAGTTGAGAGAGACATGAATTGAGATTTTAAAAGAAACTATTATCAGGACCAGCTCCAATTAAAAAGTCAAGTTTTATACTCCATCAGCATTAATACAACTTCAAATAAGAAAATATAAGAGGTATTTTTGTACAACGAGTAAAAAATTTAGTCATCTTGATACTCTCCGTACTCCATGGACCAAAATCTCAGCCAGAGACATACCAGAAAAACAGAACTAACAGAAAACTTATATTAAAAGATTTATTTCAAGGAATTGGCTTATGTAATTGTAGGAGTTAGATGAAAAGGTACAAAGTTTGCAGAGCAGGACAGAAATTTGATGATAAATCATTAAAATTGCTTATAATTTGATTCAACAATTCACCTCTAGTGAATAAATTCTCCTTATGAGAAAATAACTAAACAAGAGTGAGATGTCTTCTTGAGTATTAATTACTACATAATTGTGGTGTGATTCTAAATTTCAAAAAATAAACTAAATATCCAATAATGGGATTCACTTAAATAGTGATATAGTCATATAAGAGAAAATGGTGAAAACCAGAAAATAAATCCAGATATATAGTCATTATCTTATATTTTAGGTCAATTGGTATAATAATTGATATGATTATAAAAGCCAAGTATGGATGTTGGGTAAATTTGTTTATTTTTAAAAAATTTTATAATGAGTTTATATTGCTTGTATAGTAAGGAAAGAAAACATACAGTTCATATATATTGTTTTATGTTAGTCTTTCAGTTGTCATAACCAAAGATCAAATAAATATGTTTGATATTTTAATGTGTTTCATTTATAAGAAATGAGTTCATGAGCAAAGTGTTAGTGAATAATTATTATTGCTATTTTAACATCATAAAACAGTACAAACTCTTTTTCCAAACATTAAATTTTAGAGAATTATTAAAGCAGTTGTGCTTTTTTATTTTTGTCATTTAATGAATAGCTTCCGGGAAGCTATATTCTCCGTCAGATATTTTTAACAGTTTAATTGTAGGAAGTAATTAACCCAGAAAGCTTCTAGTTTGCTTCTAAATACAGAATCTAAGAATATCTAGTGGTTTCTAAAAATGCTGAACAATTTTTTTTCTCCCATATTCTTAAAATAGGGAATATCATTGATATTCTCAAAAAAATGTCAAAGCTTTCTTTATCAAAGCCCCAAAGCTGACTGCATGACCATACCTGGTCTTAGGTCTATGAGATTTATATTATGATATAGATAGGAGGATGCGAAGAATATGTGTAAATATTTTCTCAAGAAGAAAAAAGGTGCATACATCATAGAGACGATTTCACTGTTTCATTATATTTATTCTAAATATATTATAAACCTGGAGAGATGTGTTGGAATGTGTGTATATTTGTGGGGTGTGTATATGTGTGTGTGTGTGTGTGTGTGTGTGTAAAACCTGACAATATTCATATATCAAGACCACTTCACCCAACAACAGACTTTCCAGTGTCACGAAAATATTATTAAAATTGACCACATGCTGGGCTATGCAGCCTGAGTCAATATATTTCAAAGAATTAAAAGAGAATCATTTACAGGATTGACCTATTTAATGCCTCTCCTTCTGTCTCCTAACACGTGTTCAAGTTTGAAACTTGCTGTGTAATAATGTGGTAACCATGCAAATAATATCAGTGTAGGTCAGCCACATCTTTATGGTGTTCAGCAGTTACCTGGCCTTTCCTGGCAACTATCTTCAACACCTATTATTAAAAACCTATACAATTATTAAAAGTTAAAGGATAATATCTTCTGGACAAATTTTAGCTCAAATGTTTTGAGCTGAAGTTAGAATATTAAAAAATGACCAGAAAAATACCTGTATATTTGTGAATTTGACGGTGCAATTCTAAATGGCATTGAGGCCAAAGAAAAAAATCACAAAGGAAATTCGAAAATATTTTGAAGAGATAATAATGAAAAATAGAACTTGTTGAATACAGCTAAATTTATGTTTAGAACAAATTTTCTATCCTGAAAGTGCATGTTAGATTAAAAACCCTAGAAACCAAAGAGTAAATTAAGCACAGAGAAAGTTAAAGGAAGGAAATCATAAAGAGCAGAAGTTAATGAAGCAGAAAACAGAGAATGGAGAATATCTGCAGTGCCAAAAGTGTGTTCTTGGATATTTTCTGCTTTCTACCAACATTGATTTACAAAACAAAATTAAGGACACAATTAGCCAAATATCATACCAAAAAATGGCAGACATGGGAGTTCCAAAACAAATACCAATATAACAAAAGGAAATTATGAAACATTTTTGCCAATAACTTTGAAATTTTAGATTAAAAATTCCTGGAAAAAAATATCATGTGACAAAATAGACATGATCATAGATAATTTATGTCAACTAAATACATGTAATCCATATTTATCATCTCTACAAAGAAAATGCAAAGAAACTTTCAGGCCCAGTAGGCTACACCAGTGAATTCTATCATACATAAAAGGTAGATATAACATCAATGTTACACAGTCTTTCTGAATGTGAGGAAAGCATAGCCTTGATACTAAAATTTTGCCAGAGCAGTACAAGGATTGCTAGCAAGACTAATAAAGAAGAAAAGAAAGAAGAAGCAAATAGATGCAATAAAAAATGATAAAGGAGATATCTCCACCAATCCCACAGAAATACAAACTACCATCAGAGAATACTATAAACACCTCTACGCAAATAAACTAGAAAATCTAGAAGAAATGGATAGATTCCTCGACACATACACCCTCCCAAGGCTAATCCAGGAAGAAGTTGAATCTCTGAATAGATCAATAACAGGCTCTGAAATTGAGGCAATAATTAATAGACTACCAACCAAAAAATGTCCAGGACCAGACGGATTCACAGATGAATTCTACCAGAGCCACAAGGAGGAGCTGGTACCATTCCTTCTGAAACTATTCCAATCAATAGAAAAAGAGGGAATCCACCTTAACTCACTTTATGAGGCCAGCATCATCCTGATATCAAAGTCTGGCAGAGACACAACAAAAAAAGAGAATTTTAGACTAATATCCCTGATGAACATCGATTAAAAAATCCTCAATAAAATACTGGCATAAAATACCTGCACATTATACACATGTAACCTAGAACTTAAAGTATAATAATAATAATAATAATAATAATATTTTAAAAATATCGGCAAACCGAATCCAGCAGCACATCAAAAAGCTTATCCACCATGATCAAGTGGGCTTCATCCCTGGGATGCAAGGCTGGTTCAACATATGC
>NW_012115611.1:4218686-4219165 GCF_000951035.1 Colobus angolensis palliatus | reverse complement strand
TGGATAGGAAGAATCAATATTGTGAAAATGGCCATACTGCCCAAGGTTATTTATAGATTCAGTGCCATCCCCATCAAGTTACCAGTGACTTTCTTCACAGAGTTGGAAACAACTACTTTAAAGTTCATATGGAACCAAAAAAAGAACCTGCATTGCCAAGTCAATCCTAAGCCAAAAGAACAAAGCTGGAGGCATCACACTACCTGATTTCAAACTATACTACAAGGCTACGGTAACCAAAACAACATGGTACAGAAACCAAAACAGAGATATAGACCAATGGAACAGAATAGAGCCTGCAGAAATAATACCACACATCTACAACTATCTGATATTTGTCAAACCTGACAAAAGCAAGAAATGGGGAAAGGATTCCCTATTTAACAAATGGTGCTGGGAAATCTGGCTAGCCATATGTAGAAAGCTGAAACTGGATCACTTCCTTACACGTTATACAAAAATTAATTCAAGATGGATTA
>NW_012115611.1:4195526-4217849 GCF_000951035.1 Colobus angolensis palliatus | reverse complement strand
CACCATGGAATACTATGCAGCCATAAAAAATGATGAGTTCATGTCCTTTGTAGGGACATGGATGCAGCTGGAAACCATCATTCTCAGCAAACTATCACAAGTACAGAAAAACAAACACCGCATGTTCTCACTCATAGGTGGGAATTGAGCAATTAGAACACTTGGACACAGTAAGTGGAACATCACACATTGGGGCCTATTGTGGGGTGGGGGTTGGGGAGAGGGATAGCATTAGGAGATACACCTAGTGTAAATGACGAGTTAATGGATGCAGCACACCAACATGGCACATGTATACATATGTAACAAACCTGTACATTGTGCACACGTACCCTAGAACTTAAAGTATAATAAAAAATATTAAAAGAAATTGAAAAGTCTATCCCTTATTAACTGTATGTAAAAATTCCTTAATAGATGGAAAAGTGAATCCAGCATTATATAAGAAAGCCATTATGTCATAACCAAGTTAAACTTACTCCAAGAATACACCCAAACTTTTGAAAGCCAGCAAACATAATTCATCACACTTAAGAGAGAAAGAAAAGGATATTTAATTGTCTCAATTAAAAAAACTGAGCAAAGTAAAATAATTTACTATACAAAATATCTAGACTTACAAAGTGTTAGCATTAGGCAGTATCAGTATCAGTCAGTGTAATACTGACACAAAGGTAAAAATATGGACCAATAAAAGAGAGAGAGCCCACGAACACACATGCACACGCACACCCATGCGTGCACACACACCCACATACACACACACACACACACACACATACACAGACCTTACAGCCAAAACAATGTTAAGGGGAAAAAATGAAGTAGGATGGCTTACTCTCCTGTGTATTAAATATTGTACTTTTAGAGTAAGTCTTAAGACATTGATATATTGGTACAAAGACAGAAAAATTGACCAGTGGAACAGAAAAGAGAGTCTAGAAACACACCTACATCTATGTGGGCGTGATTTATGACAGAAGCGATACTGTAGAACAGTGGAGAATGGATAGTTTTCTTCCATTCTCCATGTTATGGAGTCAATTGGATTTCCGTAAAGAAAAAATAAAAACTGATACATACTTAGGACTATATAAAAACCAATCTCAGGTGGATTATAGATCTAAATGTCAATGGTAAAACATGTTTTCAAAAATGGAGTAAGTCAGGAACAACAACAAAATACTAATTATTAAGGAAAAGATTGATCAATTGATATAAATTAAGATGAAAAACTACTGATTATTGAAAAGCACCATTAAAAAAGTAAAATTGTAAGACACCAAAAGTAAAAAGAAAATCCTTGCAAAATATATAACCAGTAGAGCACATATACTGAACGTAGAACTCTAAGTACTTTTTTGTTAAATGCTCAACAGAAATGCACATTTCTGCACATGAAACAATATATACAAGCAGGTCTATAGCAGCACTATTCATAGCTCAAAAAATTTTAAATTTCACAGTATACCAACATTAGAATAATTTGTAAAGTGTCTGATTATATATCTTGAAAATAAATAAACTATTCAATTCAAAAATATATATCTCAAAAACATGATGTTGAATTAAGATAGAGGAGTTGTGAGAGAGGGAGTGAATATGTGTGCGTGTCTGTGCGTATGTATGCATGTGTGTGTATGTTGGGGTGGGGTGGTCTAGGTTATAATTTTGTGCCTTTTGTCCTAGGTAGTGGTTACTTGAATATGTTCACAATATAACATTTTATACAGCTTTATCCTTTACCCTCTTTATTATGTATGCCATAATTCAGTATAAATATATGAAAACCAGAATGTCACATATTCATGGAATAGAAAGACATTGATAGTTGGATGCTATGTAGGTTATCTTTTATTATATGTGTACTATTATTTTGAAAAGGATTATGATAAAGCTTGCTTGGTGAATAGGTAGTGGATCTACCAACTTTTTCTATAAGGGTTAGATTGTAAATATGTTTGGCCTTTTGGGACATAAAGTCTTGTTTCAATTATTCAATTCTGTTATTAAAAAACCCATAGACTATATGTAAATAAACATGTGGCTGTGTGCCAATTAAACTTTATTTACTTAGAGATGGCAGGCAAGATTTGCCTAAGGGTATAGTTTGTCAACCTCTGAAATAAACAGTTAGTTCAACATGTGGCTAGAGTAAATGACACATGCATATCTACATGTTAAAGTATTGACAAAGTATTTTGTCTTTTTCATCTTTCTAAAAGAATGGGCATATGGAAATTATTACTCTGATCTTCCTGATTAGGTTATATTTGATTTATTCATTTGTTAATTTTTCTGTGCTTTGCTTGTTGATATAATTTATATTTCTACAACTAATTACTGTCTGCAATATGTCTATTTTCCACTTAAATATATACTATACATTGTATGACTACATTGAAATTTGATTCTTTTTAATATTTTTTACTCATACAGAACATTTAACAATGTAAAAAGCTAAAATGGAATATTATAATCCATAATTGTTTCAGTTACAATTGAGAAAGATCTGTTTATCAGGATTTATTTATTTCATTAGTTGATTGCTATAATTTGTTGTTTTGTCAAACTGTAACTTTGTATTTCTGTACTTAAAGCATTAAGGATTTCTAATGTATAACAGATTAATCTACTTCTGGCTTTGTTTTATTGTGAAATAATCTGTTTACTTAAATTATTCTTTTGATAATAGCTTAATTAATTCATCACACAAATGTTTATATGACTCATGATAAAACCATACATTTCTTTCTTAAATGGTTACAGGCAAGAATTGGATCCATGTAAAGCTGAACTGACTATTCTAGGGAGGAATACACAAACATGCGAATCTATCAATCATGTACTTGGAAAACCCCTACCAAAATCAGGATCTGTCTTTATTGGTGGATTGCCAGACCTTCATGGGAAAATCCAGGTATTTCTATAGATGTTTTAAAATATCAATTATGTCATCATATTGAAAAATGAAAAAGAAAATCTTTGGAAATATTTTCTGGCTAGTGGGGTCATCTGCATGGTTTGAAAAAAGTTTTTCAGTGATTCTGCTAACATCTAACATACATTTTTATCTATCAGACCAAAGTATAATAGAAGTTTACCATTCTCGTTTAAAAATTGCTCCAATGTCAGTTTGTTTTTCCATCTTATGGCTATAGTATGTGTATTACATTTCTTAATACGATTTAGCATGTGTGATTCATACACCACTAAGATAGTGATTTTCACTGGATATTTCAATGGATTTCCTTAATAACACACCAAAAATATAGTATGAGAAATGGAATTGGAAGACCATCCCCAGTCTCTGTTTTATATGAGATTGCTAAAATGTGAGAATGTTTATTACAGAGTTTTGCGCACATGCCAGCCTACTCTCTAAATTTCCATTTAGATAATTAGCTTATTGTCTTCGTTATTAAGCTATATTTTAGGAAAATAGCTTGAAAGCTGACTTAAATGCTATTATTTGGTTCCATTTTATGTCATTGCAGCAAATTGCTTTAAAAATTTAAGATTGTTAAGTATACCAGTAGCTTATTACATTTATTAATCTTTTCCCTTATTATATTTACCATTGTGCTTTACCTATTTGAACAGGCTATTTTTATATTACTGGAAATATAAAATGCTATTGTTTCAAAGTCCCACAAATAATGCAAATTGATACACATACATCTACTTACTATAAATATCATGACTCCATAATATACAAGATAAAATAAAACAAAAATATACATAAAACAAAATTCACAAGCATATTTGATGTGATACATATGCTTTTAATGAAATAAGATAATTCTGTATCTGTAAACATGCAGAGATATAGATTCAGATTTACTCCATTAGCAGTATATTTATTGATCATTAAACAGATATATGTGACTTTTTCTATAACATTAATGTGCTTCATTGAGTTTTTCATAAACTATTCTATAAGCTCCATAATAGTAAAAAATATGTTTTGTTTACTTTTTTATACACCAAGGCAAGGACAATTCCTGTCACATAGTTGGAGCTCAATGAACAGCTTTTAAATAGAAATCTCAGTTAAAGAATAAAAGAAACATAAATACAACTTTTAATAATTTACATTTGTCCTCTTCTTTCATAACTATATTTTTTCCAAATAAAAGATAAATTTTAATGTGGAACCAAATTTAACTGAGTATACATTAATTGAGTATAATTTCTCAAGACTCAGCTACATCTGAATATAAATATAGCTGAGCATTTACTTTATTATAAATATAAACACATGCAGAAGCAAATAGAAAGATAGAAAAAGATGTCTTCTGATCTCCCTGAAGAAATAGGGGAGTTTGTAATTAGAGATTTGAAGAAAGATCAAGTGTCTGCTTGGTAAATAATATGTAGGCTGTCATTGAAGACAGAGGCAATATTACATATATACAGGCTTAGGTAATGGAAGGGCCTGAGAGAGGGGGAAGTGGAGTAGACATAATTTATTATTATGTAGACATGGAGTTTGATATGAAGTAAGCAGAAAGAAGACTTGATTTTGAATAGGTGAGTGGGAGCCAGAGAATAATGAATCCTATGTAAAATGCAAAATAGTATATATTTACATATTGATGCCATACTATACATTACATATTTCTTTTTTTTTTTTTTTTTTTTTTTTGAGATGGAGTCTCGCTCTGTCACGCAGGCTGGAGTGCAGTGGCCGGACCCCAGCTCACTGCAAGCTCCGCCTCCCGGGTTCATGCCATTCTCCTGCCTCAGCCTCCGGAGTAGCTGGGACTACAGGCGCCCACCACCTCGCCCGGCTAGTTTTTTTGTATTTTTTAGTAGAGACGGGGTTTCACCGTGCTAGCCAGGATGGTCTCGATCTCCTGACCCCGTGATCCGCCCGTCTCGGCCTCCCAAAGCGCTGGGATTACAGGCTTGAGCCACCGCGCCCGGCCCATTACATATTTCTTAAATGGGGGAGCCACTTAAGAAGTTTGGGTAGGAATTGTCATCATGCCATATTCACTCTGATAGCAACTGAAGTGTACAACTGGAGGGGTTGGGACTACACTGTAAGAAATGGCAAAGTCAGGTTTATTCAGAATAATTAAACAAAAAAGATATTTTGGCAATAAGGGCGGGAGAATAACTATGAATGCTACTGAACTTAAAAATAATTATTGGCTAAAAAAATAGAGAAAGTTTGGAATTTTAATGACCAGGTTGGCCTATGTAACCATAGAATTTATAGTGTCTTTCTCAAAATGGGGAATGAATCTAGGATTATTTGTAGGGAAAACGGCAGGTTCATCATTGCATTGGAGTTGGTGATATGCTTTGGCTGTGTCCCTACCTAAATCTCAGCTTGAGTTGTAATAATCTCCGTGTGTCAAGGGTGGGGCCAGGTGGAGATAATTGAATCATGAGGGTAGTTTCCCGCATACTGTTCTCCTGGTAGTGAATAAGTCTCAGGAGATCTGATGGTTTTATAAATGGGGGTTTCCCTGCACAAGCTCTCGCCTGATGTCATGTAAGACATGACTTTTCTCCACATTTGCCTTCCACTGTGATTGCGAGGCCTCACTAGTCATGTGGAACTGTGAGTCAATTAAACCTCTTTCCTTTATACATTACCCAGTCTTGGGTATGTCTTTATTAGCAATGTGAGAACAGACTAATACAGTCGCTTTGGGGCAGAAATGATTTTCAAATCTTTGACAACTGGCTTGCCATCACCACGAATCCATCAGTCCGTTGTGTGTTCCTGCTGAATATCATTCCTGTTAGTGGAATGTTGTGATTCACGAGTCATTTGAAATATAGACCTTCGGTTCACAAAAGATCATTAACGTATGGCTGTGGGAGTCTGCACAGGAGATAGTGGAAGCCACAATAACTGATTGAATTGATTTTGAAGATTAAGATAAAAGAGGGCTGAGAATTGGGAATCAGCAATCAAGAACTAGGCTAAGAAAGGTACACGCCAAATTAGTTAAGGAATAGAGAGGCTGGCAGTAGACAAAGGAAAAAAATGTCACAAGAACCAAAGATAGAAACAGTTTCCAAAAGAAGCATCTGTTGAACACCAATGTTACAAAAGGTCAACCACCAGTTTCTGAAGAAAAATGTTAACAAAAATCAAATTGTAATATTGTGAGGAAGAATAAATGAGCTGGAAGAAGCAACAGAGTGGTTTTAGGTTATTTCTCTAGAAGCTTGTTAATAAGGCAGAGAGGTTGTTATGTAATGGAGGACAGAGTTTTGAAATTTCAGAGAGACGATAATAGCAATTGACTATATTTCTAAAGACTTTTTCTCCTAAAACCTTATCTGAAACATAGGCCTTTACTACAGGATTATCTCACTAAAAAACTTGACATTCATCCTGTGATGTAAGGCATCTGGACATTTGTTATAATCAAATTTGGAGGACCATTCAGTATTTGGACCAATAAATTTACCTTGAAATTAAAAAGGCAGCCAGCTAAGCAGGTTTTCCCTCCTTGTTAAATATGCTGTAGTTGAAAGATTTTATGTCAGTCCCTCATTGCTTTTTTTATTATTTTCTTATACTGTTACAGTGTCACAGTAACTATGTGTGTATGTGTGTGTGCTAGAATATGTGAGACATACACTTATATTGCTATATACCAGATGACTGATACAAACTATAAAATGTATCTAGATGATAGGCCAGGCTCAGTGGCTCACGCCTGTAATCCCAACACTTTGGGAGGCCGAGGCGGGCAGATCACGAGGTCAGGAGATCGAGACTATCCTGGCTAACACGGTGAAACCCCCCCTCTCTACTAAAAATGCAAAAAATTAGCCGGGATTGGTGGCAGGTGCCTGTAGTCCCAGCTACTCGGGAGGCTGAGGCAGGAGAAGGGCCTGAACCCGGGAGGCAGAGCTTGCAGTGGGCCGAGATCGCGCCACTGCACTCCAGCCGGGGTGACAGAGCGAGACTCCGTCTCAAAAAAAAAAAAAAAAAAAAGGTATCTAGATGATAAAACTTAAAGAGAACTCATATGATGAATCAGAAAAAGAAAGATAAGAAATTCAGCCTTCTGAACCTGTTTCTGGGCAATACAACTCCTCTGAATATCTAAGCATCATGCAGGCTCTATCTAATCATTGTGTTCTGATTAAGAGCTGTTTAAGCACAGTGGGTTGTTAGTGCTCAGAAAATTAAAAACAACAGGTTTGTAATATAAAACACTAAGGAAAAGAACGATAGTTGATTCCTTGAGCCAAAAAGTGTTCAGTTACATTTATGCTCTCATCTCTAAGTTTCCAATAATGTCTTTCTGAACTGGCCAGAGCCCCTCCATATGATAAAAGTCCCTAATCCAATGTATGTGTGCTGACAGGTTGTTTAATGCTTCCTTTAACAAAATAACCCAGAGCTCAGTATGTGAGAAGAGAATGAAACAGTTAGACACTTTCAATTTTGTGCCTAGGGTGTGAAAAACTCTGCTTCCCCTGATGACCATAAATGATGATAACTTTCAAGGTCTGAGAGTAAATGCCCTCTCTCTGGTGGTAGAAAAACACTTTCCTTGGTAGTTCTTTAATTGCCTACACTTTTCAGTGCATGGACTCTTGCTTTTGGGTCCAAGTTAGTTAAGGACGCCAAATCTTAATTCCTAGTAAATGCAGATGGTACCAGTTATTCTCTTTGCTAAATATGAGAGGAAATAAAATAATTATGGAAAGAAATAAATAATGTTAATCAATTAGATTTTTTTATATATGCAGAAGTGGATATTATAAAATCTAGAAAGATGCTATCTTTTTTTCAGATGCAGTAAGTCACTAGGATTAAAAACGGATGTGTGATGGCATGGACTATTATATTGGACTGGAATTTTTGAAGAATTAGTGACTGACTCCAAAAATCTAAACATTCATCTTAATTTTCAAATTAATTTATAACTTCAACATAGTAAAGAAGTTTAATAATTTAATTTTTTAAAACTTTCTAGCGATTCCACTTAGAAATAAAGACAGTGGTAAAGCAGGTAAGTGTTATGCACTTCATGGGTGTTCAAGACATTGACTTACAAAGTCAATAATTAGTTTGCTACATTCACTTTTATAAAAAGGCCTGTCAATCACTAGCCATCAAAATCGTTTAGCCAAAATAAATTACTGTTTAATTAATAGTCTAAAACATAAAAACAGGATTCTCTTTAAGGATTTGTGAGAGATTCCTGAAGAACAAAAGAAAACAGAAACCACTTCAGTTACTGTAGAAAATGTGGGTTGCTTATATTACTTCTCCCAGCTTATCAAGTTGGAGACATTGTATGTATCTAATGGCACCTCACTAAATGTGTTTGATATTCTATAAAAGAATGCTTGCCAACCTTTTTGAGCTCTTCAAAGACACTTTTCTAGTGGATATTAAATTATTAGAAAAAATTAAAACACATCGTTGAAGAAATCAAGAAAGTTAACAACATTCAACACTTTTGGGTTTTGTAAATTATAGGGATAAAAGTTCATCATTACCCTGTCCTCATTTTCTGTCCAACATTGTGGAAAAAGAGAATCACTGCACAATAAATATGTCTCTTAAAGAGCCATTTATAGGGGTCCACTTACTGGTGAAAATAAGCCCAAACCTCTGATAAACATAAGCAAAGTAATAGAGACATCAAGGTTTCACTGGCATGTTTTATGATCCATTGCTCCTTCTAGAGGTTATGTGGTAAATGATTCATTCATTCACCCATCTGCTTATTCTGCTGGACTACCATTTGGACTCAGGCATCTGGATCTGTTCTGCTGAGAGCACTTAATCACAAGTCAACACATTATCAGATGCAGACTCATCCAATAAGAATTATTTCCCATTCCTTGCACGTATAAGACTCATTTTCAATTTACAATTTATTTCTACATGAGGACCCGCCTTGTTTTGTTTGTTTGTTTGTTTGTTTTGAGGCAGGTTCTCACTTTTGTCACCCAGGCTGAAGTGCAGTGGTGCAATCTCGGCTCACTGCAGCCTCGACCTCTTGGGCTCAAACAATCTTCCCACCTCAGTCCCCCTAGTAGCTGGGACTACAGGCACGTACCACCATGCCCTGCTATTTTAATTTAATTTTTATTTTTTGTAGATATGGGTTTCTCCATGTTGCCCAGGCTTATCTCAAACTCCGGAGCTCAAGTGATCCATCCACCTCAGCCTCCCAAATAGCTAGGATTACAAGCATGAGCCACCTTGCCCAGCCAGGCCTTGCCTTTCTTAGTGAGACAATAATACACCGTGGATTGGACTCCACTCCCTGGAGCAGCAGAAACTGACTCCTCCAACAGAAGGAAACCTCTTTTCCCACCACTCCACTTTTTCCCACCTACCACTCTTCCATTTTTTACTCTGATGCATCTTTTTTTCAGCTCTGCATCTATATCTTCCTTTCCTTAGAAAACTCTTGAGTGCCAGTAATCTGGAAGGACCTGTCCCTGAATCTGTCTCCACTCAAGACTCTCTATTAATCTATGTGTTTTCAACATCCTTTGGACCTCTGTTTGATCTCTCCATTTGTATGTGCTTCTAGTTTGAAACAGCCTCCATTCATTTAATCATAGTTTCCTCTATTCAAGCACTCTCTGGTTTAGATGTACCACTGTATTTATATCACCCTAATTACTTAATCTTATTAGAAAATGCAGGAATAAATTGTATGTTTGCACATATAAACCTATGAAGATGTGAGAAGGAGATGTCAAGCATCAGCCTCAGACTTCTGGATTAAGCAACTAAATGGAGGTGAGGGTCATCAGTAAGATGGGGAAGATTGAGAAGAAAATATTTAGGGGAGAATGACAAGATAATTAGTTTGGACACTTTTAAGTTTGAGGTGTTTCTTAGGCTTGTAGGGAAAGTTACCAAGTTCACACTTATATTCATGATTCAGGAAGTTCGCAGGCTGTAGTATTTAAACACGTGAGGCCAGATGATATAACAACCTCAGGAGAGAGTGAAGAGAATGAGATAGGAAGGCCCAGAACAAAGTCCTGAGGAAATTTGACATTTAACAAGAAAGTAATTCAATATCAGGCAGAACAATAGGCAGAGGGGCAAGTACACAGTCGAGAAAATTATTATCATTAAAGCCAGAGGAACAAAGTTTTGAGGAGGAGGGGCTGTTCAGTCTTGCTACAGTGAAGTCCAGCAAGAATAAGGGCCAGAACTTAAACTAAAAATCAAAAAACAAAATAGAATAAGGGCTGAAAGGCATCCATTGGATTCTTTGATATGGGTATTACTGATACACTTATAAAAGAAATGACCACATCTAGTTAAGCCCATGTTGATGAGTAAAGGAACACCATCTGTATTCTTTTAAGAATTAATGCTTTGCCCTGACAAAAGGGGGACATTTGAGATGAATTTACTTACTGTTAACTGATAAGTATGCAAATTGCAACTGCAGGGAAAAGTTTAATACATATATAGTTTTTCTAAATCTGCATTAAAAAGCCATCTGGCATCACTTAAAAGGTTGAAGATGTACATATCCAAAACAACAAAATTTTCCTGTTTAGGTGAAATTATTTGATGTATATATAAGGAGACATGGTACTGGAAGGTTCGTAACAAAAATCTTTGTAATATAAAAAGTAAAAATAACAATAACATCCACTTACAGTAGTATGTATACTGTATACACCAAAAACATATGCAGTAGTGAAAATCAGTGACTCTCACCTGTACACATCAACACAACTACATCTCAATAAAGTAACGTGGAAGAGAAAAAAAGAAAGTCATAAACAAATATCCCCATTATATAAATTCCCCAAATAGGAGAACCTAATCAATATATAATCTCTGATATATTTTTGTATGTATGTGTATATATATGTATGTATGTATATTTGGTAGATTATAAAGAAATAAAAGACTAGGAAACTCAGAAATCAGTACAGGGATAACCACATAGGAATGAAAGTGAGATCAAAGAGTAGTTTTTAAGGCTCAAAGCAGGTATCACCATTGCTCATAATGCCTTATACTAACTAGGTAGAGAGTACATGCATGCTCATTTTATTACTAGTCTTTAAAATACTCATATCCTCATATCCATTATATATTTGTATGCATATAGACCTGTGAGTGTTATATATGTAATATCTGTATTGTAATTATTGTAATCTTTTTTTTTTTTTTTTCCTGAGATGAAGGATGGAATCTTGCTCTGTCACCCAGGCTGGAGTGCAGTGGCATGATCTTGGGTCACTGCAACCTCTGCTTCCTGGGTTCAATCAATTCTCCCGCCTCAGCCTCCTGAGTGGCTGGGATTACAGGCACCTGCCACCACTCCTGGCTAATTTTTGTATTTTTAATAGAGACGGGGTTTCGCCATAGTTGCAAGACTGGTCTCGAACTCCTGACTTCATGATCCACCCGCCTCAGCCTCCCAAAGTGCTGGGGTTATAGGCATAAGCCACCCTGCCTGGCCATAATCTTTATTTTTTAAAGTGTCTGTATTATAACAATCAGTGCTAAAATTATTTGGTGTATAGCAATTTAATTTTACCAGATTCATACCAGTAATTACATTAAGTTAAATATTCCAACTTCAATTTTAAGACTTTGTGGACTTGTTTCTATCTAGCTATTCAAATAGTTTTGGTTTTATGATTTTGTGAGGCAATATGGGAAAATTGTGTCTGACTTTATATTTCACATAAAGTGTATAAAATAGTGATGTTTTACTAAAATTAGTAGTATGGGGATACTGAAGATTTCTGAAACTTATTTTTCTGTGAAAAATGTCAGTACATCACTCAGCTTTGAGCAGTATCAGTATTGAGTTTGAAAAGTGATGAGGCTATAAATGAAAAGAAACCAGATAAAGGGCCAAGTGGTTTCCTCCAGCTATTATACATGAGGTGATTATTGAAATCCCAAACACAAATTAATATATTTACATTCGTTTTTACAAGTGGTTGTTTCAAGCATACAGTTATTAAGCATGCTTCATAACCTTTTGGTACTCAAGCCAAACTCTTTACCCTCAAAGAGAATGATATCTACAATGTAATGCTCTATAACTCTGCCTGGAATTAAAAAATATTTAAAGTTGCAAATCAGCAAACATTGCTACATGGGGGAAAATCTATATTTTAATAAATTTATATTCTTTTCCCAGACACAGTTTGGGTTGATAGAAAAAATACCAGACTTGAAACAAGGACATCTGATTTTTAGTCATGCCTCTGCCAAAAAGTAATAAGTTTTGTGACATTGTTACCCATTACTTGAAATCTCTTTCCCCTAAGCTACTCTTCCATAAATGATGAAGTTGGTCTACCTTAGTTTTTTAAGTTTATTCCAGTTCAAGATGATTCTATGCATATATATATGTGGGCATATGTGCATATATATGTCACATACCATTTCCTTAGCATATAAATTGCACATTCTTTGTATTAAGATATTATTTCAGTCACAAATTCTATTGTGTTCTGCTCACCTAGGATCACCTCACTTTCATGTGATATCCCTGAGGACACTTCTTGAGAGACTCCCATCTGGTGTTCCTTCTGTTCTGCCTAAATTTTCATTTAATTGTAAAAGATCTCAAAGGCTTTCCATTTTAAAACTAACAAAAACAAATCAACAAAACAATGCAATTTAACACATCTCAGGTCTATAGTTAAACTATGAAATAAATTTATAGAAGAAAATAGAGACAAATGAATATATATTCACTTTTTTCTATGTTAATAGATTTATCAAAATCAAAGTCCGTCAATATTCCCTTGCAAGTGGTTAGGGAAAAAGAGGTAAAGTAAAGCAAGAAATAATCTGGTGTATGTTAGTTAGGAAATTCTAGTAATATAGATCACAATTTAAAAAACTTGTTTAGTTTTGCAGTGTGGTCTACATAACTCAACAGCGAGTAAAATAAAATCAATTTTTGGCTTAAGTGCTTTGGAGCTATTAATTTGGGAGATAGTTTTCTAGTGAAATTTAAGGACTTAAGGCTAATTTAGCCAAAGGCTACAGAACAGAAACCCCAGGTGAATGATCTCACATAAGAAAATCATAATGTAAAATTTAAGGAAGCTGGGACCTGAAAAAATATGTGAAGCATGAATTGAGAATTTTCAGCATAATCCATAAAGATAAAAATACGTTGTAAAGTCAATTGTAATATATTACATAATCTGAAGTTATTAAAACTGCCTTTATCAGTAACTACATTGGCTCCTTCAAAGACAGAAACTGAACAGTATCTAGTTACAGGGCATGATATGACAAAACTAGCTTTCTGATCATTAAAACCCAGTCCTCTTAATGCTAAGACTTTGTCAACTTAAGGTTTTTGAGATATGCTCCATTTTCTGCATGATGTGCAATAGTGCTTTCTTATGAACTCAGTAATGTCACTGTAAGTGCTAATTCAAAAGGGCCAGTAGAGATGTGGGATTAAAAACTGTAGGTCTGGAGTTGGAATTCTAGCTCCCTCAATTCATTGCCATGGTGACTTGGGCAAGCCACTTATCCTTGCTTGGGCTTTTTCTTTACCTGCAAAATAGACACTCTACCTTCTTAAGGTTTTAGGAAGAATGATTAAGATATTGCACATTAAATATTTAATAACTGTTATCCTTTACTATTATGTTAAGTTTCCCCCCAGCATTTCCCCCCAGCGTTCCCCCCAGTATTTCATTCTACTCTGTGCTAATCAAACATAAAAAAATAATTTTGAAGTTATTTCTAGTCCTGTATACTCCATTCTGGAAATAAAAGTTTAGAAATTGACTGTGGTGCATAAATAGAAGCTCATGTTATGAAGCATTTGATCCTAGTTCATATGCTAAATATTAATATTTTTTAAAATATTTAGTTTAAAAATAATTATCATTTTGGTTTTCTAAAATTCTCACCATGTTTTATTTTTATATTACTTAGAAAAACAGATTAATGAATATTCAGCCTCCTGGTATTTAAGACAGTGTAACTTGTCTACCTTTCTAGAATAAGAAAACAAATATTTACTTTCATACTTCCATGAAATCTCATTCTTCACTGTCACTGATGTTGTCTGTTAACTGTTCCTGAGGCTTTGACACTTTATCCATTAGTCTTTATTATTAAAGGGAGGAAACACGTCATGTATACAACATTAAGGGACATTCATGCACTCATTTTTTCAACAAGTAAGCAGGCATTCTGGAGCATGTAGTTTTTTTTGTTTGTTTGTTTGTTTGGCTAGAGTCAGCTGTAAGTTCATTACAAATATTAGCTAATTTAATCCTTACAAGCACCCAGTAGATGGGCACTTACCCATTTTACAGCTGAGGAAATTGAAGCACAGCAAGAACAAGCAATCTGTTCAAGCTTATACAACTAGTCAGTGATGGAATGAGGATTTGAACCCAGTCAGCATAGCTCTAGGAACCACTTTATAATAAATCTCACTTGCTTTGTTATTAGACCACAATGGAGAGACCGGGTCTGATGTTTCAACCATGTAAGATCATTTTGGAAGATCATTTGTTCATTAAAAAAAAAAAAAAAAAAAACTAAAACACAAAAACACAACTTTACAAAATGCCTTTTTTAATAAAATTATTGTCCTTCTAATAGTAGTTAATAGTTATTAAGCACATTCCCTTTGGTAAATACTCTTATAAGTACTTCACATTTACTATGTCAATGTTTTAAATAACTCTTTGCAGTAAGTAATATTAGTATCTCCATTTCACACATAAGGGAATTGAGGCACACAGAGGCTGAATGGCCTGACTTTAGTTACACAGTCATTGAATACAAGGGCTAAAATTCAAACCCACACTTTTAAAACATACGCTATACTGCCTTACTCCAAATAACCAAGTCAAATACCTTTTACCAAACCATCGTTTTGGGTCTACTGTGAGTGACTTTTAATGCAATGTCTGCTTTAAACAAAGTTTTAAAAGTATTTAGTATTATAACAAATTTAAAAATCCTAATATGTTTCTTTGGATTCCCTGTCTATGGACTCTCCTTTTGAATCAGTTCATATTCTGAAAAACATCTTAATTCATTAGTATGCTTTTTTTAACGAGATAAGAGCTGACAAAAATAAATGAGAAATTCACCCATTTATTAATCCAGCACATCTATCTATCTATCTATCTGTCTATCTATCTATCTATCTATTCATCCATCTGTCCATCCATCTAGCTAGAGAGTATCCACTATGTGCCAGGCATTATTCTGTGTTGGGGATTCACTGTTGAATAATCTCCATCTTCCTGGATCTTATGCATTAATGAAAATATTCACAAAGACTTTCTCTTCCTTCTCAGGGTCATGTTTTAAGGAGAGGTAGTGGGTATAGTTAAGGATATCAGCCAGGTTTCTATTCTGGGCTGATTATGTAGCTGAGGAAACCTACCCTGAGATAGAAAATATAGGAAAGGAAGCAAGTCAATGAGAAAAGATGATAAATTCACTTTAAAATATATATATTTTATTATATATATTTGAGGTTTGTTGTAAGCCTCAAGTGACAAATCAACTTTTGTACCAATTAGTCTAAAGTGCCTGTGGGGAAATCAGGTTGACATTTCCCTGAGGCAATGACTTCATCCCAGAGACAATATCTGATGGGTTAGCTGTAGGGAAGCAATGAGAGGGAATTGATTATCCTAGAGAGAGCTCAGAATTCTAAAGCCACCTCTCAGAAAACAAAATAGCTCAGGCCCCTCACATACCTTCTAGAAATTATTGGAATTCTCAGTATGTATGGAGCAGACAGAGAAGTTTCTAAGATATTATATCACTGACTTAGTTCAAATTCTTTAGCTTCCTTTTATTCCAGTTTGCTAACACTAACTTTTCCCCAGTCCTTCATTTGCCTGGGTATTTATCCTCAGGGTTGTAGTTCCAGGTAGCTGTCTCCAGACCCCATTTTGTCTGTACCTTTGGTGTGAGTTCTTGTCTCTACCTAGAAGACCATCTCTAATTGCCCCCAGGAAGCTCCTGTTGTCCTGCCCTCGAATTCCTCAAGGAAGGTTTCCCTGACAATGAAGTCTGAGTTAACTTCCCCTAAACAAGATTCCACAGAAACCTGTATTTGTGTCTATTCTAGCAAATACTATCTTATTTTTACTGCAATCATCACGTTGTCTTCTGTCCTCTTCCACTATGGTACATACTCCTCAAAATGATAGATCATTCTTATTTTGCTTTTTAATCTCCATGGTTTATATCTGCCTCTAGAAGGACTCACAATTTTTTATTGAATAGCAGGATATTTAATAAAATTTTATTTTTGGATTGTATTAATTTCAATGGAATAGAATTTAGTTTGCATTAGGCTCACTGGTAAAAATGAAAGAAAACACAATTGTTGACAAAAGGATACTCTTGCATTGATTTGGTATCATTTCTGTTATTTGAGAGTGTATATCATAGAGCCTTATACAGAATGTATCGTGTTTTAAACTTTCAAATATATCTTTGCTTTTATCTGTCTCCTTTCCTTTGTCCTTCTCTAAAAAACCTGTTAATACAAAATAGAGAAAATAATCTATAATAATCAAACCTCTCCTTTACTCCTCATTCTTACTACCATTGGCCAGAATTCCCTCTTTTTACAAACTGTCAAGTCAATTTGGCTCTTCAACTGTCTTCAGGTTTGTTGTAAGCACCTGAAGACTCTGGTAGGTAGATAGTATGCGCCATATCTCCTACCCCACACCCTCACCTGCATGTGGTATATTACAAAGAAAGCAAGCCTAGGTTAAACTCTGTCCAGCATGCAAACATATATTAGCCAAGAGGCATAAAATAGGTATTACTGCCCTTTCATTTAGTCTGGAAAAATCTCACACTATCCTTAAGCCCTTTAACTCATGTTTTCAATGAAGAGTTAATTTTGAGGCCAACATATAACACTCTGATGGCAGCAATAATAATCAGCATTGTGATATAGTCAAGTGACAGCTTCTTCTGTAAAGTGGATGGAAAAAATGACAAATGAGGTTGCATACCAAAAGTCATTCTTTGCTTGCCATACACATTCTTATACTTAATTGGAAAATCTTTCTAAATGACCACAGGACTGGAAAATACTTATCCATATAATAATTAACAAAATATATTTTGTATTTTCATAAGGACATCTGAAGTATTAAGTAACCCATTTTAAGTGTTAATTTCTGATTAAGATATTTATGTATTGCTTTGTAACAAATTAACTCCAAAACCTTAGTACTTAAAAATAACAGATATCATTTATTTCCTCACAGTTCTGCAATTTTGCTAAGAGTCAGTGAAGATAACTCTTTTTTGCTCCACTTGGAATCTTTTAGGAATGAAATGTCCAAAATGACCTTTGTGTCTCAGCAAAGACAGCTGGAAAAGAAGACTGACTAGCCTGCCGGCTCTCTTCCCCTCTCTGTCTCTCTCATTCTCTCCATTTTACCTTTCTGTATGCTTAGCTGGGACTACTTTACCTTTTGGCAGCTTCAGGGTACTAGATCTCTCCCAAACATAAAAGCATAAGCTAAGATGGGAGACTAGCAGCAGCTCTTGATGCCATTCTCACGGACAGGAAACAAAAGGGTCTTTCCTTTCTTTCTTTCTGTCTTTCCTTTCTCTTTCTTTCTCTCCCTCTCTTTCTTTCTTTGTCATTCTTTGCTTCTTTTTCTCTTTCTCTCTCTCTCTTTTTTTTTTTTGTTGTGCAGTGTGTGATCATGGCTCACTACTGCAGCCTTGGTCTCCCAGGCCCAAGCAATCCTCCCACCTTAACCTCCAGAAGAGCTGGGACCACAGCTGTATGTGGCCTAGACTTTATTTTCTTCAATTCTTAACTGGTACAATCCTGCAATATTCTCATTTATTTGTGATTCTGCATATAATTAAGTGGTTTTCAATGTCAATTTAATCAACACTGAGAAATCCTTTATCTTTTGTAAGATATACATTTTTTATTTTATAAACAATTTGCATAGGATTTGTCCTATGTTTCAACATTGGACAGTTGGAGAGAAAATAAAGTCGACTTAGACTTTGATATTGATGTGATCAGTTAAACTGAACACTGATGTTAACCTGAGAAGCATGCTTGAGTGGCAGGGACTTGGTGATGTCTTCATTATTGAATGTTTTCATGTCCTGATAACTTTTTTTCCCTTGTGCAACCTATTAACTGTGACTTAGACAAATTATTTAATATTTCTGACGTTAGTTTAATTTCTTTGTTTTTAAATGGAGATAGTAACAGATTCTACCTCTTAGAGCTGTGATAAGAAAGTTACATGTTTTTTGTAATGTGCTTAACAGGCCTTCTGGCTCTGAACATGTCATCAATATATATTGACTATTATTTCATTAAGAGTTATGCAAAATCATCATCAATCTACCAAATAGTGTGTCAGAAGGGCAGCACAATTTATGCAAGATATGTTGAACTATAACTTACTAAACAATCTTTCTCATTTCTTAAATTTATCACAGCAAAAATAAATGTAAACAATGCCACAATAATACTAAAATGTACAGCATATCTACTGAAGATTTATAAAGACCAAAGGGAGGCAGAATAAGTGTAATCATACAACAAGATTTTCTAAGATGTGTATTTATACATTCTTTCCTCTCCATAAACTCCACATTTTTAAGAGCTGGCCCAGAGCTTCTTTCATCTCTCTACCCTGTCTTACCTTCAGCTTTTTTATGACACATGTCATGCATCCCTTATCTACCATCCTTAACATTTCAGTTTTTTTTCCTTTACAGTTGACTCCTTTTTATTTCTTATCCAGAGAAATTTAGTCTCCAGGCTTTTTCCTGTTTCCTTTACCAACTTTTGTGCCAACAAAAATCTAGGGACCAAGTAATTCCCTAAAAAATTCTCCATAAAGACCAAAAAACAGACTTATTAGTATCTTGGCCATGGCTGACTTTGGTTCTTCTATTTCTGTTCTTAGTAGCTGTGTCAACTTAGTTCAGTCATTTTACTCTTAGTTTTCTAAAATACAGAATCAGGGATTTAAACTCGGTGATCTCTAAGCTGACTTTCAACTAAAATACAAATCAAAACCACAATGAGATGTGGTCTCACACCGGTCAGATAGCTATTAATAAAAAGTCAAAAAATAACATGCTGTCAAGCCTACAGAGAAAAGAGAATACTTATATACTGCTGGTTGCAATGTAAATTAGTTGGCAATTTCTCAACAAACTTAAAACAGAATTACTGTTTGACAAGCAATCAATCCCATTATTAGATTCCCAGAAGAATATAAATCAATCATTCTAACCTAAAGACACATGCACATATATGTTCATTGCAGCAGTATTCATAAAGTGCAAGGCAAAGACATGGAATCAAACGAAGTACCTATCAATGGTAGACTGGATTAAAAATGTGTGGTACATATACACCATGAAATACTATAAAGTCATAAATAAGAATGCTGCATTGAAACAGTATGGATGGAGCAGGAGGCCATTATTGTGAACAAACTAACACAGGAACAGAAAGCCAAATACCACATGTTTTCACTTACAAGTGAGAACTAAACTTTGAGCACCTATGGACACGGAAGAGAACAACAGACACCAGGACCTCCTTGAAGGTGGAGGGTAGGAGGAGGTTGAGGATTGAAAAACTACCTATTGGATATTATGCTTATTACCTGTGTGACGAAATAATCTGTACACCAAACTCCCACCACACACAATTTACCTATAAAACAAACATGCACATGTATGCCTGAATAAAAGTTAAACAAAAGCAGAAGGTGTCAGGCTCATTGTGTCTAGGCTCAAATATTCCAGAATGCTGCATTCAGTTGGTAAAAGTTTGCACAGGACAAACCCAGATTCAAGATGAGTAGCACAAGATCTAACCTTAAAGAAGTAGTGCTATGGTCACGTTGTGGAAGAACTGTGGGAAGGGAGACTCAGGGTAGCTCCCCAGGCTGCTGTTGTATGAGTACAGCTCTTCAATGCAGCTGGTCTGAATTCAATGACATATACGATATAGAACACATTATCTGATCCCCATAGACTCCATTCACAATGTGAACAGATCAAAGATAACACCATAAATAATTTTTTTTTTCTGAAATCCAGCTAGGTGTTTATCACCAGTTCCTATTTTAGAAACTTGGTATATGCCCTGGGAATGTCTCTCTATGGCTCTTAGACACACTCTGTGGTATCTGTGTTCCATCCTCCCTCTCTTTCCAAAAACACTGAATTGAGTTGCAACTGAATAGCTTTTTAATAAGTTGAAGGATAGGAGAGCAGAAGTCTCTATATTTTGACACATCTCTGGCCGTTGTATTACAAACACATATAATTATTTTAAATTGTGGATTCCCTTACTATCAGATAAGTGGTTCATACCCTTAGACAAAAGCCACACTTGTGAATCTCCTTAAGACATATTTCTTTCTATTTTGGGCTTGGATCAGCGCCCAAAAGATTCTCATGAGCCATTTTGCTACAAAGAGAAGATCTATAAAGCATACTTAATATATTCATATGCCCATTTCTGCAGCAGAGACTGTTTAGGAAATACCGTCTTAAATCTTTCTGAGATTTCAAAAAAGTTAAAACTTTGTTCTGTTATTTATTATGAGGCTAAATTTGGTGAAATCACTTGGGATTCGACCATTGTTCTGAAACTATTTTTTTTTTTACTTTGATAATCTTTTCTATTTTTCTAAGCAAGAAGGAGGATGAGAAATAGTTTATTTTCAAGTCTGTCATGTCCTAGCTCCTTTATATTGCACTAACTTCTTTTTAAATGCTGAACATTCTTTCCACATCTCATTTCTTCTAAACTTTGTTATAATCAACTAAAAGAACTTTGTCATAATCAATGAAAAGGAGTGCAACTAAAAAGAGTTAGCACTTTGAACAGCCTAGAAATATTCCTACTCAGATCACAAGATCATTAGGGTTTCTTTCTATTGTCCACATTGCCACAGGTATTAAATTTGCTGATTTTTTTTCTGCCAGTTGATCACTCAGGATCCCTGCAATAGCAACCTCATCCTGTTCTTACCTTTGCTAACAGCCTCCTTGAGAATCTTAGTCTCTACCCAATACCTGGTCCCCAGAATAAGGCAGTATGCTTTATCCTTTTGTTCTAACACCATCCCACTCTTAGATATCAATTTATTTTCTGTACATAAAATAAATTGTTTACAAATGGCATAAAATGACAAATTTTAAAAATGTTACTGGGTTAAAGCAATAGATAAAATTTATTTGCTTACAGTTCAGCCATTTAGTGGGTCTAGTGAGGAGCTCTCTCTCTCTCTCTCTCTCTCTCTCTCTGTCTCTCTTTCTCTCTCTCTTCCCCCCTCCCTCCCTCCCTGCCTCTCCCTCTCCCCCTCTCCGTCTCTTCCTCCCTCCTCCCTCTTCTCTCTGTTTCACCTATTGCCAGTCCATATGGTTAGCTTGACATTTTTATTATAAAACATGATCATCTCAACTTTCTTGAACTTCTTACATGGTGGCTCCCTTTTTGGAGCACAAAAGCAGAAGCTGCCAGGTCTTCTTAATTTCTAAGCTCTGAAATACCACTATTTGGGGAGTCCTAAAACGTTACCTCTGTTACTTTCATACTGCTGTCACTGAGTCAACCAATATTAAAAGGGAAGAAAACTTCACTTCTTAATGGCAGAATAGCAACTTCAACCTGAAAAAATTAATGTAGGTTAAAGATAAGGTTGCAGACTTGGTTATGTGATCTACGAAACCTTAAAATATTAACCAAATATTCCTAAGGTATAGGTGAAAAGTAATTCAGGCACACACATCCATCATGCTATTTATACTAACATATTTTCAAGTTACAAACAATATAATTCTCTGAACTCTGTTCTAGTTAGTGCCTCTGCGGACTGCAGTAGTCCTTCCTTTTCTACACTTTCAAATTCCATGGTTTCGGTTACCTGTGTGCAACCACAGTCCAAATATATTACAGAATTTTGAGAGGAAGAGAGTTTACATTCATGTAATTCTTAATACAGTATATTGTTATGATTGCTCTATTTTATACTTAGCTATTGTTGTTAATATTTTATTATGTCTAATTTATAAATTAAACTTTATCATAGGTATGTATGTATACAAAACAGGTACATACTGTATATGGTTCAATATCATTCTCAGTTCATATCACCCGTGAATAAGGGGGGACTACAGTACAAACAAATTGCCCTTTATTTTGGGTGGCACACCGTAAGTGCAGAGATATCAAAGACTGCTAGTTGTAGCTGGAAACCATCATTCTCAGCAAACTATCGCAAGAACAGAAAACCAAACACCGCATGTTCTCACTCATAGGTGGGAACTGAACAATGAGA
>NW_012115611.1:4126211-4195331 GCF_000951035.1 Colobus angolensis palliatus | reverse complement strand
CACCAACATGGCACAAGTATACATATGTAACAAACCTGCACGTTATGCACATGTACCCTAGAACTTAAAGTATAATAAATAAATAAATAAATAAATAAATAAAAGACTGCTGGTTGAAACTTTCCTGTGAGTGTCCACGGCTGCTCTTATACATTGTCTTACTCCCATAAAAGTGGCCTGATTTTTCAGAGCTTCAGAGGCACACCTAAGAGCGATGGAGGGACTGAGACATAGCTTCCCCTATGGTGATGTTCTAGTTGATAGTGCCCCTCTTTCCTCTCTAAGAGCTCTCTTCAGTCTCTGCTGACACAGCTTGAAACTCCAGAGATGTGTGTCACCCACATGTGGCCATTTCTAATTATTTCTGCTATATATGTTGCCCAGCACTCGCTTCCCTCCTTTTGCTCTATTTCTTCTGTATTCCTGCTTTTTCCTCTCATTTTCTAGCCAGTAGCTCATTCTTCTATTGCCATTGCTCAGGCTCCTTAGGTTATTAACTATTTCCAGTTGAAAAGAATCTCTTGTGTGTCTTTATTTTTTCTTTCTTTCTTTGATCACTGTAATCACTTCCTAACTTCACCATCAGGTTTACTTTTCCCTGATATTCTTCTGAATGATTGGATTTATGTCTGAGTAAATTGAATGATACAAGTAAATTGAATGATACTCAAAGAGTAAAAAAGAACAAAAATTTATAAGAACAATAAAAATTCCGTTTAAAAATAGTCATCTTTTACTAATCATACAGGTTATTTTTATTCAAATAGATTTAGGGGTACAAGTGCTGTTGTGTTACAGGGATATATTGTGCAGTAATGAAGTCTGAGCATTTAGTGCACCTATCAGCCAAACAGTGTACATTGTACACAATAGGAAGTATTTCATCCCTCACCCCACTCCCACCCACCCACCTTTTAAAGTTTCCAATGTCTATTATTCTACTCTAATTGTATAGTTTTCTTTAAAATGTAAAAGCAGGTAAACATTCTTCAATATAAATTCCAAGAACCACTGCATTTGGGTTAATTGGATTGATTTTTCTAATAATTGGATCTATTTTAAAGGTAGAAAAGCCTTTAAAACACGTTACTGCTGTCTGAGATTTATTCACCATTAGCAGGGGAGAGAAAGGGAAATAAAGTTTTATCTGTTTTGAGTACCACATTTGTTATTCTCCTACGTTTAAGCAAGAAACTTTTTCACAAAATTATACAAATGTTTATTTTTACTTTGCATGTATGCTATATTCATAATGTTCTTGAATTTGGGGTTTAAATAATTAGAAACACATACAAAATTTTAGTTGAAAGTCAGCTTAGAGATCACCGAGTTTAAATCCCTGATTCTGTATTTTAGAAAACTAAGAGTAAAATGACTGAACTAAGTTGACACAGCTACTAAGAACAGAAATAGAAGAACCAAAGTCAGCCATGGCCAAGATACTAATAAGTCTGTTTTTTGGTCTTTATGGAGAATTTTTTAGGGAATTACTTGGTCCCTAGATTTTTGTTGGCAAAAAAGTTGGTAAAGGAAACAGGAAAAAGCCTGGAGACTAAATTTCTCTGGATAAGAAATAAAAAGGAGTCAACTGTAAAGGAAAAAAAAAAAAAAACTGAAATGTTAAGGATGGTAGATAAGGGATGCATGACATGTGTCATAAAAAAGCTGAAGGTAAGACAGGGTAGAGAGATGAAAGAAGCTCTGGGCCAGCTCTTAAAAATGTGGAGTTTATGGAGAGGAAAGAATGTATAAATACACATCTTAGAAAATCTTGTTGTATGATTACACTTATTCTGCCTCCCTTTGGTCTTTATAAATCTTCAGTAGATATGCTGTACATTTTAGTATTATTGTGGCATTGTTTACATTTATTTTTGCTGTGATAAATTTAAGAAATGAGAAAGATTGTTTAGTAAGTTATAGTTCAACATATCTTGCATAAATTGTGCTGCCCTTCTGACACACTATTTGGTAGATTGATGATGATTTTGCATAACTCTTAATGAAATAATAGTCAATATATATTGATGACATGCTCAGAGCCAGAAGGCCTGTTAAGCACATTACAAAAAACATGTAACTTTCTTATCACAGCTCTAAGAGGTAGAATCCGTTACTATCTCCATTTAAAAACAAAGAAATTAAACTAACGTCAGAAATATTAAATAATTTGTCTAAGTCACAGTTAATAGGTTGCACAAGGGAAAAAAAGTTATCAGGACATGAAAACATTCAATAATGAAGTCATCACCAAGTCCCTGCCACTCAAGCATGCTTCTCAGGTTAACATCAGTGTTCAGTTTAACTGATCACATCAATATCAAAGTCTAAGTCGACTTTATTTTCTCTCCAACTGTCCAATGTTGAAACATAGGACAAATCCTATGCAAATTGTTTATAAAATAAAAAATGTATATCTTACAAAAGATAAAGGATTTCTCAGTGTTGATTAAATTGACATTGAAAACCACTTAATTATATGCAGAATCACAAATAAATGAGAATATTGCAGGATTGTACCAGTTAAGAATTGAAGAAAATAAAGTCTAGGCCACATACAGCTGTGGTCCCAGCTCTTCTGGAGGTTAAGGTGGGAGGATTGCTTGGGCCTGGGAGACCAAGGCTGCAGTAGTGAGCCATGATCACACACTGCACAACAAAAAAAAAAAAAGAGAGAAAGAGAGAAAGAGAAAAAGAAGCAAAGAATGACAAAGAAATAAAGAGAGGGAGAGAAAGAAAGAAAGGAAAGAAAAAAGAAAAGAAAGAAAGGAAAGAAGGAAAGAAAATGATAAGGATAGTGACAAGATAGGCACTTTAAAAGAAAATGTTGTAAATTTAACAGATTAAATAAAGCTCTGGATAAAACTGATGAAGTCTTAGAGTAGCTTTATAATAATAACTTAACTTGTGATACTGCTGTTTGAAGTAAAAATCAAAGTAAATATGTTATTTCATACAATTTTATAGTTTTAGTAGACACACTGACACTGCCAAAATAAAAGGAAAGAAAAACCTCAGAAATAATATATTCCTGATTCATTCTTGGTCTATTCTAATAATTAAAGCATAATTATATTTTCTGTAATTTGTTGAATATAAAATATAAAATCAGAAACTTGTATCTTGAGATAATATCATAAGAAAATACTTCTACATATTCACTGAAATTTTTGTGACATTTGTGAATAGATTGTTTTCAAGTGGTCTTATCAGAATATCAGTTATTCTTAGCTTCTTTATTAGCAACCTCTACTTTTGGAAACAAAGAAGTCTCCAACATCATTAGAAAAAATTATTTAGACCCTTTCTTTTTTGTCACTCAAAGAATTATTATGCCTGTGGAAGGTATACTCTAGTGTTTTAAACATTATTTTTTGAATTTCTACTAAAATTAGAGTGTATGATCTAGAAATGTGTTCTTATATTGACATTTAGTTATTTTCCCTATGGATTTTGTTGCTTATGCAAATTATTTTTCTATGTCTTATTGTTGTCATTTCTACTTATTATCTGAAGGCAGGCAGTTGACATTGAAGATGTTGAAGTTGAAGCTTTTGTATAAAATTATGAGGAGATAAATGGCAGCACCAACTCCTACAAAAAATATTCTTGAAGGTTTCTTCCAGGCTATTTGATATCATCTCTCTAAATTTAATGTTCAGTCCCATATAAACAAAATTAAAAATTTTTCTGGAAAAATTTGACTAAATAATCTAAAGCTATCAGACAATATAAAATTCAACTTACTCCAAATACAAGAAAGCAAAAATGCTTCTGAGGAAGTACTTAAGTGACATAATAATAGCATGGCCTATTTCTCAATGTCATTTCCATGTACACATCCAACTTACATTTAAAATAATAATTGCCTAAATCAAGAGAGTGGAGGGAAAATGAAAATATCTAACTCTCACATTCAAAACAATGATGAGTACAATTATATGTGTATGTAAGTGTGTATGTGTTGTGTTCCAAATTATAAGCAACTTTGAAGAAAAAATGCAATTGTTAAAACAATACTTTTGTGATCATATTTTCCTCAAACCCAAAAGAAGATCTTCTTATTTGTGTTAAGTTTGTGAAAATTTGTTTTGAAACGTAGTTGCTTTTATTACAGCAACAATGCAACTAAAATATTTAATTAAAATTATAAAAAATGAGTCTGATTATAGACTAAAAAATGTTAATACTATTCTAAAGTGATATTTGTATCATATGGACATATTATCTTCTTTCTTCAAATTAAGCTGCATTGTGAATGCTTCCCTGGCCTCTCAGTGACAATCCATCCTTTCCTTATTCGTATTCCTGTAACATTGTTTACACATTCCTTTAGTAGTTATCATATCACTCTGTAGTCAGTTTACATGTCCATGAATTTTCTGGACAGCAGTTTGCTGGACCATTCATGAAATTTTATTTTCATTTCTGTTCCCAGGATTTTGGGTGGGCCTCGCACATAGTAGGCACAAAAAAACATGTTTTCTGATTATATCATAAAGAAAAGTTTTCTCTAAAAATGTATTCCTATACTACTTAACACAGTGATGTGATAATCAAAATATATAGTTCCATATTCTTTGGAGCAAAATTTTCCAGGAAGGGTCAATTTTTGGGTGCACTATTACATTAAAAAAAACAAACAAAAAAACAAAAAACTGCAGCACGTTTGTTTCTCCCTGAGATTGATTTTCCTTAGGTTTACAAGGAAAAACCCTTCTGAGTCCCTTTGCTGCAAAAGGGCTGGATCAGCTAAGCTTCTTTTTTGTTTGTTTGTTTGTTGTACATCTGAGAGCCCACAAGGAATAGGAGCAGGCTAATATATGCATTGAAAAGTAAGTCCCTTAAAATCTGCCTTTTTTACAGAAATGATTAGTTTTTTTGGCATTCACTAACCTAGCTAGTACATTTTATGTAGTAACAGGAATGTTGGTGTTCTATTTAGCATTCAGCAGGCCCAACTGCATATAGAAATAGAGCTGTGGCTTTATGACTATGCTGCATATTTATTTTATAATAACACAAGTTAAAAGAAGAGAGAGAGAAACACATTTTTCCTCTAAAGTTGCATGTTGGGCTTCCTGAAACTGAAACTACTATCATAATTGAATTTCCAAAAATTTTAACCTGACAAACAAACATATTCACAGCTGAGAAAAATAACAAGGGCTACCTCTCCCTCTCATACGTTACTTCCAGGTCAGGAATAGTACCAAGTCTAATGTACCAAGAAGGTCTAGCCCAAGAGGTAGGTCATTGTAATGACATGGCGGCACACAAGAAGGCCAAGTAACTTCTCAGCTAGTGTAGAGCATCTCCAGTGATGGACTATGTTCCCTTCTTCAGTTTAGGGTACAGCGTGCCCCTCCAAATCTCATAACATGAAGTCAGAGTGTGGAAAAATATGTGAAGTTAGAATTTTCATAGAATGATCAAAATATATACAGCCAGGTGGTTGTGAAAGACAAATTGAAGATCTGTTTCCTCTAGAGGTTAGTTTCCTCATGTGCATTCTGGGGATAGTATCTACAGTATTAGAATTAAAATAATGAGAATAAAAGCTCCTGCTAAGAGAATGTAAATGTATACAATAAATGTGTTCACATATTTAGTGTTTTGGTTTTTCTTTTTAAAGTGATAAAGATCTTTTGACCCCTGTTCAGAGAATCACCCATATTATGAAGAAACTTGAAACCATCTGAGGAAGGTTAGTAGAGCTTCAGAAAGTTACAATTTTCCAAATAGTGACTGGATTGTTATATGGAAAAGAGATGATACTTGCTTTACATGGTATTAAAAAGCAGAATGAGGACTATTATGGACTGAATGTGTTCCTCAAAATTCATATGTCCAAGCCCTAAACTCCAATGTGACTCTATTTGGAAATGGGGAAGTGATCAATGTTCAATGAGGTGATAAGGATGGGGCCCTAATCCAATAGGGTTGTTGCCCTTATAAGAAGATAAAGAAACTAGAGAGCTCTATCTCCTTCAACCATTTGAGGACACAGTG
The DNA here is from genome assembly GCF_000951035.1 of Colobus angolensis palliatus. Taxonomy (NCBI): domain Eukaryota; kingdom Metazoa; phylum Chordata; class Mammalia; order Primates; family Cercopithecidae; genus Colobus; species Colobus angolensis. The sequence goes on along the minus strand of NW_012115611.1, from coordinate 4,189,319 downwards.
AGAAAGAGGCCATCTGCAAGCCAGGAAGAGAATTCTCACCAGAAACCGAATTGACTGGCACTTCAATCTTTGATTTTTAGCTTCCAGAACTCTGATTAAGCAAATGTTCTGTTGTTGAAGCCACCCAGTCTATGGTCTTTTGTTACAGATGCCGAAGAAGTAAGATAAGGACTAATGAGGTGGTTATAGGAAAACAGATTTTATTGTAAAGTATGAAGGTACTTCAGAGTCTAAGAACAAATGACATACTTCAAGTAGTACAGAATTTTCCATAACTGAAGAAATTTAGACATAGGCCAGCAAACAATTTTACAGGGAGTTTATCAAAGCTGTTCAAATATGAGAAGTATTTAAATTAGGTTAATGGTTCCCAAACATTGATTAATAAACAAATGCATTCTCATTATTCTTGGGTAAAATAAGAATTTTTCTTTCAGTTTCATAAATTTATTTAAAAATTAGAACATTTTAAATCTCATCATTTTTTCTATTTTTTTGGCAACAGAATATTCTTAAATATACAAGTATGTGAGAGTTGTTAATGCTCTTGTTGAGAAAAATAATAAGTAGACAACTTTTAAATTCTCCCTCTTTATGCCCAGTAATATAGGAAAAATAGGATATTGTATGAAAGGGAAACTCATACATAAATTTCTCTTTGATGACAAAATTATTGATAATCTTAATCCTGTAAGACACTAGACTCATTTGGCCACTGATTGTAGCAACTTCCCAGTTAGTATTTGATATTTCTTCTGCTTTGAGATATGCTGCTGTCTATCATATTACTGCTTTGCCTACTCTAAACTATGAATTTCTTCAGTTTCCATTTTCTGGCATTGAATTCTTGGCATAATTTAGATACCATCTCAACTCAACATGACCCCAGATTATTTTTATCTGCATGTATATTTGCCATACGCCATAAACCATGTGACTTGGATTTTGGAATAGACACTGAAGAGTGAGGAGAACCAACTTCCAATAGTCCAGGAAAGGTACTGCAATCCTCATTCATGGCTAACATAGAAATGATGGGAAAGGTTTTCATCCTGAGATCTGCGGGTGGCTAATTTGGCAGTAGAGATTGAATGTTCTTGTATTGGAAGACCCCACATGAAGCTACTCAGACCACATTCCTTGGGAAGGAATTACATCCTAAATACCTGTAGGTACCAGAACATTTCGGTGATGTATTGCAGTTGCTCTCTTTTTTTTTTTTTTTTTTTTTTTGATGAGGTTTGAGATGGTTGCCCGGGCTGGAGTGCAGTGGCCTGATCTCAGCTCACTGCAAGCTCCGCCTCCCGGGTTCACGCCATTCTCCTGCCTCAGCCTCCTGAGTGGCTGGAAGTACAGGCGCCCGCCACCTCCCCCGGCTAGTTTTTTGTATTTTTTAGTAGAAACGGGGTTTCACCGTGTTAGCCAGGATGGTCTCGATCTCCTGACCTCGTGATCCGCCCGTCTCGGCCTCCCAAAGTGCTGGGATTACAGGCTTGAGCCACTGCGCCCGGCTGCAGTTGCTCTCTTTTTAGGAGCAATTCAACAGTATATTGTCCACCAAGTTTTGCCACTTTGAAGCAGGCTTAACCTACCAGGAAGAGCTCTGAAGCATCATAACTTTCTGGCACCCTCTGGTGAAAGAGCCTTTCAGATGTTATTTTGACAGTCTCTATCGAGTTGTAAGCATTGATGCGCAAACACCCATGGACACAGATTGGCAAAGGGACCAGGAATAGACACCACCTGGGCAAAAGAAACAAGTTCGGCTTTTCTAAATGGCACAGAAAGAATTCTGTGCAGACAGGATATTCAATCAGGAATTCAGCATCATTGTCCAGCAACAGGAGACATACCCATTTTAGTTACCAAAAGACATGGCTCCCATCAGACCTTATGGAAATGTCCCTTATTTCTTCAGTCACACTTGAATGCAAGCTGTATAGAACACAGCCTTGCTTGAATAACTAATGAAAAATACTCTTCCTTGAATAGATTTGCTTAATCAGGCTTGGCATTAGACTACATCAATGGTGAAAAAAACACTGCTCTTGGGCCAAATCTGACCTGCCACCTGTTTACAAGTTAGAGTTTTGTTGGAACACAGCTACCATACTTTTTAATGTATTGTCTTGTGCTGCTTCACACTAGAGCAGCAAATTTGAGTAGCTGAGACAGACCAAGTGGCCCTCAAAACCCAAAACTTGTTCTCTGTCCCTTTATGGAAAAAGTTTCCTGGCCTCAGTTTTACATAACTAGAATCAGAACACTTAGGCTTGAACCACTTCGCTTCCTTTCCCAACAGGCTTCCAAAATTGCGTTCACACACATCCCTTTATGTAATGCTTCAAAAGTAGAAAAAGGGTAAGTTAGTCAGATATGTCTGAGAGTTGAGAAACATCCTCCACATTTTTGCCAGAGCCTTGAAAAAATATTTTGAAGTAGTGGCAAAGAAGGATGGGCAATTTCTTTGTACCCTTTTCAGATGAAAAATAAAAATATCACTTGTCATCTATCAACTCAATTTATTTGGCAGTAGAATTTGTGGTTTCTTTAAACTGGAAATAAGACAAGAGTCTGCTCATACACAGACACAGTTGTTATTGTTTACTTTATGTGGTATTTATGATGTTCTCTGAAAAAAAGTCATTGACAATTGTCTATATAATTCTGTCATTAGAAACAAATGACCAGAGTCTGAATTCAAATTATCTTCACTTCCAGTTTTGATGTAGTTTTTTTCACTACATATTTTAATTATTTTGTTTTGATTCAAGTTACTTAATGTCACCCACTTATTAACTGGCCAGAGAAAACCACTGAATAAATGCAAATTGATTGTGTCCCCAGCAATAGATGTTGACTAATTCAAGTTTAATGAGCCTCAAAATAGCATTTTAAGTATATTTTTATTTTTTGTAGTCTTTAATCATATCTGTCTTTAGGGCTTGGATTCAGAAGTGCTGAAGAACTATTCTGGGCTAATTAAGCTTGCTCACCTGACAGGTTTTCCACAGCTCACCAGATTCTCTGCTGAGGGCGATAGCACCCGTAGTTACAATAGGAAAGAAAAAAAGGAAATTATGTTGAAACAGATTTTGACAATTTGGAGACAATTCCATCCTCAAGAATCGCTCTACATAACAATGTCGCATATTTCTTCAAAACTGTGTGTATTTGGCAAACACTGGATAATTGTGTCATCTCTATACCAGAACCTGAAGCCTGTGCTGAGACGCCTCCTCTCTGATCAACGAATTCTTCCAATGGGTGAAGATGTGTGAAGGGCTGACAATTAAAATATCAGGAAAATGTAAAATGTTAGTGTGTTACTAAGCCCAGACTAAGAATATTTATTTAGATTGTTTTGAATTATGATTTAAATATTCGGAAATATAATTATTCTACACATGATTAAACACATTCTCTTAATGTATAAACTGCTTCAGGGAGAAGAGGCTAAGTAATTTTGGAATCTGTGCCAACTCTTATGGGACACCAATGTGGCATTTAATTTTCTAAAGAAATGAATTACTAGAGTAAATAGCATTCAAATGGCAAGCCAGTTTTCCCAACACCGTGTATTGAACAGGTTGTCTTTTCCCTAGTGTATGTTCTTAGCATGCCTTATCAAAACATCTCATGTACTCCATAAATATACACACCTACTATGGACCCACACACACCCAAAAAAATTTTTAAATTATAAAAACAAATGGCAAGTCAGCAAGTGCGACAGAATACAAATGAAACAGTAATTCCAAGCCCCCCACATATAATTTTTTTAAAAATTATAATTTATATTTAAGTAATATAAATAAAACAACATGTTGTAATGTTGGTCCTGAGCTCAAACTTCGCTTTTCTGTTACTGCTTTTGCAGAAAGGGAAAACTTGTTGGCATGTGGTCAGGAGTAAATAAGACAAAGCACATAACGATTTGCAGAGAGCCTGGCATCTTAAAATTTCTGATCAAATATTAACATCTTCCCAGATTCCCTGAGCTGGAAACCTCCTTACCTTTCGTAGAACTTCTGAAGCTCATCTCTTGTGGACCTCTCCTGTGGCACTTGCCACTTGCTAATTATACAAGTGTTATTTGTTAACTCTGCTAGGAAGAGCTCTGCCTGATTGATGCATCTTTGTATCCTTTTCATATCATCTGTCTTGTGCACAGGAGACACTCAGTAAATATTTGAATTAAAGTTTGAATTGATCAATGGATGCCCAAAACAATAAGTTAGCATCTCCCAGGAAATAAACTACTCAGGAAAGTTGTTTTAGACTTATTTAGAAGCTTCTGCAAATCTATTGAGAACTTGGATTTGGAGCAAATAATCTGGGCTTCAGTTGCAGTTTAACAGTTAGTAATGGAGTATTGCATGCATGGAAAAGTCAATGAATACAAATACCCACATAATGATTCTTTCATACACAGTAAAAATTAGCACAAAAAGTGTGTGTGTTATGAACTATGTGAAACTACTCTGATTTTTTAAATGTTATCTCAATTCTCACAAGAGCCCTGTGAGTTAGATGATTTATTATTCCCATTTTACTAACAAGGAAACTAAGGGACCTGGAAGTCACATAGCTAAGCAGCAGAATAAGAAGTTAAACCTAGGCAGCTGACTCCAAACTCCAAGCTCTTAACTAATTTGTATAAAAAACTCTGTTTTCCCATGTGTCCTATACATACAATCTGTAAATTGTAACTGTAGGCAGCACATGGACAATTTTTTATTTTTTAAAATTCTGTATTGATTTTAGTGTGCATTGATATAACATGCACATCAAATTATTATTTCATGAGTATTTTTACTTAGTGAAAGACTAGATTGGGTAATTGTTTTGGTCCTGAGTTGTTTTGAAGAAACATATGAAGTAAAGATTAATATAGGAGGTATTCAGCCACAGAAACAATTGTAAGGCGGTTTGTAAATGCCTGAAGATTAAGAATCCATATTAAGGAATATCTAGAAAAGGGGCTCCTACATTTCAGCTGATAGGAATAGATTTTTTCCTTCCCTGATGTATTAAATAAATAACCAAAGGATTTGATAACTATGTAATACACAATTATAATTAAGCATTGCATTATACATATATAGTATTATTTGTATCATTATATGTCATATATTCATATGTGTGCACATTTTAATAGAATTTAGTAATAAAAACACCTTTAATGACCCATTACACATATTTCTTAAAGAAAGTTCCAAACTAATCTACATAGTATGCAGAGACAACTAATTTACTGGGAATTTCAGAATACCAATTTTCTATTACATCTCAAATGAAGGAAAAAATAGAATACCACATGAAAATGAGAAAATCATGGCTCTTTTTCCAGATGCTTATATCATGTATCATGGATCGTGAAAGCAGAAAGAAAACACCTAACATTCTCTCTTTATGGATGAGGGAACAAACTGTGAAGTTAAACTTCTGTCTTCACTTTTACCTAGTCACCTACAGAATCCCTAGCATATAGGATTAGAACATGTATGTCCTATATAAAAATTAACGCTTTCAAATTAACAAAAAGGAACGATCGATAGTGGTAATGGTGCTTGTGGGAGTAATTTTTTTGGCTTTGCAGAAATAATCACTTTGGAACTTGTTTTAAAATTAGGGTATCTGTTAAGAAAAATTAAGATTGCGTTTATATTTTCCAGAAAAGAGTAGTAATTGTTTATATCTGACATCTCTGCCAGAGTTTGCTCGAATCAATCAGGGATTGTGTTAGCTAATACTCTATTGTGTTACCTTTTTGTTTTCAGAAACAAACCTCTGAACTCTATAATTTTGGTTGTTTTGGGTGAGCATCTAGTGCTTTTAGGCTGTTTCAAACAACTGTTTTCTGCCACCAACAAGAGCAGTGTTCAGGCAAGCCTTTGCCAGTTTCATTACTGCAGCTAACCTCCGGTGGTTCACAGCGCCAGGTGCTGTTCTTTGTATTTACAAATTTACTTCTAATAAACCATATTTTCTGGCAGTCCCAGCACAGATGTTTCCCCTATCTCATCAGGCTGGAAAATCTAGACTATAGGCAACAATGAACCCACTTGGCAGGGCCAACTTCCTATCTGCCAGTCTCAGGTACCCTCAGTTTTCCTTTACGCTTTCTTCCTGGTGGTGGTGTCCACAAAGCCCAATATCCCTGCACTTTTACTAACTTCTTTCCATCAGTTTTTTTCTCAGGAAAGAAACCGATCAAAGCAATTCTAGCAAGTTGTTAAATGTTTGATAATTTAATATGCTTCCTCTCCCAGGAAGAGTTACACTTCAATGACCTAAACGCCTTTATCCATAAGGATAAATTACAGAAGGTGGGATTTCTGGCATCAGCAAACTCAGAGGGAAAAATTTGTTTGTTTTTGAGATTTTCCTAATGCCCTTGAAATTACACCAGGTCTGCTTCAACCACTAATGGGAAGGTCTCTTAAGTTGACCATATTGCCATTTATGCACAGAATTTTCAAATGCCTAATCTAGAAGATGCACAGGTAATGATGGAGAAATAAATTTTTAAAAACCAAAATATTTTAAATGTTTTAGTGCTCGCAGGATTGCTACAGGACTCAAACGAGGTACAATGTTCAACTCCGAGGCATAATGTTTGCGTTTGGACTCAAAGTCATAAACTTTCCTATTTCTAACTGAGTTTTACAGACTACTATTCAGAGAGACTTCTGAGTACCATCAATATAATATTATATAACATTGATTTTTAAAATAAATGCCAGGAACAAAGCAGGAAATAGGGAAGTATGTGTTCCTATATTCATGAATCACCTAGTCATATTGCATTATAATTATTTTGTGTGTATGAGGGAGGAGGTATTCTCTTCCCTATACTGGTAACCACTTTAGGGCAGGGATATGACTTATTCAACCATCCCTCTATAGCCCAGAGCACAATTTTTGGTGAATGTAAGACCCAGCAAATAGTTATTGAATGAATTATAGAGAAAATTCACTGTAGAACCTAGGTAAAGACCATTAGAATGAACTGTATAATTAGGAGAAATTAACAATTTTGGAAGGAGTTGGACAAGAAGATAAGGTTAGACCCAATAAATAGTTGTTGAATGAATTATAGAGAAAATTCACTGTAGAACCTAGGTAAAGACCATTAGAATGAAGTGTATAATTAGGAGAAATTAACAATTTTGGAAGGAGTTGGACAAGAAGATAAGGTTGATGGAGAGAAAATTACAAAATTAGCAATAAAATTATATTTTCCCAAGCGGCAAAAACAATTATTACTCTTCAAATAATTGTAATTATGTGCCTTTTTCTTCCATATAGATATAAGAACAGGAATTTAAAAATGAGTAAGCAAGTATGTTAGTGTTGAATTCATTTTTCCACCCCATGTATTTTAAGTTATTAAATCACTCATTCAACCAACTTGTCAACAGATATGTATTAAGGTCTTGCTATATACCATCACTGAGTTGGATGCAGGGTAAGACGAAAAGACAGGAATACATTTGTGATTAAAACATTGGTGACTTTGACAAGGGTTTCATGGGTTAGTGGTGAGAGAAGCAACACTAGAAAACAACAGAGATAATGAATATAGCAGGATTTCTCAAGATTTGCTCATAAGTTGATGTATGATATAGATACTAGTGAACATGTATTGAACACTTAAGGGCCAGGTATTGTTCTAAAATATTTTGCACATATTAACTTATTAGAGTCCCACAGTAAATGGGAACTAGGTACTATATTATTAATCTCATTTTACAGATAAAGAGCAACCAAAATAATAGAGTTCAGAGGTCCGTTTGATTATGAGATAATTTTAGGCAGCACATGTACAAATTTTTATTTTATTTTTTAAATTTTGTATTTATTTTAGTGTGCATGGATATAACAAGCACATTAACTCATTATTTCATGAGTATTTTTGCTTATTGAAAGATTAGAATAGGTAGTGGTGTTGGTCCTGGGTTGTTTTAAAGAAATATGTAAAGTAAAGATTTATATATGAGGTATTCAGCTACAGCAACAATTACAAGGCAGATTGTGAATGACTGAAGTTTAAGAATTCATATTAAGGAATATATTCAAAATAGCTCACAGAAATTTTACTCGTATATTTTAGCTCACAGGAATGTATTATTTCCTTCCCTGATATAGTAAATAAATAACCAAAAGATTTGATAACTATGTATACACATAATTACGATTAAGTATGACTTTATACATATATGGTATTATTTGTGTCATTATATGTCATACATTCATATACGTGCCCATTTTAATAGAGTTTGGTAAAAAAAAAAAAACACCTTTAATGACTGCTTTTCAGAAGGAAAATACCAGGGCTTTTTTTCCCCTAGAAATCCTCAATCATCTGATGAATTATTTGTAGACTTGCTTTCTATTTGTTTTAAATGACCTTGTAGTCCACTGAAACAAATATTAATTTTTTGTCTTTGTATATGGATACTTTCAATTTACTAGAAATTATTCTGCTCTCAGTCTGTTCTTAAATGATCGTGATAGATGATAAATGGAAGCTATCTATAGGTGGATAGTCATATTTACAACTATAGTTATGTTGTGTCTATAGATAGATATAAATACAAGTATGATACAGGTAGATGACTGATAGATAGATGGATAGATAGATAGATAGATGGATAGATGCATAATATAACTATGTAATTCAAGGGAGACAGAAATTCTAGAATTTGTGAGTACTACTTGGTTTAGCCTACCTCTGTCAGAATAATTCTTTCCATGTTTGCTACATTTAAATAAATAGACAAATAAAAGTAAAACTTGCATAGACTGAAATAAGACTAAAAGAATCACAGAATACTAAGTTCAGTATTCTTTTCCTTAGTTAACTTGAAATTTGAGTAGATTGTTATACCACTATCTCAAAATTCACTCAATTTGTTATTGTGTGGAAAACTGAATTTCCTGGATGTATTAATTCATTCTCACGTGACTGTGAAGAAATACCTGAGGCTGGGTAATTTATTTAAAACAATAAAGGTTTAATTGACTCACAGTTCCACATGGCTGGGGAGGCCTCAGGAAACTTACAATCATGTCAGAAGGGGAAGCAAACACATCCTTCTACACAGGACAGCAGGAGACAAGTTCCAAGTGAAGTGGGAAAAAGCCCTTTATAAAACCATCAGATATCATGAGAACTCATTCACCAGTACAAGAACAGCATGGGGGACAAGGCCCCATAATCTGATCACCTCCCACGAGGTCCCTTCCACAACACGTGGGGGTTACAATTTGGATTACAATTCAAGATGAGATTTGCATGGGGACACAGAGCCAAACCATATCACTGGGTCTCAACCTACCGAATTAACCTGTATACAGACAAATACGGCATTTGAGGGTGGAAGTATTTTCCCAGAATAATTCCAGAGCTTTACACTGAATGCTTCTAACTTAGAGACTTATTTCTCCTTTCAACTATTTCCTTGTCACTTCCAAAACAGATAATGAGAGACTTCAGAGAAATAGTATAGGCAGGTGTGTGACATGCCAGAGCAGAGTGGGGTTGAGATCAGCCTCTTACGCCCAGCTCCATACATCTGGCTCTCTCCTTATGTTTTCAAAGTCTGGTAAAATGCTATCAAAATTATTTGCAATAGCTGGATAATATGTCAACAAGGCATTACTGTAAACTCTGGAATATAGAAAAATGTTTGTGAATTAATTCATTAATTTTAACATTCGGAATAAGGTAAAATAATTTTTTTTAAGCAAGGGCTTGTCATAGTTACTATCATTCTTAAAGTCTTTACCTTTTTTTCAGATTTATCTAAAATATTCTAAGAAATATTTATTTTTCTAAAATTGTTCAATCTATATTCTAAGATTATAGATGTGGATCTGAAGTAATACGATGATCTGAAGAATATTATGTATGACAAAAAACATTGTCATTATTAGACTCTGAGTAGAGACACTTCTGTAAAATTGCCAGAATGACTCCTTTTCTGACATACCTAATACAGAATCTAGAGTTACAAGAATCCTGGAAGACAAGTTGGTTACTAGTGTCAACACACTGGAATCTCCTCCTTTATTTCTAAACACATTTTGTATTTAGTGAGCTATCATTAGCAAATAAATAAATGAATAAAAATAAAAATCTGAAGCATTTGACTTAAAATTCCATTTATTTTTATTGCTGACTTCTTCAAGTAGCCATTTCATATGGGAAAAAAACTACATATTTCACTCTCGTAGTTCAAGGCAAAGACAAGATCTACCTTTTCTTATATTATGCTCTAGCAATAAATATTATTATTGAATGATTATTTTAGAAATCATGCAACTATCAATAGGGCATTAACAAATTACAGACAGTTTAAGTTTTCTTGAAGAGTTTCTTTGCTTTGAGATCTTTAAATTGAAAAACAAAACTAAAAACACTTTAAATAACATTCCTTTATTTTTAATAATCAAAGGTGAATTTTCAACTTAAATAAGAATATGCACTTTGTATCTAACATAAGATTATATTCATTTTATGGAATCATTAACTCTTGCTTGGTATTGAACAATATCATAGACTACATTTTTATTTTAGCTGGCATTTTCCTAATTGTTCAGGCTGAAAACAAGTTTTATTTCATTTTTTGCATCTTAATTTATGGTTTAGTTTTCATAAGGTGCTACTTTCAATGAATATTATGTTCATGATAAAATCATATAGGAGTTGATATAATTATCACCTCTTTAAATTTCAGCACTTAGAATGGTACCAGATTTGTGATCCCAAGAAAATACATTGCCAAGTGTCAAAATTTCTGAGCTTTACAGAATGAGTTGGGAAACTTCTTCTGTCTATTCTTTAACTGATTGACAAGGTTATCAGTGATTGACACACTTTTTCTTTAGAGCAAACCCAACTGCATAGCTTATGCAGTAAGATGGGCTCTAATGGTATAAATTTTCTATCAAAACAATGCAATTTGACTGCAGGCTTTAATAGGAGTTTAAATAAATAAGAGTTTACTCAGAGCTTTTATCTCTAAAATACATATTATTATATGTTATTTGTATTACATATAAATTTATATGTAATTAATCAAAGAACATGGATAGCAAAATAATGACATTGCTTACACATTTATATTATTTAGTTTAGAGTAATATTATACATTGCTGTTCAAAGTTTTCTTGTAATAATATAATGCAGTTATTCTTATACCAAAACTGAGTGTATATTCTAATAAGTTGCTGATGTTAATGAAAAGATTTTATTCTAATTTTAATGTCATTTTTATATAATTTTAAGATCAAAAGCAATTAAGACATGGAATACTGTATTCAGTCTTCATGTTGAAACATTATGATTATGTAATGATTCATAATAATATTCAAAGTCCTAATAAAAGCACTGGGTAAAACTACAGGATTTAAGAAACCTTCAATACAGCATCACTTGTAATATTCAAACAACTCAGTAATGCCAAATGGCATTATTGGTAAAAGGATTGTAAACAAGACTGTAAAGATTCTCAGTATAGGGAAGTAAGGAAGAGCATGATGTCTGCTGTTAATAGCCTGAAATTGAGTCTAGTGCTGCCATGTCATGTCTTGGATTTGTGACTTTGAAAAAATACCTTATTTTCTAAAATATACAGGAATTGCAAAGATTTGAAAGATCCCTCCTTTCCCAAACAAGTTGAGAACCAGCTGAAGAACATTTGCAAGGCAACAGAGAAATTAAAATACTTTTGTCAATTTTGTTATTGATAATTGCTCAGTTAGGGTTATGGATTTAGATCTTCAACGAGTGAGCTTCCAAATACTTTACCACAGAATGAAACGTTCAGCTCAGCTTCAAAGAGAGTTCCTCAACACATACCTGAAAGTTGAGTTCCATTGGAGTGGCTGACTTCTCATAATAAAGAGAAAGAAAGAAGAACTGAGCTTAGCTTGAAAAGTGCTTTCTTCCAAACAGGAACTGATCTGAAAAAAAAAAAAATCGAAATTATCTCTTTGCTTGAAGACCCTACATGTGTAAATATGAAGCTAGAGAAATGCATGGTCTTCTCAGAGTAGCAGTAGTATAAATAGTAAACAATAAATAGAAAATAGTAAACAATCAATGATCTACATAATACATTTATCATGATAAGCAAATGAGAAGTACATAATAGTGCTCAATAGTTATTAGTTGGTATGTTTAAAATTATTGCTATTAGTATTAAAATAATTTCTTAATGGGTTCTTTTAGCAAGCCAGAATTGTTTTGTTGGGCTACTCTAGTGGTTATAGATGTAGAAAGAAAAAGTTTTCAATATTAAAATATAAGCACAAGATCTCGTTCAACAAAATGTTAAAAGATTTATCTTTAATACAAAAATGTGTATCTTCATTGGTGGGTAGAGGTTGAGAGAGTGAAATACTACGCAGAAATAATGTGAAATTTTTTAAGTTGAAGCCAAAAGTTTGCAAGGTGAGAGTGAAGGAGAATTGCTATAGAGAAGATAGCATTGCATAGTTGAGTGAGTTTCCAGGTATTAGGAAAGGGGTAGATAAGGAAAAGACAACATTTAAAATATAATGAGAAATTGAGATTTTGAAAAACTAGGGCATTTTAAACCAATGTGCTGGACCTGGATAACTGTTTGGGATGTCATGATGCCAAGGAAGAAGCAAAGTAAACACCAGTAGAAATCATGTTGGAATGCCTATAGTAAGAGTTGTTTTAAAAATTTTTTTTGCATATCTTCAAACATATGCATAAGTAGATGGAGTAGTATGACAAACCCACTACAGCCATCTGCCAGCTTCAACAAATATAAAAATGCAGCCAAATTTATTTCATCTAATATATCAAATGTATACTACACCCTTCATCTTTAGATTTTTGGAAACATACTTCAAAGATCAGAACATTTTATCTGTAAATATTCTATTTACATTTCTATAAGCTAAGAAGTCCTCAAAATGTGTAACCTCCATTGCATTGGCCCATTTAAAAATTAATAATAATTTCTTAATATCATATATCTAGTTAGTTTCACAATTTTGCCTGCCATAACCTTGTTTTTTAAATGAGTTTGTTTAAATCAAACCAAATAAATTAAACCAAATAAAGTAGATATATAATTAATATACTTCTCAAATATCATTTGATCTGTAGGCTCTTCCTCTATTTTATTATTTGAGCAAATTTTTTTTCAAAGAAAATAGTGCCTTCATACTGTAGATTTCCTAGTTTCTTTTTTTTCCCTACATGAAGGATTAGATATTTCTCCATGAAGGTGATGTGAAATAGCTTTTAGAGATTATGAATGGAATCTAGATCTGCTTCTTGCTACTGCATTGTCCTTATTTTAAGCTTTCTTAGTAGTCAAAGCTAGAAAAGTTTTTGTTGGTTTTATGATAAAATACATGAAGAGCTTATAGTGATACATATAATCAAAATTGAGAAGTGTAGGCTTTTTAGTTAATTTCCTTCCAAACATGCCAATGACAATATTATAATTACACATTTCATGTTTCTCACAATCAACAGAAGTCTCCACTAGAGTAACTGCATCATTAGTACCCATATCTATTGACTGAAAATGGTTTAATAATTTGGGTGGTTCTTTCTGTCCTTAAGAACCCACTAGAGATGTGTCCCCAAATTACTATGTTTTTAAATCATTAGAATAGACATTTTATGTGTTTTTGTGCTGCCAATGAATGACACAGGATCTTTTATTTTACTGCTGATTTTTACATTTTAAATTTTATTTCATTCTATAACTATGCTATAATTATACTATTTACAATATTTTTACATGGTTTAAATGCAAATCCATATCTAAAGATCTGTTTTAAGAAATCTAGTTTCTATTGTGACCTCCACCCATTTCCCTCCTCCTCTTATAAGTAACCATATTTTATGGTTTACTTATTTGTTGTTAAATATCAACAACACATGCAAGCACATATATTCATATTCCTCCGTTATTAAAAAATAGCACATTCTGTATACTTTTATTCATTTTGCTTTTCTTAGTTATGAGTGTGTCATGGTGATCATTCTGTTGCAGATTGAGTTCTATGGAAAGGAGACACTGACATAGAGATTAACAGGCAAGTGGTTAGCGAGTGCTTGGGAAACACCATCTATGAAAGAGAAGGGAGAAGAAGAAAGCAGGATTGGGTAGAGGGAGTAGTTGGGATGGCATGCAGTCATTTTTTTTTTTTTTAATTTCAGTTTTTACTTTAGATACAATAAATAGGGGGTTAATGTGAGAATTAGGATTGTTACATGGGTGTAGGGGAGTCAGGTAGTGAGCATTGTACCCAATAGGTAGTTTTCCCACCCATGTACTCCTCTCCTCCTCCTCCCTCTAGTAGTCCACAGTGTCTGTTGTTCTCATATTTATGTCCGTGGGTGCTCAATGCTTAACTCCCACTTATAAGTGAGAACATGAGTGTATGGTTTTGTGTTCCAGCATTAATTCATTTAGGATTATGGCCCCCAGCTATATCCATCTTGCTGCAAAGGACATGATTTCATTCTTTTTTATGGCTACGTAATATTCTGTGGTCTATGTGTACAGCATTTTCTTTATTCAATCCACCATTTATGGTCACTTATATTGATTTAATGTCTTTGCTATTGTGAATAGCATCACAATGAACATATGAGTCAATGTGTCTTTTGGGTGTAATGACTATATTCCTTTGGATATATGCCCAGTAATGGGATTGCTGGGTTGAATGGTAACTCTAAGTTCTCTGAGAAATCTCCAAACTGCTTTGGGGTGGGGAGGTTGAACCATCCCCACCAACAGTGTATAAGCATTCTCTTTTCTCTGCAGCCTTGCCAGCATGTGTTGTTTTTTATTTTTTATGATTGGCATTCTGAATGGTGTGAGATGGTATCTCACTGTGGTTTGGATTTGCGTTTCTCTGATGACTAGTGATAATGAGCATTTTTTCAGATGTTTCTTGGCCGTTTATGTCTTCTTTTGAGAAGTGTCTGTTCCTGTCTTTTGCCCATATTTTAATGGTGTTATTTGATTATTGCTTGTTAATTTCCTTAGGTTACTTAGCAGATTCTGGATATTAGGCCATTGTCAGATGCATAGTTTGTAAATATTTTCTCCCATTCTGTAGGTTGTCTGTTTACTCTGTTGATCATTTTGTTTGTCATGCAGAAATTCTTTAGGATAATTCGGCCTCACTTGTCAGTTTTAGGTTTTGTTGTAATTGCTTTTGGGTACTTGGCCATAAATTCTTTGCCAAGGCTGATGTCCAGAAGGATATTTATGGTTTTCTTCTAGGATTTTTGTAGTTTCAGGTCTTGTATTTAAATCTGTAATCCATTTTGACTTAATTCTTGTATACAGTGAAAGGTAAGGGTCCAGTTTCATTCTTCTGCAGATGGCTAGCCAATTATCCCAGCACCATTTTTTGAATATGGAGATCTTTCTCCATTGCTCATTTTTGTTGGCCTTGTTAAAAATCAGATGGTTTTAGGTGTGAAGCTTTATTCATGGGTTTTCCATTCTGTTCCATTGGTCTTTGTGTGTGTTTTTGTACTAGTGCCATGCTGTTTTGTTTACTATAGCCTCATAATACAGTGTGAAGTCAGGTAGTGTGATGCCTCTGGCTTCAGTTTTTGCTTAGAATTGAATTGGCTATTTGGCCTCTTTTTTGATTCTATATGAAGTTCAAAATACTATTTTTCTTTTTTTTTTTTTTTTTTTTACATACACACACACTTTTTTACTTCTAAACTTTCAGAGGATAGGGTTCTTTCATATACTTCTACAGAGCTGAAAAATTGTCAAAACCTATCTAAATTGTTAAATGTGCATACATTTTTATTTATAAACTCATTTAACCATTTTTTCAAAGGTTATCGGGGTACAAGTGATATTTGATGAGATGAGTAAGTTCTTTACTGGTGATTTGTGAGATTTTGGTGGACCCAAAACCCGAGCAGTATACACTGAACCCAACTTGTAGTCTTGTATTCCTCGTCCCCCCCTTTCCTTCCCCCCAAGTCCCCAAAGTCCACTGTATCATTCTTACACCTTTGTATCCTCATAGTTTAGCTCCCACTTATCAGTGAGAACATGTTTGGTTTTCCATTCCTGAGTTACTTCACTTAAAATAACAGTCTCCAATCTCATCCAGATTGCTACAAATGCCATTAACGCATTCCTTTTTATGGCTGAATATTATTCCATCCAATTGTGCTGCAATAAACATGTGTGTGCAAGTATCTCTTTTGTATAATGACTTCTTTTCCTCTGGGCAGATATCCAGTAGTGAGATTGCTGGATCAAATGGTAGTTCCACTTTTAGTTCTTTAAAGAATCCCCACACTGTTTTCCATAGTGACTGTACTAGTTTACATTCCCACCAGCAGTGTGTAGAAGTGTTCCCTGATCATTGCATCCATGCCAACATCTACTGTTTTTTGAATTTTATTATGACCATACTTGCAGTAGTAAGGTGATACCACATTGTGGTTTTAATTGCATTACCCTGATCATTAGTGATGTTGAGCAGTTTTTCATGTTTGTTGGCCATTTATATATCTTCTTTTGAGAATTGTCTATTTATGTCCTTAACCCACTTTTGATGAGATTTTTTTTTTTACTTACTGATATGTTTGAGTTCATTATAGATTCTGGATATTATTCCTTTGTCAGATATATACATTGTGAAGATTTTCTCCCACTCTGTGGGTTGTCTCTTTACTCTGCTGACTGTTCCTTTTACAAAAGTTCTTTAGTTTAATTATGTCTCAACTATTTATCTTTGTTTTTATTTCATTTACTTTTGGGTACTTGGTCATGAAATTCTTGCCTAAGCCAATGTCTAGAAGATTTTCTCAAATGTTATCTTCTAGAATTTTTATAGTTTCAGGTCTTAGATTTAAGTCCTTAATCCATCTTGAGTTGATTTGTGTATAATGTGAGAGATGAGGATCCAGTTTCATTCCCCTATATTTGGCTAGCCAATTATCCCAGCACCATTTATTGAAAGAGGGTTTTTATGTTTGTGTTTGCTTTGTTGAGGATCAGTGGGCTCTAAGTATTTGAGTTTATTTCTGGGTTTTCTATTCTGTTCCATTGGTCTATGTGCCTATGTTTATACTAGTACCATGCTGTTTTGGCAAGTATGGACTTATAGTTTGAAATCAGGTAGTGTGATGCCTCCAGAATTGTTATTTTTCCTCAGTCTTGCTTTGGCTATGTGGGCCCTTTTTTGGTTCCAAATGAATTTTAGAATTGTTTTTTCAAATTTTGTGAAGAACAATGGTGATTGCATTGAATTTGTAGATTGCCTTTAGCAGTATATTCCTACGGTTTTTTGTTTGTTTGTTTGTTTTTTGTTTTGTTTGCAGCTATTGTAAAAGGGGTAGAGTTCATGATTTGATTCTCTGCTTGGTCGTTGTTGGTGTATAAAAGAGCTACTGATTTGTGTAAACTAATCTCATATCCAGAAACTTAGCTGAGTTCTTCATCAATTCTAGGAGCTTTCTGGAGGAGTCTTCAGGGTTTTTGAAGTAAACAATCATATTGTCAGCAAACAGTGACAGTTTGACTTCCTCTTTACCGATTTGGATGCCCTTTATTTCTTTCTCTTGTCTGATTGCTCTGCCTAAAACTTGCAGTACTATATTGAAGAGGAGAGGTGAGAGTGGGCATCCTTGTCTTGTACCAGTTCCAGTTCTCAGAGAGAATGTTTTCAAGTTTTCCCCATTCAGTGTTATGTTGACCGTGGGTTTGTCATAGATAGCTTTTATTACACTAAGGTATGTTCCTTGTATGCTGATTTTGCTGAGAGTTTTCATCATAAAGTGATGCTGAATTTTGCCAAATGCTTTTTCTGCATCTATTCAGATGATCATGTGATGTTTCTTTTTAATTCTGTATATATGGTGTATCACATTTATTGATTTGTTGTTAAACCACCTCTGCATCCCTGGTATGAAACCCACTTGATCATGGTGGATTATCTTTTTGACATGATGCTGGATTCAGTTAGCTAGTATTTTGTTAAGGATTTTAGTATCTGTATTCATCAGATGGTCTGTAGTTTTCTTGTTTGGTTATATCCTTTCCTGGTTTTGGGATTAAGATGATGCTGGCTTCATGGAATGAATTAGGCAGGGTTCCCTCTTTTTCTTGTGGAACAATGTTTAAGAGATTGTCACTAATGCTTCTTTGAATGTCTGGTAGGATTCTGCTCTGAATTCATCTTGTCCTGGAATTTTTTTGTTGGTAATTTTTTAATTACCACCTCAATCTCACTGCTTGTTATTGGTCTGTTCAGGGTATGTAATTTTTCCTGATTTAAGCTAGGGGCGTTGAATTTTTCCAGGAATTTATCAGTCTCTTCTAGGTTTTCTAGTTTATGTGCATAAAGGTGTTCGTAGTAGTCTTGAATGATCTTTCATATTTCAGTGGTGTCTGTTGTAATATCTCCCATTTCTTTTCTTAATGAGGTTATTTGAAGTTTCTCTCTACTTTTCTTTGTTAATCTTGCTAATGGTCTATCAATTTTATTTGTCTTTTCAAAGAACCAGCTTTCTGTTTCATTTATCTTTTGTATTTTTGTTGTTGTTTCTATTTTATGTAGTTCTGCTCTGATCTTGGTTATATCCTTTCTTCTGCTGACTTTGCGTTTGGTTTGTTCTTGTTTCTCTAGTTCCCTGAGGTGTGACCTTAGAATGTCAGTTTGTGCTCTTTAAGCCTTTTTGATGTAGGTGTTTAGGGCTATGAAGTTTCCTCTTAGTACTGCCTTTGCTGTATCCCAGAGGTTTCGGTAGGTTTTAGCATTGCTTTTTGCTGTATCCCAGAGTTTTTAAAATGTCAGTTTGTGCTCTTTCAGGCTTTTTGATGTAGGTGTTTAGGGCTATGAACTTTCCTCTTAGCACTGCCTTTGCTGTATCCCACAGGTTTTGGTAGGTCATGTCATTATTGTCGTTCAGTTTGAAGAATTTTTTAATTTCCATCTTGTCTTTGTTTTTGACCCAGTGTTCTTTCAGAAGCAGATTATTTAATTTCCATGTATTTGCATGGTTTCAAAAGTTCCTTTCAGAGTTGATTTCCAGTTTTATTCCACTGTGATCTGAGAGAGTACTTGATATAATTTCAATTTTCTTAAACTTTTTGAGGCTCATTTTATGACCTATCATATGGTCTACCTTGGAGAAAGTTCCATGCGCTGTTGAATGGAATGTGTATTCTGCAGTTGTTGAATAAAATGTTCTGTATATATCTATTAAGTCCATTTGTTCTAAGGTATAATTTAATTCATTGTTTCTTTGTTGATTTTCTGTCTTCATGACCTGTCTAGGGTTGTCAATGGAGTATTGAAGTCCCCCACAATTATTGTATTGCTATCTATCTCTTTTCTTAGATCTATTAGTAATTGTTTTATAGGTTTGGGAGCTCCAGTGTTAGGTGCATTTATGTTAAGGATTGTGATGTTTTCCTGTTGGACAAGGTCCTTTACCATTGTATAATGTCCCTCTTTGTCTCTTTCAACTGCTGATGCTTTAAAGTTTGTTTTGTCTGACATAAGAAGAGCTACTCTGCTGGCTTTTGGCATCTATTTGCATGAAATTCCTTTTCCCACACCTTTACTTTAAGTTTATGTAAGTCCCTATGTGTTAGGTGAGTCTACTGAAGGCAGCAGGTAGTTGGTTGGTGAGTTCTATCCATTCTGCAGTTCTGCATCTTTTAAGTGGAGCATTTAGGCCATTTACATTCAATGTTAGAATTGAGATGTGAGGTACCTTTGCATTCATCCTGCTATTTGTTGCCTGTCTACCTTTTTTTTTCTTTTTAACTTGTATTCTTGTTTTGTATGTCCTGTATGATTTATGCTTTAAAGAGGTTCTATTTTGATGTGTTTCCAGAATTTGTTTCAAGACATAGAGCTCCTTTTAGCAGTTCTTGTAGTGGTAGCTTGGTAGTGGTAAATTCTCTCCTCATTTGTTTGTCTGAAAAATACTGTATTGTTCCTTAATATATGATACTTAGTTTTGTTGGATACAAAACTTATTGGCTGATAATCATTTTGTTAGAGGAAACTGAAGATAGGGCCCCAATCCATTCTAGCTTGTAGGGTTTCTGCTGAGAAATCTGCTGTTAATCTGATAGGTTTTCCTTTATAGGTCACCTGGTGCTTTTGTCTCACAACTCTTAAGGTTCTTTCCTTCGTCTTAACTTTGGATAACCTGATTGTTGTGGGACAAAGACTGGAGAGACCGAATAATGTTCAGGAGAGTTTATTAAATTAAGGTGATCACTGGTTCAGCCAGACATGTGTCGAGAAATTCTGAGCCCTGAACAAATGGCTTTTCCTACTTTTAAACATCTTAAGGTGGAAACTACATGAGGTGGGAAGCGAGTTACAGAAGCAAGAAACAAAGGCAGCATTACAACATTTCTTTACATCTTGAGAGAAATATGTCTTGCAACCAAAACTTTTCAGTCCTGTGACCCTGCGGGCATGCTAGGGAGGTTAGCAGGAACTCATTGGGCCTGTAATAAACTTTGAGGAATGTGGAGCTGGGGAGCATAGATGAGGTCCACTGACCACAAAGAGGAGACAGACTGTTAATATTCTCTTTTAACTTGAGTATAAGGTGGGAGTCACACTTTGCAGCGACTTTATGAGAATTTTAAAATTTCTGTTACTACTACTAGCGGGTTATAATCGCTTTCATTAATTCCTTCTTAATTTCCCCTCTTTGTGCTTGACATTAATGTAGATTAGTAAAGAGCACCACGTTAGCTATTTCTTCTTGAGTGGGTACACACTCATCTTAGGATACCAGTTGGTACTTTTGCAGAACCATTATTCGGGTGGTGATATGTCTGTCTACTATTGCCTCTCTGGTAGTTTGGATGCTTCTGATGAGAAGTGGCAGGAGACAGGGAACCATTAGGCATCCACCTAGTATGGCCACAAAACCTATTATTAAAGTTTTAAAGCCTCCAAACCATGAAAATCATCCTCCAAAGGGTGAACTCGGGTTCCAGCCAGACCACATCTGGACCAGACCATGAGCTAACTTCCACATCCTGGCAGTAATTTCCATGACAGCTTTTCCATTGTCATCAATTTATAAGCAGCAATTCATTGAATTAAGTTTTCCACAAACTCCTCCTTCTGAAGCTAAAAGATAATCCAACGCTAACCTGTTCTGATAAATGGCATCTCTCCTCTGGGTCGCCTGTATGGCTAGCAAGTCTAAGGCTCGGGCTGTTTCATTGACTATAATCTCCAGAACTGCTTTCAACTGTATGATGTGGTTTAACATATAAATAGGAGTACAGCATCCCCATGACCCATCTTGTGCCCAGGTGGCTGGTCCATAGTATTTGATAATTCTTTCAGGGGTCCATTCATTATCTTTCCAGCTCCCTATTTCAATGTCCTTTTTAATGTTAGTATTTATTTTTTCCACAGTATTTATTTTTTATTTTTATTTTTTTTTAATTATACTTTAAGTTCTAGGGTACATGTGCATAACGTGCAGGTTTGTTACATATGTATACTTGTGCCATGTCAGTGTGCTGCACCCATCAACTAGTCAGCACCCATCAAGTCATCATTTATATCATGTATAACTGTAAACACATTTCTTATGACTCTTTTTCTGCCTTCATCATAGAGCAGGTAGCTTAGATCTTCCCCTTGCTGAAGTGGGAGTAGGAAAAAGGATGGCCTTATTGTTCCTAATACACAGGCCCCTGTCCGTTTATCGGGTAGTAATTGATAAGCTTTTCTTCCATAGATCCAATATAATCCTGCAGGTGCTCTCCAAACAGTTGGAGCATCTAATTGGTACCATGAATGATTTAATGATGGGAACTGCAAGAAGGGATTACAGTCTGACACAGAGGACTTGTCTATAAAGCTTCTCCATTATGTTCTGTTTTCGGATTCTTCAAAATATTGTTGACTTAGGAAAGTCGTTTCCCCTACCTGGTTCTGAAAGGCCTTGCCCCACAGGTGATACAGTATTTTCCAATGATGGGATTTCTTAGTAGCCAAATACTTTGCACTGAATTTGCACTGAATTTTGTAACAAATTCAGGCAAGGTAAAATTGTCTTATGGCATCAATCCTTTGGATTCCCAGGGCCACTGACCTCCCAGATTAGTACCTCCATATACGTAACAGGAAGTAACTCCTAAATTGTTAGCAATACTTTCAACTAGCTGAGCAAACACATTTTCAGCTGATATAGGAGGAATTTGAATTTTTGATACTTCAGGATTAAAGTGTTCATTGAAAGATTTATAAAACCTAAACCATTGCATCAGGCTAACTTGGACTTGGGTCCTTTGGGTTTTCTAGGTGATGACCAGAGGAATACCAAGTCCTAGAAGAGCTCCTGCCTGATCAAAGATTAGTAGTCCTTTATCCCCTTTAGTCCAGAAAGGCATATTTGGCTTTAGTATTGTCAGATTGAGTGGGTTGCATGTTCCAGTTGTGCACCCTATCTTCACTTCTTGGCTGGCAAACAGAGCAACCCTTCCTGTTTATAGGTGCTGATTAAATTCATCATGGTCCACCGATTATCACAATCAGGACACTCTTTTTTGGACTCTTCTATGATGGCCTTAGTGGCTCTGCCGCTCTTTCTTATCCTATTTTTTTACAGATGGTCCCAATATTATTTAGTTTACTGGGACATGCAGCTTGGCAGCCATCAGAATATACGGAGATGGGCCCTTTATGTGAGTAAGTGAATACTTCCATTTTGTTTACAAGTTTACCAACCCTGTTTTCTGTGGGGTTTGTATACGATGGCATTAGGGGTTTGCCAATTTGGACTTCAAACCAGAAGTCATAGGGCAAGGACTCCGGTCATAACATACTTGGGGCTGCCCGTTTCCAGGATCACAGACTGAGTAACTAGTCTGGTTATAGACACAAGTTCCTGTATGAGTGTCTGTATACTCATAGTAGGTCTGGCATAACAGAGTTTTAGTCACACATTTTCTGCACCAGGCTTCTATTACACAGTGATGACAGTCATCCTGGTCCCCTTTTATAACCATTGGTGAAAGGGTAAATGGCTTTAGTATTACTAATACTATTAGTAAACTTATACTATGCATGGGCACCCTTCTGGGCAACAAGCTTGGCAGCATTTGCAAAGATAACAACATGACAGAAAAATAATCAGTACAAGTAAGAGTATAACTATGCTTGTAAATTCAATCCACATTTACTTATCTATCGTTGACTTCCTTAGGCTTTGGCCATGTGTAGGCTAGTCATCTTCTGGTTATGTGACAGAGCAGGGCTTGATGTTTCCTTAAGCTTCAGCTGTGTGTGGACCGACTAGCCTCCAGTGTGGTTGGAGCAGGGGAGCAGTGGCTTGGTCTCACCACAGGATCAGCCATATCAAGTGGTCTGGGTTTTGTTGACTGGTCCACTGGTCCTGAGTTGTGAGTTGCTGCTGGTTTCAGCTGGCTATAATGAACCCAAGATGTGATAGCTGCAACTTTAACAGCAGTGGGGGTAGACGAGATCACAATATGGAGGACTATCCCATAAAGGCCCTAAGGTGGTTGATTTCCATCATTTGACCCAGATAGAGTCTCCAGGTTGGAAGGGATGTACTGCATCTGTGAGGCGAACAGGTATTCTTTCTCTTACCCACCCTTGTATTTACTGCATTGCCTCACTTAAGGCTTGCATTTGCCTTCTTAAGGTTAATTCCCCGATTTCTTTTAAATCCCCTTTTATCTCAGTTATCTCAGCCCTTTTAAGGGCTGGTCCTTTAAGTCGTTTCAGCTTGAGAAAACCTCATCCACTGTTTCCACACAACAGTGATACCCTGGGCCACACGATGGGGGCTTTCCATGCTCCACCCACTCTATAGGCAGCAGTGTGGCTGGATTTAGAGTATTCACAGTCTCTAAGGTTATGTAGGGGTTTTCACAAAAAAGTCCTTGATATCTTAACATCCTAGGATTAGAAAGCTAGTGATGCCCTCTCTGCTCCATCAGGGTTATGACCATGTGGGGCACCCAAATTATTAACCTTTGTCCACATGTGAGCTTGTTAGCATCTTCTGCTAACAGGGCAGTGGCTGCCAATGCCTGGAAACAGGGTGGCCATCCCATAGCCAACAAGTCTAGTCACTTGGACAAATATGCCACGGGCCGATACCATGACCCTGGTGTTTGTACCAAGACTCCTGTAGCTATTCCCTTTCTTTCATGGACATACAGCTAAAAAGGCCTTATCATATCTGGCAGTCTCAATGCTGGGGCCTGGATCAAAGCTTTCTTGATTTCTTTGTCATGTCCTTCTCTTTTCCCCACAGGAGGGGTTCTTTTCCCCCACATTTGGTAGCCTCATACAGTAGTTTTGCCAAGAGTGAGTAATTTGGAATTCACATGCAACAGAAACCAGCTGCCCCTAAAAACTCCCGCACTTGTTATCCAGCGCCAGGTCGAAGAATGCCGCACACAGTCTCCTTTTGCTCATGTCTGAGCTCATGCTGCCCTTGAGAGATGTTAAAGTCAAGATACCTTGCTCTTTGGCCACAGATGTGTGCCTTTTCCTTAGACACCTTATAGCCAGCCTCTCACAGAACACAAAGGAGGCTTTCTGTGCCTTGAAAGCACTCTTCTTTTGTGGGTGCAGCCAAAAATAATCTATGTACTGCAACAGGGCACAGCAGTCACTTGGTGGCATGAAAGCCTCCAGGTCTGGGGCTACTGCTTCCTCAAAAATGGCTGGGGAGTATTTAAATCTTTGGAGGAGTCTGGTCCGAGTATACTGTGATGAGCCCCACTCAAAGGCAAAGATACCCTGGCTTTCAGGAGCTAGTTGGATGCAGAATAACGCATCCTTTATGTCTAAGCACGTAAACCAAGCAATGTCAGCAGGAATTCACCCAAGCATTGCATATGGGTTGGACACAATGGCATCTAATGTAGCTGCAAACTTATTTACTGCCCGCAAATCCTGTACCAGCTGGTAATCTCTGGGGGGCTTTAACACCGATAGCAATGGAGTGTTCCAAGAAGAGGCACATCTTTCTATTACCCAGAATTAAAGGAGCTGTTCTATATGCTTGTAATCCCATGGGTGGCTTCTGCGGGAATGGGATATTGATGGATTCACACTGGGTAAGTGCCCCGCAGCAGCTCCACCACTATGGGTGCCTGATTTATGGCTAGCCCCAGGGGATTGTCTTCCACCCAGACCCTGGCAGCTTGATAAATAATTCCTTATGCATTGCCTCATTTTCCCACTGTCAAAATGCATCTTTACAAATTTTGCATCTCTCATAGAGTCTCCGTTCCTCTGTTGTTGGGACAGTAAGGGTCATTATGATGACTTTTCTTTGACCTAGGTTTAGAGTCATGTCCCATTCTGGTGTAAAGGAGATTTGTGCTTGCAATTTCTGGAGCAAGTCTCTTCCTAACAAGGGCACTGGACAATTTGGCAAATATAAAAATTCGTGTTGGACTTCCTGTCCTCCAATCACACATCTTTTAGATTTAAAGTAAGGCCTCTTTTCTGTTATTCCTGTAGCTCCAATTATTGACATAATTTTTAGACAATAGCCCAATTGCTTGATTTACTACCGAGTGTTCCACACCAGTATCGACCATAAAGTCCATTTTCCAGCCCCCTACCTCCACTGAGACCATAGGCTCCTCGGGGCCTAATGAAATGGATCCTGGTCTGTCTCAGTCCTCATAATAATAATTGATTGCTGCCAGTCCGATTCAATCCATGTCTGACTTCTGAATGCCTTGACTGGCAGCAGGCGGTTCTGGACAGCCATTTTGTCCCTGATTGTTGCCTTTATCCTTTTCTCTTTCTGGGCATTCATTCTTCAGTGTCCCATCTGCTTGCATCTCACACACTGATTTCTCTCAAGCCTAGGTCGGCCCTTTTGTCCTGGCTTAGCTAACTGGTTTTGCTTAGCTTGTCCTCTACCATGACCACGACCACAAACACATCCTCTCACAAAATCAGTTTCTCTTCCAACTAAGGCTGCCACCAGCAAGTCTGCCTTTTCCTTAGCTCTGTGTCTAGCTTCTCTCTTGGCCTCCTCATCCCAATTTACAAACACTTTAGTAGCCACCTAGATAACCTGGGTAATATTCATGCCTTCAAAACCTTCCAACTTCTGAAGCTTTCACTTTATGTCTTGTTGCACCTGGCTTACAAATGTCACATTAACCATACACTGATTACCTGAAACCTTTGAGTAAAATGGCGTATAAAGCCAGTAAGCCTCACAGAGCCTCTCATAAAATTCACTGGGACTTTCATCTGGCTTCTGGTGGACCTCTGAAACCTTTCCAGTGTTGGTGGGCTTCTTCCCTACAGCCTTTATTCCATTTTGGAGTGCCTCTTGATACTGCTGCAAGCTTTGTAGCCCTTGAGCCTGGTTAAGGTCCCAGTCTGGGTCAGCCTCTGCTGGGAGTGCTTATCATGCATACTGCCTGATATATCTTGTGCCTGCAGGTACATTGTTCTCCAGCCACTGGAGAGTGACTTGTATAACTCTGTGATGCTCTTCTGTATTAAATAATGACAGAAGAGGTTGTTTGCAATCAGTCCAGGTAGGATTGTGAGTTAGGAAAATGGGGACTGCATTGGATCTATAAGAGCCTGAGGCTTCTCTGTATAGGAGGGAGTATGTTGTATCCAATTTAAGACATCCGTAATAGAGAAGAGCTGACAAATGAAGAGCCATTCTCCCCTTGGACTTCATTCTGTGCATTAAAATAAATTTGTCCCAATGTTTCTCGGAGGGACATCTGCATTGCTCAGGCATGGCCCGACCTAAGGTGGCTGACCTTATCCCCCTGGAGTTCCTCCCTTGGCTTTTCAGGCAAGGGCTCTGGGTCCTCTCTGCATGGTGTTGCCTGAGAGGTGCTTTTTTCTGAGTCTGAACCTCTGGAGGCAGCTGGGATAGTTTCCTGTCTAAGCCTTGCCAGGGATGGATACATTGGTGCATAGTGGGGTGGACTTTCTAACTCTTCAGGTGGGGCCTGTAGGACAGGTTTTTTTCTGCTTTTCCTGTGAATCCTTTTCTCTTTCTGATGCCTTGCAATCTCTTTCTATGGTTCCTGGTTTTGTGTGGGCCATTAGAGTCTTACAATAGGTCTCAAAGCAGGCCTGCAGCCACTTAGGGTGGTTTTGAATTATACTTAGCCAGGGGTCGATATACAGAAACTGATCTGGGTGCCCAGGCTGTTCTCCAACCCCAGTGACTACCCAGAACACTCGGCCAATTATTTCCCTGTCTATTGTCCCTTTGGCCAGCCACCCTACATTAAAAGATGGCCAGTCTATCTCACAAAGGGCACTCAATTTCTGTAGAGTTAGCATAAACCTATAATCACCATTAAAACCTTTTTAAAAGTTTTTCAGCATGCACTCCAGTGAAGTAGACTTTGACACTTTTCCTCCCATTTCCTCCCTCATGGCACATTTTCACTCTTGGATCCACCAGACTGGGTCCTGTTACGGGAGGTTCAGACACTGCTTAGCCAGGAGCATGCCTTAATTCCCATCACTGCTAGCTGCAGCTGTGGAGCTGGTCCTATGGGCCGTATACAGTGTCCTAGGTCTGTTTATTCCCACATTCACCTTGGAGCACATAGCCCACGCTAAGAGATCTGTGCCTCCCCACATCACACCCCGTGTTGGTCTCTCCTGAGACTCTCTTTCACACACCTTCACACACCTCTCCCATCCCTGAAATGGTTTTCCTTTCTGACACACGAGTCTCACCCGTGCCTGGTGTCAGTTAGGGCATGAATTTTGTCCAAGTCAATGGGCCTCTCCTGGTGTTCTCAACCCCCTTGGGTTGGACTAGTCATCATGCCCTGGGAGGTGAGCATGCTCCCCTTCTGTCCTTATGGGACAGGTCTTGCCTTAGGGCCCAAACCTTACTGCAGTTCAAATGTCTGCACGTGCTGCTCCCATTACTGTCCTGCAACCCTTTTTACCAGTTCCACTTGTACTGGTGGGGGCAGGCTCCAGAATGCAGGAGGGCTGTTCTTCCAGGCTGAAACTCTCCTGGTGGTGCCAAGGACCCCAGGTCTCCTGCATCCTGGGACTCTAGGCCACGGGAAAAGGAGAAAGAAAATCTGCTGTCTCCAATCTGGGATGGGCCCCCAGAAGTGATACGGTACAATCAAAGACCAGAGAGACCAAAAAATGTTGAGGAGAGTTTATTAAATTAACGTGATCACCAGTTCAGCTGGACATGCATCCAGAAAGTCTGAGCCCCAAGAAAAGGGCTTTTCCTACTTTTAAACATCTTAAGGCAGCAACTATGTGAGGTGGGAAGCAAGTTGCAGAAGCAAGAAACAAAGGCAGCATTACAACATTTCTTACATCTTGAGAGAAACATGTCTTGCAACCTAAACTTATTGTCTTGTGACCCTGCAGGTGTGCCATGGAGGTAAGCAGGAACTCGCTGGGCCTGTAATAAACTTTGAGGAACGTGGAGTTGGGGAGTAGAGATGAGGTCCACTGACCACAGAGAGAAGACAGGCTGTTAATATTCTCTTTTAGTTTGAGTGTAAGAGCGGGTGGGGGTCACATTTTGCAGCAACATTAAGAGGATTGTAAAATTTCTATTACTACTACTATTAGGTTATAGTTGATCTCATTAATTCCTTCTCCATGATGACAATGCACCTAGGTGATGAGCTTTTTATGATGAATTTCCCAGGTGTTCCTTGCACTTCTTGTATTTGGATGTCTAGGTCTCTAATAAGGCTGGGGAAGTTTTCTTTGATTATTCCCCCAAATATGTTTTCCAAACTTTTAGATTTCTCTTCTTCCTCAAGAATATCAATTATTCTTAGGTTTGGTCATTTAACACAATCCCAGCCTTTTTGGAGACTTTTCACATTTTCCTATTTTTTTATTTTTTTTTTTAGATTAGGTTAGTTCAAAGACCTTGTCTTCAAGCTCTGAAATTCTTTCTTCTACTTATTCAATTATATTGCTGAGACTTTCCAGAGAATTTTGCATTTTTGTAAGTGTGTCCAGTGTTTCCTGAAGGTTTGATTCTTTTTTCTTTATGGTATCTATTTCCCTGAATATTTCTCCCTTCACATCTTGTACTATTTTTTTGGATTTCCCTGCACTGGGCTTTGCCTTTCTCTGGTGTCTCCCTAATTAGCTTAATAACTAACCTCCTGAATTCTTTTTCAGGTAAATTAGAGATTTCTTCTTAGGTTGGATATATTTCTGGTGAGCTAGTATGACTTTCAGGGGGTGTTAAAGAGTCTTGTTTTGTCATATTACCAGAGTTGGTTTTCTGATTCCTTTTCATTTGGATAGGGTCTGTCAGAGGAAATGTCTAGGGCTGAAGGCTGCTGTTCAGATTCTTTTGTCCCATAGGGTGTTCCCCTGATGCAGTTGCCTCCCCCTTTTCCTATGAATGTGGCTTTCTGTGAGCCAAGATGCAGTGATTGTGATCTCTCTTCTGAATCTAGCCACACAGCAAGACTACCCGGCTCCAGGCTGGTACTGGGGGTTGTCTGCACAGAGTCCTGTGATGTTAACCATCTGTGGGTCTCTCAGCTGTGCATACCAGCATAATGTTTGAGATATCTCCTGGGTCCTGCAGGAGCAGTCCACTTCCTTCAGAGGGTCTGTGGGTCTTCTTGGGATTCCTAGTTTGTTCTTCTAGAAGATTTTTTCTAATGCTGTGAAGAATGGCAATGGTAGTTCAATAGCAATAACATCAGATCTTAAAGTTGCTTTGGGCAATAATGGCCATTTCAATGATATTAATTCCTCCAACCCATGAGCATGGAACATTTTTCCATTTATGTGTGTCATCTCTGATTTCTTTCAGCAGTGTTTTATAGTTCTCTTTGTACAGTGTTTCACCTCTTTGGTTATCTGTATTCCTAGATATTTCATTTTCTGTGTGGTTACTGTAAACAAGATTGCATTCTTGATTTGGCTCTTAGACTGGATGTTATTGATATATAGAAATGCTACGATTTTTGTACATTGATTTTGTGTCCTGAAATCTTGCTAAAATTGTATATCAGATCCAGTAGCCTTTCGGCAGGGTCTTTAGGGTTTTCTAAATGTGGAGTCCTGTCACAGTGAAGAAAGATAGTTTGACTTTTTTTCCTATTTTGGATGCACTTAATTTATTTCTCTTGCCTGATTACTCTGGCTCAAACTTCCAGTAGTGTTGAATAGGGGTGATGTGAGGGGCATCCTTGTCTCGTTCAAGTTCTCAAGGGGAAAGCTTTTGCCCATTCAGTATGATGTTGGCTATGGAATTGTCATAAATGGATCATTATTCTGAGGTATGTTTCTTCAATGCCTAGTTTGTTGAAGGTTTTTATCATGAAGGGATGTTGGCTTTTATGAGAAACTTTTTTATGCATCTGTCACAGTGATCATATGACTTTTGCTTTTAATTCTGTTTATGAGGTGAATCACATTTATTGATTTGTGTATGTTGAACCAACTTTGCACCCCAGTAAAAGCCTACTTCATCATGGTGAATTAACTTTTTGATGTGCTGCCGGATTCAGTTTGTTAGTATTTTGTTAAGAAATCTTGCATCTATGTTAATCAGGGACATTGGCCTAGAGTTTTATTTCTTTGTCATGTCTTTGCCAGATTTTGGTATTCAGCTGATACTGGTTTCCTAGAATGAGTTAGAGAGGAGTCCCAAAGGGTCTGAGGCTCATGCCTCAAGTTTGTAGCTGGACTGACCGTTAAGAGTGGTCAAAAGTTAGGGTAACGGCTTCAGGCTGTTATTGTCCCTTGTTGGCCCATTGTTGAATGCAAACTGCCCCAAGAAAAGAGGAGTAAACTTACGTGATCCCATGTTCTTGGGCTAAAGTAATCCCCAAAGAATGCTTAAACGTAAAGTCGACTTGCCAGCAACACTTCCAATGCTGAAAGGTGGATGAAAATCCTTTACTCCTAAAGGGAGATCTGGATGGATACCACAGCATCTACTGCACATTCCATATGTCCATTATGGACATATTTCTACTTCTAATTCATAGCGTGTAGTTGTACAACACTTTATTTGGGCAAGATCTTATAGATGGACATTTAGGATGTTTTCAATTAAAGGTAGTTTTGATGCATTCATTTCTCAAAATCAGTGTGATGAATTAGCCCCTAGCTACTAGCTCCCTCCTCAAGATTTATACTGAAGTAGTTATACTTCAGTATATTCTGGAAACATTGATCCAAATATATCACACAAATGTATAAAGAAAATTCAATGGATGAGCCATAATTCTCAAAATAAATACAAATATGTCTACACGCAAATCTGTACATGAATCATCATAGCAGGAGTATTTATACTAACCAAAAAATGGCAACAACCCAAAGGTGAATCAAGTGATGAATGAAATATGATATATCAATGCAATGGAAAGTTATTCAGCAATAAAAAGGGGTGAAATACTGATACATGTTAAAATATAGAGGAATGTTAAGAAAATTACACTAAATTCAAGAAGCCAATAACATAGGATGTATAACATGTCCACAATAGGTAAATTTATGAGGATAAAAAGTAATATTAGTAGTTCCCTAGCATTGAAGAAATAATAGAGACAAACTACTAACAGGTAAGGTGTTTCTTTTTGGGGTGACACATTATTCTAAAATTAATTGTAGTAATAGTTGAATAACTCTGAACATACTAAAACCCTGAATTGTATTTTTAAATAGATATTATATATGATATGTGAAGTTTACCTCAACAAAGCTGTTAAACAATAAAGAAATCATGGGAAATTAGTATACAGATAGCTGCATTGAAATGATGTGTGTGAATGTCTGAGGATGGGGTAAGTGCTATAGAGATTGTAGTGTGGAAAAGAGCATGTCTGTTCTTGCTGAGAGAGTAAACTGGAAAGAAATAGACAAAATTGTGCTCATGCTTTTCTAATGCCATTGTCCAAAGATATTCTTTGCCCGTTTCTGCAGTGAAGAAATAATAACCAAAAAAAAAAAAACAAAAAAACACTGATGCAAATATCCATAGAATAAATTTTAGGCAGCTTTGAAACCTTGCTGACCTGAAAAGTTTAGAAACATAGCTTCAAATGTTGTCCTGTAATTTTGTCATTCCAGTCCTCCAGAAAAAATGATTATTTGCTCCTGAGTTTCAGTACTTCACCTCAACCACAGAACTTATAGAAGTTCCTATTCAGCTTCTGCACATTTCATCTGTCACTTGTAAATTCAAAATATAACAGGAAATGTTGAGATCAACACTTTGTACTTTCCTTCTCTCTGAGATACTGGCCCCTCAAGTCCTTGCTTCCATAGTAGTTCCCTATAGCCTGTAAATATAATTTTATATGAATTCTGCCTAGTCATCTTAATAAGAGATTTGGTCTCCAACAAGTTACTCTGCTGTTATCAGAAACAGAAATCTGTCAGTCTATTTCCTTTTTTTTTTTTTTCAACTGAACTTTATCTGGGTTTCTACTAATATGATATTGCAATAATACCTAACCCCACAGATTCTATATGATGATTTTGTTTGAATTAGAAAAAGTAAATCCTCTAGGTTTACAGATTTTTTAAAGCACATCTTTTCTGAGCAGACAGCTTGGGGAAAAAATGTGGATTAAATTTGTCAATGAACAATTTGCATAACTATATATGGTGACCCTGTGCTTCCTACCGACTATGTGCTTAGTAAATAGTTGTTAAATCCATGTATAAATTTTATATTTGTATGGGGAATTTGACTTAACCCACTTTCTATTTTACTTCTACATGTAGACTATGTCCACTTGCACCCATAAATATTACAAAGTGCATACGACTTGGTGAATATATCAAAGTAAAATAAAATTGATTGAAGTGTCACCAAATTTTATGAACTAAAATATTGCTATATTTATATAGTTGTTTTGTCATTAAGTTGCTAAAGTTCCACATTTAAAATATTTATAGACTAACATGTGATAGTTGGCTTTATACACAACAAATAATTACCATCCAGTTTTTGGTTTTGTTATCCTATATAACAACTAAAGCTCAGAAACACTACATTAACATCCAAGTTCATCCGTATGGCCTTAGAATCAGTACTTCCTACCGATTTCTCTCTCTTTTTTTTTTTTGGATCTATTATTTTCCAAGGTCTCAAGCCTTGGAATGATTTATGAGAAATTAATAAGTACTTAGTAGGCATTTAATAATTCTCCATAGTATCGAATATCCTACTTCTATATTTTTCTCTTTTCTCCTTTATGGCCCACATGTAATTTATCAAAGTCATTAACTTGCCACAATATTATTCACATCCTTTCTACTTTTAGATAGTGACTAAAAAAGTATAGGACTAATTACATCAGCCCTATATTACTTTGTTAGCTTTCAAATACTCCAGTCATTTTGAAGCTGGTATTAATGAAATTTGATCATATTATCAATGAATGTATCAATAAAGGAATAAACTAAGTCTGAGTAACATATGGAATTCAGTTAAGAGTAGATTCACCAGAGGAGAGCAACAAAGTAAATTTTAAATATGATATTGGAGAAACTGTAAAAATTCAAAATATAAAAATAAAAATTAATAAATATTCATAGTATTTGAATAACAAAAAGAGGGATTTATATCTGTAAAATTTGGCAATCACTGAAGCATAAATGCTAAGCCAATTAAAAATGTGTTAAATTTAAAAGGTAATACACAAAAATATGAACATATTACTTAGAAACTTGAAAGTCAGTAACAGAATAAGTTTATGAAATAGTATGAAAACTTTTTGAGTAGGGAATCAGGGTAATAGTAAGGGTTAGGTACTGGAAACTATTTGTTCCATTATTATAAGACATGTGGAATTTTTTATTTAAAAATAGCATATTTATTTCATGTTACATGCCAAGTAGAATTTATTTTTAAAAAAGCATATAGATTTTTTGGCCATGAATGACTTATTGGTACTACATTATCTTATTTACATAAACAATTGGAACATAGGGAAAAATCTGGAAAAATACAAAATAAAGTAATAATACAATGTCCAAAATTCAATAAACATGATTAAACATGGAAAAAATTTGTGGGAAACTGTGACCACTAGTCAGGATAAAAATGACTCAAGGTAAACCAGTAAGGAAAGAAATCATAGAGATTATATGATCAGCATAAAAGGACTGTAAAATTGTTATTAATTTGGCTAAGGACTGAAATAAAAATACGAGAAAACTGGAAACTAAAAAAGAAGAATCTAGTATAGAAATAATCAACAAAAAGTCAACTAATAAAGTGAAACACATAGAACATCTAAAGATTAAAATATAATATCTCAACTATGTTTGTTTAACAAGATATTACACACTGCAGAATAAAAGATCATTAAACTTGACAGGAGTAGAAACTATACTGAAAGAAAGATATAAAATGGTGGGGAAAAAATGAGCAGAGACTCAATAACCTATAGACTCAATGACCTAAATGGATAACAATTGCAAGTAATTGTAGTTCCAAAAGATGGAGAGATAAATAAGAACAGAATAACTACTGAAGAAATAATAAGAAAATTGTCCATATTTGAAGAAAAATATCAAACAACATATCTAATAATCTTAATAAAACCTAATAAAAAATGTATCACTGACTTCTCATCAGAAACAATGCAGAGCAGAAGACAGTGGAACAATTTTTTTTTAGTTGCGGCTTTAAAAAAAAAAAAAAACCCTTTAACACAGAACTCCAAATCCAACAAAAATGTTACTCAAAATAGTATGAATTAATGACATTTTTAGACCAAAAAATAACCTAAGGGAATATGCTTTAATTAGATCTATATTATAAGATGTGTTAAAGGAAGCTCTTCAGGTGTCAGGAAAATGATACCAAGTAACAACTTGGAACTGCAAGACAAATTAAGAGTGCCGGGTGGGGATGAGGCACAATGATGAGGAAAACTGAGAAAAGAAAACATCACAATAGCAGCAGCAGCAACAGGGAAGAAAGGTCTTGTGGCAGCTTAATTGGAATATTCTCTGTAATTTAAGTGGAAATCTCTGTCTGTCTGTCTATCTATCCATCCATCCATACATACATCCATGCATCCATCTATCTGAGATTGCCTGTATTTACACACACACACACACACACACACGCACACACGTCTTCATTTTTCTCTCATACAAGGTTTAGCCTAATATAAGATATAGTTTTTCAATAGAAGCTTTGTTTAAAAAAAAAAAAAAACCTGATGCAGAAAGCCAATATGGAGAGCATGTACAAGTAACATTGTTCCTTAGTAACATGGGAGCAAAAGCCCTATTCACAGTTGTTCTCCTCCTGCTAAATGAAGTTCTCTCAGAAAACATAGGTTCCTCAGATAACACAGGATGAAAACCATTGATTTAATCAATTAGTATTGCCAGCTTTAAGAATCTCAATTTTTTACATTTCTAAAACTTTTATCAAATTATTAAGATAGGTACCTAAAAAGATAGATTTCAAAAACAAATAAATAATAAATCTACAATAAAGATGAAATGATTGAAGTTGTTTTTGTAATACCAATTGACTATTTCTTAATTGATTCTCAACCAACTTTATTGGTTTTCAAAGTCTATTAGCCTAAAAAGTCACTTAAATTGGGCTAAATCACTTATAGTACACAGCAAAGACTACCATTAAAAAACAGAAGTGGCAATAACAATATAAAGAGAAAGAACTTTACTGATTCAAAAGTAAAAAGAAAGGTTAATAGGTACAAAAATATAATTAGATACAATGAATAAGATCTAGTATTTGATAGTACAACAGGGTGACTATAATTCAGCAATAATTGGTTGTATCTTTTAGATTAACTGAAGGAGTAAAATTGGAATGCTCACAAAACAAAGAAATGATGATTGCTTGAGGTGCTGAATACCCCATTTACCCTGATGTGATCATTACACATTGTAAGTCTGTATCAAAATATCTTATATACCCCACAAATATCTATACCTACTATTTATCTATGAAATAAAAAATAATTTTTAAATAAAAAATCACACAAGTGCAAAAATAAATTTTTGAAATAAATTTTAAAATAAATACATAAAAATAAAAATTCGGTTGGAAAAGGCACTTCAACTCCAAAAAAAATTGTTCCTTAATAGCAGGTTAACCAAGAATTTAGATATTCTTCAACTAATTGTGTCTAATATGTCAAGAGGATAAAAAGATGGAAACTTCTCACACTTTCATGTATTTTCATAGCATCAAACATTTAGACACATGATTTTTTTAAAAAAAACGTGATGTATTTGTATTTAAAATTGTTCAGTTGTAAATCTGGAATATTGTATACAGCTGTCTATACTATCACATCGAAGGCCCTCTGTCTAAACTTTGTGTAACTACTATTTATAATTAATATGGAAACTGCTCATACAATATGGATAATCCACTGACTTCAACTTTCTTTAAAGGAATGAAAGCTAAAGTCATTAAATGCCAGAGAGAGAATTAAATATTGTTCTATTAATACAGAGGTAGAATAAAAGGTAACATATTGAAGATATATTTAGAAATGTAAGACAACATGTTTGAAATGAAAAAAGTGAGAATTCTGTTTTTTTTATTGTAATCTAAGTTCTGGGGTACATGAACAGAACAAGCAGATTTGTTACATAGGTATACACATGCCATAGTGGTTTGCTGCACCCATCAACCTATCATCAACATTAGATATTTCTCCCAGTGCTATTCCTCCCCCACCTCCCCACCCCTTGACAAGTCCTGGTGTGTGATATTCCCCTCCCTGTATCCACGTGTTCTCATTGTTCAACTCCCACTCATGAGTGAGAATAGGTGGTTTTTGGTTTTCTGTTCTTGTGTTAGTTTGCTGAGAATGATGGTTTCCAGCTTGATCCATGTCCCTACAAAAGCCATGAACTCATCCTTTTCATGGCTGCATAGTATTCCATAGTGTACATGTGCCATGTTTTCTTTATCCAGTCTATCATAGATGGGCATTTGGGTTGGTTCCAAGTCTTTGCTATTGTAAATAGTGCTTGCTGCAATAAACATACATGTGCAGGAGTCTTTATAGTAGAATTATTTATAATCCTTTGGTTATATACCCAGTAATGGAATTGCTGGGTCAAATGACATATCTAGTTCTAGATCCTTGAGGAATTGCTACACTGTCTTCCACAATGATTGAACTAATTTACACTCCCAACAACAATGTAAAAGTGTTCCTATTTTCTCACATCCTGTCCAGCATCTGTTGTTTCCTGACATTTTAATGATCATAGTTCTAACTGATGTGAGATGGTATCTCATTGTGATTTTGATTTGCATTTCTCTAACGACCAGTGAGGATGAGCTTTTCTCATATGTTTGGTAGCTGCAATAAGTGTCTTCTTTTGAGAACTGTCTGTTCATATCCTGTGCCCACTTTTTGATGTCTTTTTTTCTTATAAATTTAAGTTCTTTGTAGATTCTGAATATTAGTCCTTTGTCAGATGGATAGATTTTTAAAATTTTTTCTCTCATTCTGTAAGTTGCCTGTTCACTCTATGGTTTATTTTGCTGTGCAGAAGCTCTTTAATTTAATTAGATCCCATTTGTCTATTTTGACTTTTGTTGCCATTGCTTTTGGTGTTTGAGTAATGAAGTCTTTGCGATGCCTATGTCCTGAATGGTATTACTTAGATTTTCTTCTACAGTTTCTTGGATTTAGATCTTACATTTAAGTCTTTAATCCATCTTGAATTAATTTTTGTATAAGGTGTAAGGAGAGGATCCAGTTTCACTTTCCTGCATATGGGCAGCCAGTTTTCCCAATACCATTTATTAAATAGGGAATCCTTTCCCCATTGCTTGTTTTTGTCAAGTTTGTCAAAGATCAGATGGTTGTAGATGTGCGGTGGTATTTCTGAGGTCTCTGTTCTGTTCCATTGGTCTATATATCTGTTTTGGTACCAGTACCACACTGTTTTCATCACTGTAGCCTTGTAGTTTACTTTGAAGTCAGGTAGCCTGATGCCTCCAGTTTTGTTCTTTTTGCTTAGGATTGTCTAGGTTATGTGGGATCTTTTTTAGTTCCACATGAAATTTAAAGTAGTTTTTTCCAATTCTGTGAAGAAAGTCAATGGTAGCTTGATGGGGATAGAAATGAATCTATAAATTACTTTGGGCAGTATGGCCATTTTCAGGATATTGGTTCTTCCTATCCATGAGCATGGAATGTTTTTCCATTTGTTTGTGTCCTCTCTTATTTCCTTGAGCAGTGTTTGGTAGTTCTCCTTGGAGAGGTCCTTCATATTCCTTGTAAATTATATTTCTAGGTATTTTATTCTCTTTGTAGCAATTGTGAATCAGAGTTGAGTCATGATCTGTTTGTCTTTTATTAGTGTATACGAATGCTTGTGATTTTTGCACATTGATATTGCATCCTGAGACATTGCTGAAGTTGCTTATCAGCTTCAGGAGATTTGGAACTAAGACAATGGGGTTTTCTAAATATACAATCATGTCATCTGCAAACAGAGATAATTTGACTCCCTCTTTTCTTAATTGAATACCCTGTATTTCTTTCTCTTGCCTCATTGCCCGGGCCAGCACTTCCAATACTATGTTGAATAGGTGTGGTGAGAGAGGGCATACTTGTCTTGTGCTGGTTCTCAAAGGGAATGTTTCCAGTTTTTGCCCATTCAGTACGATATTAGCTGTAAATTTTGTCATTAAGCTCTTATTATTTTGAGATATGTTCTGTCAGTACCTAGTTTATTGAGAGTTTTTAGCATGAAGGGCTGTTGAATTTTGTTGAAGGTCTTTTCTGCATCTATTGAGATAATCATGTGGTTTTTGTTGATGGTTCTGTTTATGTGATAGTTTACATTTATTAATTTGCATATGTTGAACCAGGCTTGCATCCCGGGGATGAAGCCGACTTGATCGTGGTAGATAAGCTTTTTGATGTGCTGCTGGATTCGGTTTGCCAGTATTTTATTGAGGATTTTCTCATTGATGTTCATCAGGGATATTGGCCTGAAATGTTCTTTTTGTGTGTCTCTGCCAGGTTTTGGTATCAGGATGATGCTGACCTCATAAAATGAATTAGGGAGGTTTCCCTTTTTTTTTTCCCCCATTGTTTGGAATAGTTTCAGAAGGAATGGTACCAGTTCCTCTTTGTACCTCTGGTAGAATTTGGCTGTGAATCCATCTGGTCCTGCACTTCTTTTGGTTGATAGGCAATTAATTACTGCCTCAATTTCAGAACTTGTTATTGGTCTATTCAGGGATTTTACTTCTCCCTTGTTTATTCTTAGGAGCGTGTATGTGTCCAGAAATTTATTCATTTCTTCTAGATTTTCTAGTTTACTTGTGTAGAGGAGTTTCTAGTATTCTCTGATGGTAGTTTGTATTTCTGTGAGATCGGCGGTGATATCCCCTTTATCATTTCTTATTGCTTCTATTTGCTTCTTCTCTCTTTTCTTCTTTATTAGTCTGGCTAGCCATCTATCTAGTTTGTTGATCTTTTCAAAAAACCAACTCCTTGATTCATTGATTTTTTTGAAGGGTTTTTCATGTTTCTGTCTCCTTCAGTTCTGCTCTGATCTTAGTTATTTCTTGTTTTTGCTAGCCTTTGAATTTGTTTGCTCTTGCTTCTCTAGTTCTTTTAATTATGATATTAGGCTGTCAATTTTAGATCTTTCCTACTTTCTGCTGTGGGCATTTAGTGCTATAAGTTTCCCTCTACACACTGCTTTAATTCTGTCCCAGAGATTCTGGTATGTTGTGTCTTGTTCTCATTGGTTTCAAAGAACATCTTTATTTGTGCCTTAATTTTGTTATTTACCCAGTAGTCATTTAGGAGCAGGTTGTACAGTTTCTTTTAGTTGTGCAGTTTTGAGTGTGTTTCTTTATCTTGAGTTCTAATTTGATTGCACTGTGGTTTGAGAGACTGTTATGATTTTTATTAATTTGCATTTGCTGAGGAGTGTTTTACTTCCAATTATGTGGTCAGTTTTAGAGTAAGTGTGATGTGGTGCTGAGAAGAATGTGAATTCTGTTGATTTGGGGTGGAGAGTTCTGTAGATGTCTATTAGGTCCGCTTGGTCCAGAGTTCATGTCCTTGATATCCTTGTTAATTTTGTCTCATTGATCTAATATTGACAATAGGGTATTAAAGTCTCCCACTATTATTATTTGGAAGTCTAAGTCTCTTTGTAGGTCTCTAAGAACTTGCTTTATGAATCTGGGTGCTCCTGTATTGGTTGCATATATACTTAGGATAGTTATCTCTTCTTGTTGCATTAAACCCTTTACCATTACGTAATGCCCTCCTTTGTCTTTTTTGATCTTTGGTTTAAAGTCTATTTTATCAGAAGCTAGGATTGTAACACCCACTTTGTTTTTTTTTTTTTGTTTGGTAAATCTTCCTACATCCCTTTATTTTGAGCCTATGTATGTCTTTGCACGTGAGATGGGTCTCCTGATACAGCACACCGAAGGGTCTTGACTCTTTATCCAAATTGCCAGCCTGTGTCTTAATTTAGCCCATTTACATTTAAGGTTAATGCTATTATGTGTGAATTTGATCCTGTGATTATGATGCTAACTGGTTATTTTGCCCCTTAGTTGACAGTTTCTTCATAGCATCCATGGTCTTTACAATTTGGTATGTTTTTGCAGTGACTGGTATCGGTTGTTCCTTTCCATGTTTAGTGCTTCCTTCAGGAGCTCTTGTGTAGCAGGCTTGGTGGTGACAAAATCTCTCAGCATTTGCTTGTTTGTAACGAATTTTATTTCTCCTTCACTTGTGAAGCTTAGTTTGGCTGGATATGAAATTCTCGATTGAAAAAATTGTTTCCTTTAAGAA
The DNA here is from genome assembly GCF_000951035.1 of Colobus angolensis palliatus. Classification (NCBI taxonomy): domain Eukaryota; kingdom Metazoa; phylum Chordata; class Mammalia; order Primates; family Cercopithecidae; genus Colobus; species Colobus angolensis. The sequence continues at coordinate 4,148,454 of NW_012115611.1, read as the reverse complement.
TTTTGAATATTGGCCCCCACTCTCTTCTGGCTTGCAGGGTTTCTGCCGAGAGATCCATCATTAGTCTGATGGGCTTCCCTTTGTGGGTAACCCGACCTTTCTCTCTGGCTGCCCTTCATATTTTTTCCTTCATTTCAACCTTGGTGAATTTGATAAGTATGTGTCTTGAGGTTGCTCTTCTCAAGGAGTATCTTTCTGGTGTTCTCTGCATTACCTGAATTTGAATGTTGGCCTGCCTTGCTAGGTTGGGGAGGTTCTCCTGGATAATAACATGCAGAGCATTTTCCAACTTGAATCTGTTCCCCCCGTCATTTTCAGATATACCAATCAAACCTGGATTTGGTCTTTTCACATAGTGCCATATTTCTTGGAGACTTTGTTCATTTCTTTTCACTTTTTTTCTCTAATCTTGTCTTCTTGCTTTATTTCATTGAGTTGATCTTCAATCTCTGATATCCTTTCTTCTGCTTGATCAATTTGGCTATTGAAACTTGTGTATGCTTCATGAAGTTTTCGTGCTGTGTTTTTCAGCTCCATCAGGTCATTTATGTTCTTCTCTAAACTGGTTATTCTAGTTAGCAATTCATTTAATCCTTTTTCAAGGTTCTTAGTTTCCTTGCATTGGGTTAGAACATCCTCCTTTAGCTCAGAGGAGTTTGTTATTACCCACCTTCTGAAGCCTACTTCTTTCAATTCATCAAACTCATTGTTTATCCAGTTTTGTTCCTTTGCTGGCAAAGAGTTGTGATCCTTTGGAGAAGAAGAGGTGTTCTGTTTTTCAGAATTTTCAGCCCTTTTGCACTGGTTTCTCCCCATCTTCATGAATTTATCTACCTTTGGTATTTGAAGCTGGTGACCTTCAGATGGGGTCTCTGAGTGGACATCCTTTTTGTTGATGTTGATGTTATTACTTTCTGTTTGTTAGTTTTCCTTCTAACAGTCAGTCAGCTCTGTTACCAGTCTGCTGGAGTTTGTTGGAGGTCCACTCCAGACCCTGTTTTCCTTGGTATCACCAGCAGAGGCTGCAGAACAGCAAAGATTTCCATCTGTTCCTTCCTCTGGAACTTTTGTCCCTGAGGAGCACCAGCTAGATGCCAGCCAGAGCTCTACTGTATGAGGTGTCTATCAGGCCCTACTGGGAAGTGTCTCCTAGTCAGCACACATAGGGGTCAGGGACCAACTTGAGGAGCAATCTGTCACTTAGCAGAGCTCAAATGATGTGCTGGGAGATTTGCTGCTCTCTTTAGTCAGGCAGGGATATTTAAGCCTGCTGAAGCTGCCCCCACAGCCACCCTTTCTCCCAATTGCTCTGTCCTAGGAAGATGGGGATTTTATCTGTAAGTCCCGGACTGGGGCAGACACCCGTTTTTCAGAGATGCCCTGCCCAAAGAGGAGGAGTCTAGAGATGCAGTCTGGCCACAACACCCTTGCTGAGCTGCAGTGGGCTCCACCCAGTTCCAACTTTCCAGCGGCTTTGTTTACACTGTGAGGGTAAAACCACCTACTCAAGCTTCAGTAATGGCTTATGATCTTCCCCTCACCAAGCTTGAGTATCCTAGGTTGACCTCAGACAGCTGTGCTGTCTGCAGGAATTTCAGGCCACTGGATCTTAGCTTGCCGGGCTCCGTTGTGGTGGGACCTGGTGAGTCAGACCACTTGGCTCCCTGGTTTCAGCCCCTTTTCCAGGGGAGTGAAGGGTTCTCTTGCTGGCATTCCAGGTGCAATTGGGGTATTAAAAAAAAAAAAAAAAAAAAAAGCTTCTGCAGCTAGCTCGGTGTCTGCCCAAATGGCCGCCCAGTTTTGTGCTTGAAACCCAGGGCCCTGGTGGCATAGGCACCAGAGGGAGTCTCCTGGTCTGCCGGTTATGAAGACTGTGGGAAAAAGCACAGTATTTAAGCTGGAGTGCACCTTCCTCCCGATACAGTCTCTCATGGTTTCCCTTGGCTAGGGGAGGGAAATATCCTGACCACTTGCACGTCCCTGGTGAGGTGATGCCCCATCCTGCTTTGGCTTGCCCTCCATGGGCTGTACCCACTGTCCAACCAGTCCCAATGAGATGAACTAGGTACTTCATTTGGAAATGCAAACACCACCTGCCTTCTGCATTGATCTCACTGGGAGCTGCTCACCGGAGCTGTTCCTATTCGGCCATCTGGCCAGCGAGCTTGAGAATTCTGTTTTTATTATTACTGCTCAATACCATGAATTATTATATTCCTAGTGCTATGATTTGGCATACTACATTGCCATTTTACATTGTTTAGAAATAACCAGGAGTTATTTGTCCTGGATTAATAATAAGAACTACATTTGAGAAATCACAGCAGCACATGTGACTGCAATTTTTTAAATGAAGATACCATGCAATGGTACCATTCTTACAATCTTTTTTTTTTTTTTTTTTTTGAGAAGGAGTCTCGCTCTGTCGCCCAGGCTGGAGTGCAGTGGCCGGATCTCAGCTCACTGCAAGCTCCGCCTCCCGGGTTCACGCCATTCTCCTGCCTCAGCCTCCCACGTGGCTGGGATTACAGGCGCCCGCCACCTTGCCCAGCTAGTTTTTTTGTATTTTTTAGTAGAGATGGGGTTTCACCGTGTTCGCCAGGATGGTCTCGATCTCCTGACCTCGTGATCCGCCCGTCTCGGCCTCCCAAAGTGCTGGGATTACAGGCTTGAGCCACCGCGCCCGGCCTGTTTCCCTTCTATTATTGTTAATCATCCTGTACCAGAAACCTGATTAACCTGATTATTACAAACACAAATTCAAGGAGAAAAGGTTTCCCAACACTAGAAATGCTCTAAAAACCATGTGCTTTAGAATTTAAGGCTCAGTATTTGAGTTCAGGTTTCACTTATGTTTTACAAAATGAAATGTTAATATATACTTTATTATTTTTAATAAATTTTTATTTTGAAAACTAAATAAAAACCAAAAACAGTATCTACTATCAACTGTCACCATCATATTATTAAAAACAAGAACCTTTGAAATAAATAGAGATTGAATAAATTTAGCCTTAAGGAAAATTTATTCTTTTGATTTTTGAGTTTTTAAATTACACTTTTTATATAAATGATAAATTCAAAGTGGTTCCAGCACTTAAAATATACAAAAAAATTCAGTTCGGTCTTCCCATTTTGGTCACTCATATGCTCAGTTCCCTTTCTCTCTTTCTCTCACCTTTTTAAAATATGGGTTTTTTGTTTTTTTTTTTAACTTTTAAGTTCAGGGGTACATGTACAGGTTTGTTTATAGGTAAACTGGTGTCCTGAGGTGGTGGTGTACAGGTTATTTCATCACTCAGATATGAAGCCTAGTACATTTTAGTTATTTTTCCTCATCATCTCCCTTCTCCCACCCTCCACCCTCCAATAGGCAATAGACCTAGTGCATATTGTTCACCTCTGTGTATCCAGCTATACTCATCCTTTAGCTTCCACTTCTAAGTGAGAACATTTTATTTTCTTTTTCTGTGTTGGTTTCCTAAGGATAATGGCCTCCATTTCCATCCATGTCCCTGCAATAGACATGTTTTTGTTCTTTTTGTTGCTGTGTAGTATTCCATTGTGTCTATGTACCACATTTTCTTTACCCAGTTTATTATTGATGGGTATTTTGGTTGATTCCATGTCTTTGCTATTGTGAATAGTGTTGTGTATGTATATGTGTCTACATTATAGAATGATTTGTATTCCTTTGGGTATGTACCCAGTGATGGGATTGCTGGGTCGAATGGTATTTCAGTCTTTAAGTCTTTGAGGAATTGCTACATTGCCATCCACGATGGCTGGACTAATTTACACACCCACCAATGGTGTATAAGTGTTCCTTTCTCTCCACAACCTTGCCAGCAGCATTTTTTGTTTGTTTGTTTTACATTTTAGTAATAGCTCTTTGGATTGGTGTGAGATGGTATCTCATTGTGGTGTTGATTTGCATTTGATCAGTGATTTTTTTTAATTATTTTATTTTTTTAATGGAGTCTTGCTCTGTTGCCAGGTTGGAGGGCAGTGGCACGATCTCGTTTCACTGCAACTCTGCCTCCCAGGTTTAAGCAAGTCTCCTGCCTCAGCCTCCCAAGTAGCTGGGACTACAGGTGTGCACCACCATGACCAGCTAAGTTCTACATTTTTAGTTGAGACAGGGTTTCACCATGTCAGCCAGGATGGTCTTGATCTCTTGACCTCGTGATCCAAGAACCTCGACCTCCCAAAGTGCTGGGGTTACAAGGCATGAGCTACTGTGGCTGGCTGAGTTTTTGTTTTGTTTTGTTTTGTTTTGTTTTTTTAACATGATAATTGGCCACATGTCTGTCTTCTTTTGAAAAGTGTCTGTTCATGTCCTTTGCTCACATTTTATAAGGTTGTTTGTATATTTAAAGTGAGAAAACGTGGGAATTTGCAAGCTAAATAACTATTCCTAACAGTACTGCAAAAAGATAATGTGTAATAGAACTACAGAGTGGTCAGTCTATTAAAACATAAGAAATGAAGACATTTTGGATTTACTCAAATGTAAAGGCTAATGGCTGGGAAATTTTCTCTTGTCATTTTTCAAAGCCCAAGGTGAATAAATTAATATGCATTTGAAATTCATAATGTGTGAATGAAATTGAATTATAGAATTCTGAGAAGTATCTCAATAGAGTAATCATAGAATCATTTTTAGAACATTTTTCATAGCTCTCTAGTGTGTTTATATTAATTTAAACGTTATCATTTTCTCCTTTTTTTATCCCTATGAATAATAAGGATCTTAACAGAGAAAAATATGCAGTTCAGTGTAAACATACTTTTATGCCATTGCTGAACTATGTCAGATTTAAATTTGAATATTCACTATTATTATAATCAAAAGCATTTTTATAAGACCATTTTATTTTTTAATAGTAAACTCTAATGTTTTAGGAGACATAGACATAAACTTTATTTTTAAATTTAAAAAACTAAGTTAATGTATAACTGCAATAAAAATAAGAATTAAATCTAAAAATTAAAGATTAATAAAGCTCAGAAAACTTTAACAATGGCAAATCAGTACTTTCCCAACTGCGGCACATAAAAGCCAAATGTTTCTATTAAGTAGTTTCTTTGGAATCTACTTGACTTGTTTGTAAACTTACTGTGTGAAATATTGTTTTATTTTCTAGTTCAGTCATTTTTGACATTTGACAGAGTATTACTAGGTGAGAGTCTTTGCAGTACATTTGAGCCTATAGCAAACTTTCAAAGGTTCTAAACTGTGATTTAAAAAGTGAAATACATTAATCCTGAAATTTCTAAACAAGACAAAGGCCTTATTCTATTAATTACTTATAATATATTCAATAAGATACAAAGTCTTGAGATGCATACAGTGTAAAATTTTAATTCAAAAATTAAGAAAACATATATTTTTCAATGTGTATGTTTAGTGGTTTCTCTGGTCATAATTTGGTTCACCTAAGCTTGACATTTTCAGTAATATTAAAAGCTTATCAGAGGACAGAACCTGAATGAATGCTCATTTCTAACTATTAAATTCTGAGCTATACTCACTTTTACTTTCTCTTTTTCTCATAAATATACATTTAGATATACATGTAATTACTAGTATAATATTGTATGATCATAATGATTAGGTTATTTTTGTTCACCAAATTAAATGTTCTTCAATGTACTTCTCTTCTTGTTCTTGGACCCTTAGCATCCTTTTATCATTTTTCCCCAACTTATTCCTAAGGAGGACAGGCTGCAGAACACAAAAGGCATGTAAAAAATATCACAAGTCTTTATAGGTTACTTTGTTAGCTTTGATCCCTAGAAGAGCAATTCTTCTTAATGTTTTGATATCTGCAGAGAGGGCAAGGTAATTGATGTCTGCGAGAAGAAATTGCAAGAAACAGGCCAAAGATGGAAAAATGTAGTGCCTTGATGGGAAGGATGAGTGTATTAGCTTTTCTTGTATTTTTTCATTGATCATTTACTGTAATTATGTATGTTTTTCTTTAAGTATTAGTGACTATGTAATCTGTACAGTACTAAGATATATAGGCATGAGTAACTTGACAAATAAGGTGACATTCCTTCCTACTAATTTTTAAAATAAATTTGATCGTATATATTTAAGGTATAGGCTGCATGATGTTATAAGATAAATATGGGTAGTAAAATAGTAACTCTAGTGAAGCAAATTAACATCCATTATCACACATAGTTACCTATTTTTCATGTGTGTGTAGCAAGAGCAGCTAAAATCTATCATTCACCAAAAGTCTCAAATATAATGCAATATTTTTAACTATAGTCCTCATGTTGTACATTAGGTCTGTAGATTTGTTTATCTAAATATCTGATGCTTTTTATCTCTTGATCTAAATCTGTACATTTTCTCCCCACCCACAGCCTCAGACCTTGGCTTTATAAACACAGTTTTATTCTCTATTTCTGTGTATTTGAGTTCATTTTTTTAGAGTCTACCTGTAAGTGAGATAATTACATTTGTTTGTGTCTAACTTATTTCACTTAGCATAATATCTTTCCGTTTCATCCAGGTTGTAACAAATGGCAGGATTTCCTTCTTTTATAAGGTTGAATAACATTGTGTTTGTGTGTACACAAACATAATTTCTTTATAATTTTGCCCATGTTCATTGCAGCATTATTCATAATAGCCAAGATATGGAAAAATCCTATTACTTTTTGGATTGATATTTATGAAATATTTGAATTACTGTACTATAAATATGTTGAATAAATCAAATCAGCCTCCAAATCCAATTGCAACCCTGACCAGTCTGAAGCAAGAATAATATATTCAAGAAAATCATATAAATTCTCTCTATTCCTCTCTCTCTCAGATGCCTGTACCAGTCAAGAATTTTACTGGCTGCATAGAAGTTACGGAAATAAATAACTGGAGATCTTTCATTCCGTCCAAGGCAGTGAGAAGCTATCACATTAACAATTGCAGGTAAAATAGCAGTAGCTATTTTTCAAATAATCTGTTCAAATAACCATACCAAAAGGTATCATTGCCAATGGAAATAATCTAATCAAGGCTGCAGTATATTTCATTCCTTTTGTTTTTGTTTCACATTCCTACATTCTACTTCACTGTCTTACAGATTGAATTTTTAAGCTATATCCCAATTAAGATGGACCATTACTTATAAAGGGTATCTGTTTTGTGCTATATAAAATATACCATCCAACGAATAATCAGTCACAATCAGAAAACATCCTCTATCAGAATTAGTTTAAAAATGAAGCATGCTGACAAGTGTGGAGTGCTAAAATACATCCTATCTCCAAATTATCACTCTTAAAAAGTTGTCTTGTTCTTCAGTTTCCATTATTGGAGATATATTTCTTTCAGACTCTGCTTCTGGCTACCGAAATCTCCAAACATGGCTTTTAATTGGGTGAACTAAAGAGATAGCACAAAGAAAATATTAGCCATTCATGCATTGGTAAGAAGTAGTTAAAATTTTGTTTCTTCCCTGATATTATTAAGAGGGAACTCAGACAATTAAAATGACCCTTTATAAAAGGGGTTGTTTTGGTAGTGTTATGGTAAATTGGAAAAGGAGAAGTAAGATATCATGGTGAGGCAGGTTATTTGATCACAGGACAGCATAAAAGCTCGCATCTTAATCAGTGTAAGGCCGTTCCTCATGCAAGACCAGAGAAGCTCTAGCCATCTGCATTTCTGAACACTCTTTTCCTTTAGAAGCCCTATGGGATGATTTGAGCCTTGCAGTTTTGTTTCGCATTTCCCTAATTATTAACGTTATTGAGCATCTTTTCATGTGTATATTGGATATTTGTGTATCTTCTCTTGAGATTTTCATATATATGTTGGATATTTGTATACCTTCTCTTGAGACATTTCTATTTGACTTTTTGTCCATTTTTGAATTGGATTGTTTCTTTGTTTAGTCTTAGGAGTTATCTATATAATCTGATTATTAATCTCTTATCAGATATATGATTTGCAAATCTTTTCTTCCATTCTGAGTTGTCTTTTTACTCTGTTAACAATATCTTTTGATGCACCATTTTGTTTAGTAATGTCTGTTTTTTCTTTTATTGCCCGTGCATTTGGTGTCATATCGATATCTAAGAAATAACGGCCAAATTCTATGTTGTGAGCCTTTTCTCCTATGTTTTCTACTAAGAGCTTTAAATTTTAGCTTTTTAATCCATTTTTAGTTAATTATTGTATATGGTTTTAGGTAAGGGTCCAACTATTTGGGTCATTCTGTTGTATGTGGATATCCAGTTTCTTCAACACCCTATGTTCACAAGCATTTCTACACACTAGGCATGAGCAATCTGAAAAACTACAAAATCTATTTTATTTACAATATCATCAACTAAGTTCAGTTAATTGAGTCTTCTTTTTATTTTACTTAATACATCTAACTAAAGATTTACCAATGTTGTTGAATTTTTCAAACAACCAACTTTGTTTTCATCAATGTCCTCTCTAGTTTGGGTTTAGATTGTTCTTTCTTCTCTTTTTAGCTTATTAAGTTGTAGTTAACTTGTTGAATTTGAGATTTCTTATTTTTTAACATAAGCATTTATGGCTATGAATTTCCCCCTTAGCACTGCTTTCACTGCATCTCGTACATTTTGGTGTGTGTTGTATTTTCATTTTTATTTATTTGTCTCTAAGTATTTTTCTATTTTCCATTATAATTTATTCCTTGATCCTTTGGTTGTTAAAAAGAGTGTTTAGTTTCCACAGATTTATAAATTTTCTGGTTTTAGTTCTGTTATTGATTTTCAGCTTTAACCATTGTGATCAGAAAAGATAATTTATATGACATATGTCCTTCCTCTATTGAGATTTAATTTGTGGGCTAACATATAGTCTATCCTGGAAAATGTTCCACATGCTTTTAAGAATGTGCATGCTATTGTTGTTGCATAGTATGTTCTGTGTATGTCTGTTAGATCTAGTTGGTTTATTGTGTTAAGTCCTCTATTTCCTTAATTATCTTTTACATGGTGACCCTATTAATTATTGAGAGTAGCTATTGAATTCTCCACTATTATTGTAGAATTATCTATTTCTCCCATAAATTCTGTCTTTTTAGTGTCATATATTTTGATAATCTGTAATCAGGTGCCTAAGTGTTTATATGCTGGGTCTGTCCTACAGTTGCTGACCCAGTGACAGATGAAAGGTGTACACGGACACAGATATTTTGCTTGTCAGTGTGGCTAAAGGGCTCTACTGCCAGAGTCTGCAGCATCGGCTTCAATAAGCTGGTGAAGTTTGCATTTATTTAGTACAGATTAAATGACAAAGGTCTCAAGTAAATACCACTAGAGGGTAATTAATTTTGCTGAGTAGAGAGCAATCATGCACCCTTGATGATCAAAGGTTCATCTTAGGACTATATGAGTAAACAAGCCATTTAGATAAACTCCCTTACATTCATTTGTATGTACTTTAAGCTATTAACTCAAGGTAAGAGGATTAGTCTGCCTTCAGCCATAACCCTACCCTGAGGCTTTTGCAAAACCTACTGACCTTCCAAGAAGGTTTGTGTCTATTTTACAACTTTTCCCACCACTCTGACTGAACTCTTATATTTCCCCCTTTTCTGTTATTTTACATCAGGCTTTGCTGACTGAAGAGTACAGATGTGTGCAGCAACAGGTCAGGCATGCTGGACACTGCTCGTATTCCGGCTTTGAATCCTAGAATTAGTAAATAACATAAGACAAGCATGAGTATAATTAGCAACATTCTTTTCCAATCCCTATGGAATTTAGTTCCATGTGTGCTGTTACTAAGGAACCCCACTGGGTGTATGATATTCTCTCTTAGCCAAGCAGTCACATTGTTAGAAGCTGGGAAGTGGGTGTTTGAGTGTAGCAGGTACCACATGCAGGCAGAGTGAGAGAACTTAAAAAAGGTTAATAAAGCATAGCAAGGAACACATTGTCTGGAGTGAATGATGTGTGTGTCTGGAGCAAGATTTGTTCAGCCTCTTGTGTTGTCTTTTTCAGCATCCCCCAGGTAATGTCCGGGGCTGCGGGTCCTATAGGATCCTTTTCTTCATTTCTGGTACCAGGTTGGGTCTAGCCATGGTATAGTTTGACGTGTCATGCTGGAATCCAAAGAGGACCTGAGGGGGTGTGAACACAATCAATCATATCCTCTTCTCCATGTTAGCAGTTCATTTGTACCACACCATTCAGTACTGTTTACATCTTTCCATAAAATTGCAGGTTTTATGAGTGCTTTTCCATAGCTGATTGAAATTTATCTGAATTTTAAAAATTAAGGGTAAATAAGGCTTGTGCTAGTAGTGTTGCAGGGTCCTTACTCATACTCTCCCTCTTTTGAGCATATTTTTAAGGGTGGAGTGGGCATGTTCTATTATGGCCTGTCATTGGGGGTTATATGAGATGCTTGTGCAATGTTGGATATTCCATGTGTGACAAAATTGTTGAAATTGTGAGCTGGCATAAGTGGACCATTATCAGTTTTAATTTTGTGGGCTGCCCCATAAATGCAAAAGTTAAATGAAGATGTTTAGTGACATACTGGGTGGACTCTCCAGGAAGAGCGTGTGCACTAATTAGATGAGTGTTATCAATGGACACATGTACATATCTAAGTTTTCCAAATTTAGGGATGTAACATCTGTTTGCCATAACTGCCATAGTCCTAGAGGACTAGAACCCTCTAGGTTTAACACCTGTTGAAAGAGGGGATATGCCTGTGAGCTGGCAATCTGGACATTGCAGAATAATTTGTTTAGCTAGTCTCTGGGTAGGTTGAAATTGCTTAGTTAAGTTTCTCCAGTTTTGGTGGAAGAACTGATGTGACTGGGTGTCTTGGTCAAGCAGTGATATCATAACCTGAAGGTCTGCTTGATCATTGCCATAAGCCAATGGGCCAGGTGGTGAGCTGTGGGCTCAAATGTGTGTAATAAAAATAAGATGTGTATGTTGATTTAGCAATTGCTGAAGTCAAAAAGTACACAGAGTGGGTTTTAGAGTGGACTTAATTATGGCCGTCTCAAGGTTCTGCAGTAAATAAACAGAGTAAGCAGAGTCACTGACATTATTGATGATGGGGTGAGCGGAAAATGCCTCCAAAGCCAATATTGAGGTCCCAATCTCAGTTTTTTGAGTGCTAGTAAACCCAGAATGAGGTGGAAATTATGTGATCTCCACCAAATGGCCATTCTTCTATGTTTACCAGAACCATCAGTAAATAGTGTTAAAGTGTTAGGTACAGGGGAGTGAACTATTTTTGCAGGTAACATCACAGAAGTACGAAATAAGAACTGAAGGAGTTTATCAGCAGGAAGGGCATGGTCTATATGGCCTGTGTAATTAGAGAAGGCTATTTGGAAATTGATAGATAACTGCTTAAAATTGCTTTTTACTTAAAGAAATCCTGATGATATTAGGATCATAATGTAGCAATTGATTGCATTGTCTGCGACCTGAATTTATGAATTTACTGATTATAGGGAAAGAGTGTTTTAGTCCCAGTATGTGAGCAAAAAACCCATTGTAGAAAGCATAGTACTGGGGCCATCTGTCCTATTAACCCTGTAGGGGAGTGTTCAGTGGGAAAAATAAACAATTGAATTGAATAGCCTGGGTCTATGCAATCTAGTTGCCTGTGAGAAATGGTTTGTTCTGTTTCCTTGATTATCCTTTTTGCTGCAAGAGTTAAATACCTGGGAGAATCCAGGGCTCAATTGCCCTTTAAGATAGAAAACAGGTATTGCAACTTATCAGTAGGTATGTCTAAGGTGGGCTGAAGCCAGTTAATATCACTTAGTAATTTCTGATAATCATTTAAGTAATCATTTAAGGTATGTAAGTTGCTAGTATTTAATTTAACATTTTGAGGTCTTACCAGGGAGTTAGTATGTACCCAAGATACTTCCAAGGAGAAGGCATTTGTGCTTTTTCAGGTGCAATCATTAAATCTCTTAAATATGTATTCTTTATGACAGAGTTACTAGCTTTAAAAGCATTGGCTCCGTTGGAGCTGCTAGTAAAATATCATCCATAAAATGAATAACCTTGCAATCAGAAAATTCTTTTCTACTAGGGAGCAAAGCTTGATTTACATGAAACTGACACATGGTAGGACTGTTTAGCATCCCTTGAGGAAGCAGTTTTTAATGAAGTCAGCAAGCTGGCTTTTCATTATTGATAGCTGGTATTGTAAACGCAAATCTTTCTCTGTCTTGTTCTGCTAGTGGAATGGTATAAAAGCAGTCAATAACGATTGTAAGTCAATCTTGAGGAATCACTGCGTGGAGGGAAGGCCATGTTGAAGGGGCCCTGTAAGTTGCAAATTACCATTAATAGCACATAGCTCATGCAAAACCTTCATTTACCAGATTTTTTGGGAATGACAAAAATGGGTGAATTCCGGAGGCTGTTTGATGGTTCCGTATGGCTGGCTTTTAATTGCTCCTCAACTAATTCATGAGCTCTTTTTTAATTTCTCTCCCTTTGGCGGTTACTGTTTTACTTAAATTGGATTTGGAGAGAGTCACTTTAGGAGTAAGGGAGAAATAACAACAGTGGCCATTATCAGAAAGAGGTCTCTTAAATTCTTCAATTTTACTTGTATCTTAGAAGATAATTATAATCTGGGATGTCTCTTATATACAAGAAACACATGAAATTTTGCCATGGGTCACCCATGGAGCCGGAGGGCAGCAGTGCGAATCCCAGGGAGGCAGCAGTGTTGCACTTCCCTAGGCGCTTTTTGTCTGTGTCGCTTCTGCCCTCTGCCAGCCTGGGGTGTCACGAGCTTCCCTGACACCGAGCTTTTTCTTCCACCCATTGTCAGCTTGGCCACATGGCTCTGGCCTCTAATGTCTTTTCTTAAATTTTTATAAGCATTAAAAGAAATGGGTTTATATACCCAATTGCCTTGTTGATCTTGCATTACTGGGCAGGCTAAGAACTCCCCTTCTAATGCCACTTGCCTAAGACAGGGTCCCATGACTGTAGCACATCCCTTGTCTTTTTTCCAATGTATTAGAGGAGGGGACTCAAGCAAACCTACATTTCCTCTTTGTTATTTTGGCCTGATGATAGCACATCTGAGGGACAAGGAGGTGGTAAGGTAGGTGACAGTTCTTCCTCCTTCCCCTTTTTAGGTTCTTCTGTGTATAATGGGACCAGAGCCAACCTCACCAAAGCTCATAGTGTTAGAGATGATACTGGGCCCCATTGCCCATGATGTTGTTTCTGATTTCTCTCCACTTGTTCCCAGAGCTCTATGTCTAGCATACCTCCTTCTGAGAACCATGGGTTATGGAATACAATAGTTTGCATTAGTTCCCTTAACAGAGCCTGTGAAACTGAGGCTCCACTAGCTTTAAGCAGCTGTTTTAATACTTTTGTACACTGCTTCTGTTGAGCTGATAACTGTTGTCCCGTGATGAAACCCTAGCCTGAACAATCCCCCCGAACTTGGAAATCCCGAGCGGGCACCAATGACTTACTGACTCACTGACTGCGCAGTCCTTTTCACCTTCATTTTCGAGGGTTCCGTCGCAATCACCATTCCATTGCAGCATTCCTCACATGAGGCACCACATGCTGGGGTCTGACCCACAGACCCAGGCTGCACAACGGATGAATAATGTACTCAGACACTGATATTCAGTGAAAGAGAAGGCCAGGGGCCAGGCCGATCACAGAGTTGTGACAGCCATGCATGCCCTGACTAGTTGTCTCTACAGGCATTTATTGAGCACAGATTTAAATGACAAAGGCTTTGAGTCAACACAACTGTGGATAATTAATCTGGCCACCCTCAACCGGAGAGATCAGTTCTGCCCAGGAATGATCAAAGGTTGGTCTTAGGACCACATGAGTAAACAAGCTATTTAGATAAACTCCCTTACATTCCTTTGTACCTACTTTAAGCTATTAACTCAAGGTAAGAGTATTAGGCTGCCTTCAGTCATAACCCTACCCTTAGGCTTTTGCAAAACCTTCTAGCCTTCCAAGAAGATTTGTGTCTATTTTACAATTTTTCCCACCACCCTGATTGAATGCCTACATTTATATATGTTATATCTTCTTGCTGTATTGAGTCATTTATTAACATATGATTTTCTTCTTTGGTGTTAACATTTTTTATTTTAAAGTCTATTTTGTCTTATATTAAGCTAGCAACCCCCACTCTCTTTTGGTTACTATTTGCATATAATCTTTTTTTTTCATCCTTTCAGTTGTAATCTATTTAATATTTGTGATTTTAGATCTAAAGTAAATCTTTGGTAGAGAGCATATAGTTGAATCAAGAGTTTTTATCCATTCTGCAAGTTTCTGTTTTTTGATTCAAGAGTACAAACATTTATAATTAAAATAATTGCTAAGAAGGGATTTACTTCTGCTATTTTGTGATTTGTTTTCCTTATTCTTTATAGTTTTTGTCTCTCATTTTTTACATTACTGTCTTTTCATGTTTACTTTATCTTTTATAGTGAATTATTTAAATTTTTTTTTAATTTTATTTTGCATACATTCTATAGCTATTTTCTTTGTGGTTACCACGCAATTAACAGCCTAAAGTCATTAACACTCTAACTTGGGTTTATAACAAACAAAAACTCTGCTCCTTTAACAGCTCTGTTCCCACTCCTTTTGGTTGTTGATGGCACATTAACTTTTAGAATAATTTAAATGTATTAATCTCTTTATTTAGAAAACAATTATTAGAAATTATTATAAAACAAAAAGTGCAGTATAAACCATTTAGCTTTGATAATTGCCTATGAATTTACTCTTATTTCTTCATTCGACATACAGTTACTATCTAGGGTCTTTCATTTCACACTGCAGGATTCCCCTTGAGCATTTCTAGCAAGGAAGGTCCAGTGGTAATAAACTTTCTTAGCTTTTGTTTATCTGGGAATGTCTTAATTTCTACCCTTTTTTTTTTTTAGACAGTCTTGCTCTGTCACCAAAGCTGGAGTGCAGTAGCACTATCTTGGCTCACTGCAACCTGTGCCTCCTGGGTTCAAGTGACTCCACTGCCTCAGCATCCTGAGTAGTTGGGATTATACAGGCACACACAACAACACCTGGCTAATTTTTGTATTTTTAGTAGAGATGGTGTTTCACAATGTTGGCCAAGCTAGTCTCAAACTCCTGACCTAAAGTGATCCACCTGCCTCGGCCTCCCAAAGTGCTGGGATTACAGGCATGAACCATTGCACCCAGCTCTTCCTAACTTCTGAAGGACTCTTTTGTCAAATATAGAATTCTTGCTTTACAGAGTTGTTTTCTTTCAGCATTTTGAATATTTTAAACTTTTACCTTCTAGCCTACAAAATTATTGATGAGAAATCTAATCTTATTGAGAATCCTTGTATGTGAAAAGTAATTTTCTTTTGCTGCTTTTAAGAGTTTCACTTCATTTTTAGTTTTCAAAAGTCTGATTTTAATATGTATCCATGTAGCTCTGAGTTTGTTTTATATAGAGTTTCTTAAAGACTTCTCAAGTCTTTTATAAATCCTTTCCTGGGCATGGATGGCCATTTTAAAATTTTCCTCAAATATGCAGTTATTTTTGAATGTTCTAATCTTTTTTTTTGAATGTTCTAATCTTTAGTGGTTAGCTTCCAAAAGTGTGAAAAGAGACAAACAGTGAGGAGAAAAATAGTTCAAGGTGGTGGGGAGTAACAACAATGTGGGGGAAGTGTGACAATGACCACTATCTATTTCACTGATCAGCTATATTATCAGAAGCAGTAATCAGTGATCAAAGCATAGATGTCTAATATGTGGAGAAGAGGATCCTTTCTGTCCACATGGCCCTCACAACCTGTGTGCAGACTGCACCAGAAACATGCACACACCTGCCTGCCACATGACTAAGAAGTGGGGCGTGGGTGCATGCTACTGTTTTAAGAGCTGAAACTGACCAAAATTAATCACAATTTAATTTAGAAGCCTTCACCTGGAAAGTTGTAAACCTTCAATAGACTTCACTGTTTCAAAATAGTCACATCAGAAATATTCTGGGCCAGGCATGGTGACTCATGCCTGTAATCCCAGCACTTTGGGAGGCCCAGGCAGTTGGATCATGAGGTCAGGAGTTCAAGACCAGTCTGGCCAACATGGTGATACCCCATCTCTACTAAAAATACAAAAATTAGCCTGGCGTGATTGCACACACCTGTAGTCCCAGCTACTTGAGAGGCTGAAGCAGGAGAATTGCTTGAACCCAAGAGGTAGAGGGTGCAGTGAGCCAAGATCACACCACTGCACTCCAGCCTGGGCAACAGAGCGAGACTCCATCTCAAAAAATTATATATATATATAATTTTTTTTTTGAGATGGAGTGCCAGTACAATTGTTGTCTAGGTAGGGCGATAGATTTCTTGTGATTCCTACTCTGCCTTATTTCCTTTACTAATTCTTATAAAATAAAATGACAAATTCATTATGCATTAACATGAGTAATATAACATAGCATGTTTTATGCAAAAGTTTTACTTTTCCAAAACAAGTAAAAATAATAAGAGTGGCACTATATTATGTATCAGCAAACATATTTAATACCTGCCTTAATATAGCTAGATCCTCATATGTGCTTCTGCATTCAATTTACTGAAGTAGTTGGAGAAATTTTGGCCTCCCAACACATATATATTTTGAAAAGCTAAAAGAGTTTTAATAGACTTTTCAAATAATTGAGTACCCCTCTTTGATATTATGCCAAAACTGATAACTAATAAATTGTTAAAGGTGAGTTGAAAAGTGGAATGTAAAACCCAATCAATGGACATTTTCTATTCAATTAAATTAACATTCATTGCTCTATCTTGCATTTTCAATGGATCTTTGATTCATGCACAATTTTTTGTTGCCAAAATATTGGTCTCTTAAGTTATTCAGCTCTACCAAATGTCAACATATATCTCTGTAAAATATTTTAAAATAATATTTGTTAATATTCCCTACAGTCTCATCAGAAAAGATTTTAAGTATTGTATAGCTGTCATTCTGACCATGGTAGATGACTTGCCCACAATTCTGAAATATGCTTGAAAGTTCAAATTTTAACATTGGCAACAAATGCTGTTAGCTGTTTTCTTTGGAGTGGCAGCCCCAGTTTCTTTTTGAGAAAATGTCTACCCAGTACCCAAGAATGCATAATCATAGCTTAAAATTTAGTTGTTCTTTCATGTAAAACTGTGTTCCACAAAAATTAGCAGCTAGTTGGTCTTACACATCAAAAATGACTCATGTTGCTCCTTGAGGCCATCATCTTACTCCAGTTTACAGCAGAAATACTTTATGCATACCCTCTTCTCATCATACACATTATTAAAAAGGTGTATAATTCATAACTTATATTTGAATAAAGTTAATGTTACCACTGTTTCAAGTGCAATTATCTTAAAATTTTTAATTAAAGTGATCATACTATATCTAGTACAGTTGGTGCCACTATTTGTTTAATACTACGCCATCAGTAGTTTTATCCACTACTGATGGATAGTAGGTAATCCTTTGACTATCAGTGCAAATATAAACACAGTGAAAAAGTCAAATAACATTTAAATAACCCCCAAATGACACTATAAGAATTGAAGCTCGCCACTAATTTGTCTGGTGGCTCTGTTTACTTATTACAGCAAGGCTTATCTGGACAGATGGTCCTTGGAAGACTACGCGTGATGCAGGATTTTATTACAGGGAATGTAGTCTTACTTTACCATTTTATATTAATTATATCACTGAGGTTCTGAGGCAGGAGAATGGCATAAACCCGGGAGGCGGAGCTTGCAGTGAGCTGAGATCCGGCCACTGCACTCCAGCCCGGGCGACAGAGCCAGACTCCGTCTCAAAAAAAAAAAAAGAAGAAAAAAAAAAAGTCTTACATACATGAAGGAAGTAAGGTGACTATCACCACAAATTGTAAATCTCTTGCTTGATGCTCAGTGACACATTTTTTAAATTTACCAAAATATTTAAATTTCTAGAATAGTTTGATCTATTTCCTCACCTCTTCTTTGCAATCAGCTTTATGTTGATATAAGAAAATCTAGCAATAGTTATTAACATAGCATTGACAGAGAAATTGATTCACCAATTTGTTTATTTGGTGATGGTGATTGTTGTTTGGTTTTATGTTTGCTTGAATCATTTTACCAAGGTTTTTTACAACAGTAAAGTTGATACTAATTGTATCTGTGTATATGGTAAATATTTTCACCTATGGATTAACTCATAGCATTTTCTCTATTTTATAGTCACCTACATTTATTTCACCTGTGTTCTTAATAATTAGGTAGAATATACATCAGGCACAAAAATTTTATTATCACA
This sequence comes from Colobus angolensis palliatus, assembly GCF_000951035.1. NCBI lineage: Eukaryota > Metazoa > Chordata > Mammalia > Primates > Cercopithecidae > Colobus > Colobus angolensis. Next base: position 4,130,118 of record NW_012115611.1, on the reverse strand, counting down.
TATTTGTTTATGTCTTATGCCCAAAATATGAAAGATTGATTTTTCTCATTCAGGCAGAGTAGACAGGTTTCAATGTAGTATGATATAAAGAACAGCTAAATCGGTTATTCTACCTCTAGTTTCTTCCCTGCAGAAGCGCTCATGTGTAATCTAATGACTCTCTGAAGAGTCTTATTAGAAATAGTAGAACTTTGCAAAGCAGGGAAATGGATGTTTAAAAAGGTAATAAGATGGAATAGTAATACTTATAAGTCAGTGAAAATAATATGCATCAATATGGATAATTTTTAAAAATACTTTGTAAAAAAAAGTAACTACAAGAAACATACCATTTACATACACCTTTAAAGCTACCTTATATCCAAACACCATCTTGTCCTTTTGTACACATTCTCAAATTTTTCCATATAAGGATAACGACTCTGGACTAAATGTTATGTTATATTACCCTGCCATCCTCTTTTAAATAATTACTGTTACCTGAATGAATGTGTTGTGAAAATAGGCACAAGTATTTTAATGGAAGGAAATGATTCAGAAACCAAAGATAGAAAGCACCAGAGATCATTTTCCACTTTTATCCCCCGCTACATATCATCTGAAAATGTCATTAGTATCACTAAATTGGACATTATTTGCTTTTCAATAGAAAGTAAGTTATAAAGCATATAACATGTTTTTATACATTTGTGGTAACTATCTAGAAACCCTACTTTTAAGTAAACATTCATTTTAAATGTTTGTACACATACATGCATTTGGCTACTCTTTAAATAATAGCAATAAAGTGACCAGTTTTGTGAAATCATAATTTCCCCAAATGAATTGAGCTTTTATTCCATGTGCAAATTCTGTCCTTCCCATTTCATGAGGGAAATTAAGATTAAATGCATAGTTTTTGGTATGGTCTCTGCTTACATTTTTAAAGTAAAGTGATATTTTGATATCATTAACAGTCTGATTCTAAAGCTTAGAACCAATCATATAGAACTGTAAAGAAGAACAATGACTCTGGAACCATACATCGAACAGTGATTGTAGTACTTATTTCCTATGTGACTTCATGGTTTCTTCATCTATAAATGGTGATGATGACAATAATACTAACCACAGAGTATTGCATGATTTGATACATATTTTTTTAAAATCCTCAGAATGGGGCCAAATACATAGCATGTATGTTATAATTTCTAGTTATTGTTATTGTACTTGTTGTTATCATTTGCTTCTCCTCAACCTAAAAGTCAACATAGTCCCTTTTCCTGAATTTTTCCAAAAAGCAACTAACACAAAATTTGGTTGGGGAAGGGTCACGAAGAAGAGGTCGGATATTTCAGAAAACAACACAACAAAACAAAGATGTAAATATATATATCTGCTATCCTCAATCTTAGAAATACCTTAACTACTCTTACCTCAAACCTTAAAGATCTGCTCTTGAACTCAGTCCCAGCCTTTTTTCCTTTTTCCAATTTCTGTGCCCTCCCTATTATCTATCCTCAACTCATTATTCCAGAAACCCTTAACCCCTTGCTCTCTAGAAACTCAATGTATTTTATTTTATCATATGAAGAACAATTAACTTTTATAATATTATTTTTTTAACTTTTGGACCATGTCCCAGGATTAATCTTTTCATAACTGTTTGAACATAGTATTTTCACAAACTAAAGGCTATTCCCAAAAGTAATTTAAGGTGTTTCTACTTGTTACACAGATTTAATCACAACACATGGTTAATACGCTGCAACTCCAGAAGGATTGCTTCTGTCACGTTATACGGATGGGAACTAGAGAGCTTGCCTACTGATTTTGTGGTAGTGGGTTTGAGTTAAGCTGTGTGTTTCTATGGAGAGGATTTAAAAGTCAGATACACCAAGTTTCAAAGTTCAGCTGTGTTGCTTACTATTGACACAACTTTAGGAAAATTACTTAACCTCTCTGTACTTCAGTTTCCTTACCAATAAAGTAAAGACAATAATATTGGTAATAATAGGGTTGACATAAGGAAAAATTGAAATTGTATATAAGCCATGCACTTAGCAAAATGTGTGCACACAGAAATTATTTCAATTTTGTTAACTGTTATAAGCAGCCGTCTTCACATATGCTTATTTGACAATATTCCCAATAAATTTACAAGAATAATCTTCTAAGAATAACACTTTTCATAAGAACTCCAAAAGCCCTACCTTAATTTTTTAAAGTATCTATTTTTATTCCAGTAAAAAATAAGAGAATAATACACTAAAATAAATAAAAGACCCTTAAGAATAGAGAACAAATACAAAATTCATAGACTTTTTTATATTATATATTGGATTTATTTCTATTCCCATTTGACTTTTTAATTTTGCATAAGTTTTTAACTGAAATATGGTTTTACTTCCCTGTACTGTAAAAGTTTCCAATGCTCTATCCCTGTCTTTTTCAAATCTTTGTGCATTGTATGCTTTTCTTGACAATTGAAAGCTATCAATATTTATATTTTAAAATCTATTTTAATACTTGGGAAATGAAACATTCAGGGAAATGAAACTGTTTTCAGTTTTGCAATAAAATGAATATAGTTAGTCTTTACTTATACAAATATAATCCTATATGATATAATTTGAAATGAATTATTTTCAGATGTAGCTATTTGAGGTTACATATTTTATTACTATAAACAATAGATTAATGACAGCTCTGTTTAAACTATTGCATATATTTAAAACTGTGGTGACATTGATAAGAGTCATATCCTCTAGCCCTTCCAGGCATCTATATTTTCAATATCTGCTTTTGGTATTAACAGATGGCAGTCTTTCAAATGCTTATCATGGCCTTCAGAATAAAAGTTAAACTCTCTACTAGGTTTGCAACAGAAGAGCTTACATACCCCCTCCATAATGTAAAATTTTCCCATAGAAGTAGTTGCCAGGCAATGATAATGTGCTCAGTCTCCTCCATCCCTCTTCCATCTAGGTGGGGCTACAGAGCTAGTCCTCATCAATGGAATGCCAACTAAAGTGTGGGACTTCTGTCTTATGTTTATAAAATGCATTTGCTGCCACCGAGGATGAGGAAGACTTCAAGGACACAGGTTATGATCGAAGTTTCTGAAGTTAAGAAAGCTATTTCTAGAGCCTCCCGCAAGAAAAAACATGAAGAAGTTATAATACTAGAAGTAACACAGGCTCATTAAGATATGTTAGTGAAGTAGAAGAACCAACTGCACCAAAGATCAAATCAAAGGTTGCTCCATTTCCTCCAAGCATGTTGTTCAGATCACCTCAGGCATCTGTCATTAAGTTGAGAGATAAAGGTATAAGAGGAAAAGAAAAAGAAATAGAGCCAGCTTTAGAATTATGCCAAAGAAAGAACAATATGTATTGTTATTAACATGTATCAGACTAGATACAAATAAATCAGTGCTTCCTAAATTTTGATTTAAGTATAATTTCAAAAAAAAAAAAAAACCCACAAACCTCACAAAAAAAAAAAAAAAAAAAACCCACAAACCTACAGATCCAGAAAGAAAAATTTATCACAAGCAAAATACATAGAAAGAAAGCCACCTTAAAATACATCACAATGGAACTGAAGACTCTAAAGACCAAGAGATCTTGAAGCATCCAGAAAGAAAGGACCACCAAGAAACAACAAGGCAAAAAAGAGGCCAGAGATGGTAGCATGTTTTGAAAGTACTAAGATATTACAACTGCTAATTTAGAATTGTACATCTAGGAAAATTATTTTTCAAAAATGAAATCAAGCGAACCCAAGGCAAGATGGCCGAATAGGAACAGCTCCAGTCTCCAACTCCCAGCGCGAGTGACACAGAAGACCGGTGATTTCTGCATTTTCAACTGAGGTACTGGGGTCATCTCACTAGGGAGTGCCAGACAATTGGTGCTGGTCAGCT
>NW_012115611.1:4113116-4126161 GCF_000951035.1 Colobus angolensis palliatus | reverse complement strand
AAAAAAAAAAAAAAAAAAAAGCCTGTAACTATAAAATGACACTTAGGACCCAAAAATTATACTAACATGTAAATTTTTACAGTATGTGAAAGCTCTGCATGCCCCAAGGAGTATATACTGCCCAAACACTCTCTTCAGATATGACTGGAGGCCAGGTTCACCTGGGGCCAGGTACAATGGATGAGAAAGTTACTCCCCAAGATAATCTAATAAAAAAGCTTTATAGTATAATGCAGAGGTGCACAGCAATATACTCTTATTATAATATCATTATACTATATTATCTGTTATAGTATAATACTTTGCCCCTCTGCATTATACTATAGTAATGAATTAGCCACTTTTAATTATTGCTATGCAATCATGTTTCTCCATTTCTATATGGGCGTTTTGTGCAGTTATCCTGCCCCTGCTCCACCTGTTTATATCAAGGATGGTAGAAGAATTGGCTTTTAGTTTGTGGTTCTGCAGACCTAAAAGAGCCACAGCTGAATGGAGAGAACTGGACATCACACAGAAATCACTGACACTGAGTTAGATACAGTGATTGGATGGATGAGATGCCTACTGTATCTTTTGATAGGGGCTGGAGACATTCTGTATGAAAGGAAGGGAAAGTGCATGGATATTTAGTAGCCAGAGGAGCGGCCTAAAGGACATATATCTAGCTGTCCACCATAGCAATGTGGAACTTTCACTAAAGGCAGCAGTTCAGACAGTGGCAACCTTTTCTAGTTACCTTGCCTCAGAGATCACCAAACTGCAGGCACAAGCTAAATTCAGCCTACCATTTGTCTTTACAAAGCCTGAGAATAAAGATTTTTTAAAAATTTTAAGTGGTTAGAAAAATAAGAGTAATATTTTTGAAACTTGAAAATTATATGAAATTTAAATTTCAGCATCTAAAAATAAAGTTCTACTGTTACATAGCCACATCGAGTCGTTTACATATTATCTATGGTTGCTTTCAGATTGCAACCACAGCTGAGTAGTTGTACCAGAAATGTAGGACCCACAAAGCCTAAAATACTTACTATCTGGCTCTTTATGGAAAAAGTTTGTCAATATCATGTGTAAGAACATAGAACATAGACCTAGTTCTCCCCAATGAAATATGAAGAGAAATAAATTATGCCACTTACGACTCAAACATATGATGCATGATTCTTTGGACTTTCTCTGTCACTTAATCTTTCTCCCCTCACCTTCTTGCTGGAAGAAGAGGACTCTAAGGCCCCCCCGCCAAGAATGGCATCAAAGGATGGAGGTTTCCTAAGATCCTTCTGTTCTCAGTCCCATTGAACATAACCACCAGCATTAGACTACTTAAGTGAGTTAAAATGAACAATTAAGTTAGGCTACTAAAATTTGGTGATAGATTTGTTACATCAGTGAAGATTATACAAACTAATGTAGGCTGCTAAAATCTTAACCTACCTAAGGTGTCAGGATATTTCTGTTTAGCCTTGAACACACTTACTTATCTGGTTCCATCATATTCCTCCAGCTTCCATCTCACTACTGCTCCATACTAACTGTTTTTTTTCTTCCACTTTATAATATTTTAACTCCTGCTATGCTGTGAACATTAAGATAAAGTCTATGTCATTAAGGAACTCATAGTATATTAGGGGGAGAATACATACACAGATAATTATAATAAAAGAGGGAGTTCCAAATGATATATATACTTCCTTGGTTGCCAACAATGCCTGTGATTGATGGATAGATATAAGTAAACAGAGGAGAGAAGTCGTTTAGTACTATATGGCTGAGTAGTGCAAAGTCACCTATGCTTAGCTCATCCTGTCAGAGAGACAGCTTCGTTGGCCTTTAATTCCCAAAGAAGGCATTGAGCTACAACAGATACTGCTTGGTAGGGTAGATAGTGCCTTTAAGTCTATCAGATAATTGTTGATTATCATTATCAAGCCTTCTCACTTTTTCCACAGACATTGCCAATTTGACTGCCTACTCACCAGGTATATGTACTTGTTACACCTCAAAGAATTCTGTGTGCTAAGGCACTATATCAGTCAAAATTCAAATTTCTAAGAGTACCATACTATTCAGCCCCAGCAAGAAATGACCTCAGTTTGACTAAGGTTTATTCCTGTAGTACTCATTCATTCTTTCATTCATTCACAGTAAATATGTGTTGAGCTTTTACTACTACTGATGGTCAGATTATTGTCTAGATACTGAGCTATAAACACAAAACAGTTCCACTCCGCTCGTGGAAAAGCATATATTTGTGTAGCTATTTTCAGGGAGTGGGTTTGGGGGAGGGAAAGTACCGAAACCCAGCACGAAGCAGACATACCAGAATCAGAAACTATACCACTATGCCTGTTCTTCCTCCTTTAGAATCTGAAATACCTTTCAAGTATTTTGGAGATGTGAAGCCTTCCCATATGATGAGAACTCCTGCCATAGAGAGAAATTGGTTAATGAATATCATATCTGTTGAGTATACTGGGATATGGGATACAACAAAACAAAACAAAAGCAAGGGTCACTATTCTAGTGAATATATAAGAGATTTTGTGTTGCCCAAAAGAGACTCACCTTTCTCAGCCTGGGAAAATGTGGGTGTGCTTTATAAAAGAAGGAATACCTGAACTTTGTTCTAAAGTGGGAGCTTACCAGAATATGAAAGTTGAAAGCATTCTAGATAAGGAGCCAGAGAATTTTTAATATTGCCATGTTTGGTGTTGCAGAAGCATACAAATTAAGGTGGGAAGTCATGATTGATAAGCCTCAAAACATAAGCTCAAAACAGATAATGAGGGCTTGGTGGGTTAAAGAACTTGGAACTGCTGAGAATAAAGGTTATGTTAAGATATGCGTTTTAGATGAATCACCTGAGTCACTTTATTATAGATGTGGAGCCTAAAAGTGAAGAAATGAGACTGGAATTGGGAAAACCAGATAGGAGGCTTTTTGAATAATCTAAGAAAAAAATGAGTGCCTGAAACGAGTCAGTGTTGGCAAAAATAGAGAGGAATGATGCATCTGCTCTTTAGAAGGAAATATGGCTAGATTTAGCGACTATGTTTCTAGCAGATTGAGGAAGAAAAGGAGGCAAGAATGACTCCTAGAATTTTTACTTCAGTTTCAGGGTAAAAGTGGATAACATCAGCAGATATCACCAAAAGAGGAGCACATTTTTATGGTGCTCCTGTGCTACTATATACTTTATTTAAAAATGCAATCATGTGGAGCACAAGAGAGAAAAGGAGAATAAAGTGGAGAGGACAGAGAGCTATATGAGGATGTGTTATCAGGCCAGATGCTGCCTGGTAATAAGCTGGACCAAAGAGTCAGTCTCACTGGACTCTTTTGTTGAAGGCCGTATAAATGACTTCCTCTTGTAACAGTTGCTCAAGGCGAAGAAAGAAAAAGAATTTGCTCAGCAGCAGCGAGGACTTGGAAGGAGTGGTCTGAGTTTCTAGAAACTGGTGAGACAAAGAGGATCTTGATTCCTATCTATGAGTGGTACATTCCATTTTGGACATGCAGAATTTGAACTCTTGTGGGAATAAGCACCCAGGTAGATATGTCCAGCACGCTGATTTATATTCAAAAGTCTGTCACCCAGTATATGATATGAATTAAAAATAGAAGTTTGAGAATATTAAACATAAAGGTAGCAGGAAAAAAAACATTAAAGTGAGTAAAAAGACACCCACGGAAAGTGTGCAGAGTGAAAAGAGCAGTGGTCAAATGCAAAGACCCAACACTATCTACTTCTTTTTATAGTTGTCAATCCATGAAATGCATGAAAGAACTGGCTCTTTGAAGTGTCAGTTACTGTGTTCCCAAACCCCTTTTGCAAATGAGTTTTATATATCAGTGACAATCGTGTTCTTCACAGGTGTTTCATTTACTTGTAGTGTTTTATAATTCATCTCTCTCACTTAGGAACACATCAGTTCACTCATTCGTACAATCATTCAAAAATTTGTATCAGAGTTCCGCTAAGTGTTTGGGGCTCAAGGCTGAGCTTCTCAGACTTTGCTGTCTTTATAGGGCTACTTCATATCAGCCATGGAGACTCCAAAAGTTCTCTATGAGCAAAGCCGTGATAATATGATAATCTTTCAGGTCTACTGTTAACTATGAGATGTATTTTGTCAAGATCTGGAGGACAGTGAAGATACATTGCTTCTTTTAAATAAAATAATGTCACCACATGAACTCTAACAACAGAGGGTAGGATTCTGAAGAACTATGCTCACTGCTGGTGGCCATACCACCTCATTACATCTGAGAAGAACCAGTTCTTCTACGTTGCTCTATTGCTGACATTTGCAAAGGGTAGAACTTTTCAAGGCAATTTGTGTGTTAGATAGTCACTTGCTAGGTATTACGATGAGTCTACTGAGATATGAACTGATTTCATTCACTGCGTTAGTTAGCAAGAATATGCAGTATTCAATCCTTTTCAGTATGCCATATGTATATTTTGCACTCATTTTCATATTAAATTTTTATAACATTTAAGATAAAATCCCAAGCATTAAAATAGCAGCATTTTAATATTTTATAGAAACTTTATATGTGTGAAAATACAAAATCATAGAACATAAACATAATGACTGTTTTCTAAATTGTATGTGAATTATTTTGTGACTGATGCTGGAAAGCAATTACATACTCTCTTTCTGGTTGTTACTGGAGAGTAGCTAAAGGCAGTGACTTAATTAAGGCAAACAAGAGTGAAAAACATCTGGCTTTTTAAGGTTACCTTTCATGTATATAGTTTTAACTTCTAATAAACAATTGAGCTTTAGAATTAACCTTTGTTATTCTAGTTATTTTAAAAGGAAAATAAATGTTGGAGTTTTGTTTTTACATGTAAATTATTAAAATCTCACCAGGCTTCCAACACTTCTAGATTTGGTACAGAAAAGTTCAATTTTGTTAAGATGATTGTACCAGATGTATTACTATTAAAGTACAGAACATTAAACAAAAGGTATATGCTAAACATATATAAAAGAATTCATTTGCTAAAGACAAACTGATAGTTTGCTTGATTTAATCAAAGTCAAGCCTATATAAGTATGAAAATACTAACAATGTCAACTTAGATACATATTAAGTCTTATTCCCTAAAAGAGTAAAGCGATAATATTCAAAAATGTTAAGCTTTTCTTTTACATTTATATATCTTGAGTCATAGAGCATGTTAAAGGAAATCTACCTTGACAGGGCGATGGACAAGATGATTTAAGTTTCCATTTTCCAATTCAAATGACTCCTATTCATACACAATATCTTTTTCTATTTTGAAGATTCTGCAATATCTGTGCAAAGCAGGGCAGCTAAAAGTGATCTCATTTTAAGGATATCACTGCCTTTGGCACATTTAAATATTACTACGTAAATATTTCTATTAGTTTACCTTTCTGGTGTATACTATATTTATATTTAACTCTCAATTGACTCTGTAAGAAACATTTAAAGTGCAGACAATTGATAGGAAATGAAAACCAGGTACTATAGTATTAATTGTGTCATATTGCCTGTTTGTTAGAGGAATGTGTTAAAATCCTTCAGCATTTGAAGTGTAGACTTCAACTTTATATTGGCCTCACCATAAGACTCATGTCCTTTGTCAAAGCCTATAAATTTCTTCTTGGTCATCCCTCACTACTCCTGGTTTTCACTTAGGGTAGTTGTAGAGGTAGGATATGTGAGATGTTGCTGGGGTTTCCTGGGAATATGACCTATGAATCTGAATTTGAGAAATGAACCTCATGTATGCTTAAAACCCACCATATTGCCAGCACTATGCTAAATACTTAATTTCTTGCTAAAATGACATATGTGGCATATCCTATTTGTTCATTTTACAGACGAGAAAACTGGACAGAAGAGGTTTAGAAGCTGACATAGTTTGGCTCTGTGTTCCCACCCAAATCTCTGCTTGAATTGTACTCCCATAATTCCCACGTGTTATGGAAAGGGCCCAGTGGGAGATAATTTGAATCATGGGGGTGGTTTCCCCCATAGTGTTCTCATGGTAGTGAATAAGTCTCATGAGATCTGATGGGTTTATCAGGGTTTCCACTTCTGCATCTTCCTCATTTTCTATTGTCACTACCATGTAATGGCCTTTCACCTCCCATTATGACTGTGAAGCCTCCCCATTCATGTGGAACTGTAAGTCCAATTAAATATCTTTTTCCTCCCAGTCTCGGGTATGTCTTTATTAGTAGTGTGAAAATGGACTAATATAGTAAATTAGTACTAGTAGAGTGGAGTGCTGCTGAAAAGATACCCAAATGTGGAAGCGACTTTGGAACTGGGTAATAGGCAGAGGTTGGAACAGTTTGGAGGGCTCAGAAGAACAGAGGAAAATGTGTGAAAATTTGGAACTTCCTAGGTACTTGAATGGCTTTGACAAAAATACTGATAATGATATGGACAGTGAAATCTAGGCTGAGGTTGTCTCAGATGGAGATGAGGACCTTGTTGGGAACTGGAGCAAAGGATACTCTTATGTTTTAGCAAAGAGACTGGTGGCATTTTGCCCTGCCGTGGAGATTTGTGGAACTTTGAACTTGAGAGAGATGATTTAGGGTATCTGGTGGAAAAATTTCTAAGTGGCAAAGCATTCAAGAAGTGATTTGGTGTTGTTAAAGGAATTCAGTTTTAAAAGGGAAGCAGAGCATGAAAGTTCAGAAAATTTTCACCATGACAGTGGGATAGAAAAGAAAATCCCATTTTCAGAGGAGAAATTCAAGCTGGCTGCAAGTGTTTGCATAAATAACAAGGAGCCAGATGTTAATCTCCAAGACAATGGGGAAGGCATCTCCAGGACATGTCAAAGATCTTTGCAGCAGCCTCTCCCATCACAGGCCTAGAGGTCTAATAGGAAAAAAAATGGTTTCGTGGGCAGGGCCCAAGGTACTCATGCTGTGAGGAGTCTAGGGACTTGTTGTCCTGCGTCCCTTCTGCTTCAGCCATGGCTGAAAGAGGCCAACACAGAGCTTGGGCCGTGGCTTCAGAGGGTGCAAGCCTCAAGCCTTGGCACCTTCCAGGTTGTGTTGAGCCTGTGGGTGCACAAAAGTCAAGAATTGGGGTTTGGGAACCTCTGCCTAGATTTCAGAAGATGTATGGAAATGCCTGGATGCCCAAGCAGAAGTTTGCTGCAGAGGTGGGGCTGTCACGGAAAACCTCTGCTAGGGCAATGAAGAAGGGAAATGAGGGGTTGGAGCTCCCACAAAGAGTCCCTGCTGGGACACCACCTAGTAGAGCTGTGGGAAGAGGGTCATCGTCCTCCAGACCCCAAAATGGTAGATCCACCTACCACAGCTTACAGCCACAGACATTCAACGTCAGCCCATGAAAGCAGCTGGGAGGGAGGCTGTACCATGCAAAGCCACAGGGGCGGAGCTGCCCAAGACTGTGAACCCACCTCTTGTATCAGCATGACCTGGATGTGAGACCTAGAGTCAAAAGAAATCATTTGGGAGCTTTAAAATTTGACTGTCCTGCTGGACTTTGGACTTGCATAGGCCCTGTAACCCGTTTGTTTTAGCCAATTTATCCTATTTGGAATGGCTGTATTTACTCAGTACCTGTACCCCTGTTGTACTTAGGAAGTAACTAGCTTCCTTTTGATTTTACAGGCTCGTAGGTGGAAAGGAATTGCCTTATCTCAGATGAGACTTTCAACTGTGGACATTTGGGTTAATGCTGAAATAAGACTTTTGGGGACTGTTGGGAAGGCATGATTGGTTTTGAAATGTAAGGGCATGATATTTAGAGGGGCCAGGGGTGGAATGATATGGTTTGGCTCTGTGTCATCATCCAAATCCCATCTTGCATTGTGCTCCCATCATTCCCACCTATTGTGGGAGGGACTTGGTGGGAGATAATTTGAATCATGGAGGCAGTTTCCCCCATACTGTTCTTGTGGTAGTGAATAAGTCTCGTGGGATCTGATGGGTTTATCAGGGGTTTCCGCTTCTGCATCTTCCTTATTTTCTGTTGCCACCACCATGTAAGATGTGCGTTTCACCTCCCGCCATGATTCTGAGGCTTCCCCAGCCATGTGGAACTGTAAATCCAATTAAACCTCTTTCTCTTCCTAGTCTCAGATATGTCTTTATCAGCAGCATGAAAATGGACTAATACAGAAGCATATCCAAAAGCATACCCCTGTTATAAGGTAGAACTAGGATTTCACTCCAGCTTGTGAATTCCTTCTAAAAGACTAGAGATGAAAAGTATGTGTTCACCTCTCACCAGGCACATTTATCTTTCATTTATTTATTCAGTCAGTCATCTAGTCATTCATTCTAGAATACTTTAGAATTCTAGAATGTGTTCAGTCATGTTCTAAGTTTTGAGAATACAGTGTGAACTAACTGAAATCTCTGCCATCACAGAGCTAATATGTTAGAAGACAGGCTACAAAGTAAGAAATTAATAATTACATAGTCTAACTTCTAGAGTTAAGGGATACATGAAAGGCAAAGTAAGGAATTAGAGCATATTGATTCTGACCTGCCTAATTAGCTATATTAGTTAGGCAGGACAAGAAAGGCATCTCTGAAGAGGTGGTGCTTTAAAAAAATATGAATCATATGAGGACTTGACCAGGACAATATTTGGGGGAATATTTCAGGCAAAGAAACCAGATAACATAAAAGTACTCACATGAAAATCAAGATTGAATATTCCTGTAACACTATCACTGGAGCTGAAGTGGACATGGAAGATGTAGTAGAGTATTAGATCAGAAAGCTTCCTAGGAAATTTATAGCCCACATTAAAGATTTTAAATTTCAGTTTCAGTATGACTGGGAAATAGAGTTTTGAGCAGTGACAAGATATTATGTAATATATACGTTAAATACATGTGATTCTGGCTGCTGTCTGGCAAACTGTAAGAGACAGAACTGAAGTTAGGGAAAGAGTTTTCATAAACATGAAACAATGAGAATTCATCAGATTCGTAATATCTTTTGAATGCAGAAGCAATAGACTTTCTAGAGGATTGAATGTTAGTGGAGTAAGTTGAAATAACATTTTTTCTCAGGTGTAAGATGGCAGTGTCTTGACCTAGGGTGCTATTCCAGTTATTATGGTTTACCCAAAAATTGCCCTAAAACGGGACTGGTGTGAAACAGTAATTACGCTTAAGAAATCTGTGGATTAGAAATTCCAAGAGAACACAAGAATAGCTTGTCCCAGAATGTTTAGGGAAAACCTCAGCTGGAAGACTTAAAGCCTGGCAGCTGGAGTCATCTAAAGACACATTCACTCACATATTCAGAGATTTATTCTAAGGTGATTCTAAGCTACTTTGTCAGATTAGAATACCAATTCTGAGATTAAATGATTTGATTATATTTTACTCCTGATAGGGCTTTGTTTTCACTTTCCTTCAAGTGTTGGACCTCTGTAAGCATACACAAAAGGCTGACTCTAATTTGGAAGCATCAGACAAAAAAAAGACAACTTATTGTAGAATTGTTTCTTGGATATCTATGATAGACCCTGTCCCAAAATCTTTGCAGCTAAGAATGTTTATTAGTTTATTACCCCCAGATTTAAGATATATAGTTGAACAAATCCAATCTCAAGTTGTCCTTCTACTGGATAATTAAAATAAATTGATGGGCCAATTTATATGATGATTCCATGTATTTTTTCATATTGCTTGCTGTTGCTTTTCAGAAGTACTTGTGTGTCTACCCAGACATCAGGATAGACACTTTCAGTTAGAGCCTCCACCATCATATATAATCACAATCAATGCATTTTCTCACCACTCTGCCCTTTATGCAGTCAGTAAGTTCTATCAATTTTATCTCCTAAAAATATCTCAAAAATTTCCCCTCTACTCCATATTCAAGGCTAGTGCCTTCATTCAGGATTATTGCAAAAAACCCTCCAATCTTCTTACCTCCTATATTTGTGCCCCTGAGTCTCTTCCTTCTTCTATTAATCCATTGCTGCTAAAACAAGTCATTTACATTGAAAATCATGCCATATATGCACAATGATTAATATGAAAAATCCACATGATTTTTATGGTGGTGCATTATGCCTCTTATGATCTGTGGACTAGAAATGACTAGATATTACCCCAGTCTAAATAGAATTTCAATTCTTTACTTAAAAGATTTTCAGCCATTGAAAGTCACCTGTTTGGTTTGAAAATGTCAAGTTAATGTTTATCTGTGCTTTAACAGTGAGTGATAATTGAGCTAAATTTGAATGTAGATTTAAAAAATTCTGTCAGTCTTTACTAAAAATACTTGCATATCCTGATTTGGTCTTCAAGTAGATTTACAGATTTGTTAGGTATTCATAATCCATATATAGTAGTTTAAATGATGCAATTCATTTCTAAAGTACTTCTTTTAATATGCTTTTAAAATATATGAGACTGCTGATTTTGTCTTCTGTACTTGACTCTCACCTTAGCACTGCTCATTTCTCACAGTTAAATAAGATACAAGTGGTTACTTACTTTTGAGATTATTTTGAGCTGCTATATTTTTGAGATTTTTTTGAAAGATGCATTAAGTCATAGATAGAATTTACATAATTATACAAAAGCCTTCTGATCAGAGACTGACTGTAACAATGGCAAAGCCAATTAAAGGATTGCAGTGTCCAGGCATTAAGTATGTCAATTTTTGTTTATAATTTGAATTTTAGGGCAGAATGCTTTAAATAATTCCACAACAGAAACATATATTGTCCTTCATGAGCCCTTGACTGGAAAAGTTAATACAAATATTCCTATCCACAACCATAGGTAGTTGCTGCAGAAAGACAGATACTCTTACCAACAAAGGAAACATTCATTTCCAAAAACTGCATATAAATAATTTACACAGTTACCTAATTTTCTCAAAGTTTAAATTGATTATAAATAGTTTATGTGCTTTTTCTGTATCTGAAACCTGCAGAACTCCTTAATGAAATCTTGCTTAAGCCTTCATCAATAAACCAAACCTGATGTACAGTACAGCAGTGCCCCCTGGAGCTAGATGACTTTACCAATTGGCAGTTTCTAGCCGTTTTATTTGATCAGAATTACAAAAGGAGTGATTAATGTTCACAGGCTGTGTTTCTTGCAATCTAGAGAATAATGCAATGATAACTAGAGAATCATATTCACAGGGTTTTTACTTATTTTAAATGCCTTTCCATAGACCTATTTTATACGGTGTTGTATACAAATAGAACCATCTGCATAAATTTACAGTGTAGTTTTTCTTTAGTATATGAGTTAGATTTGTTTTCTTCATTTGCAGTTATGAATGAAGTCACACATTTACAAGTTCGACTCAGATGGCCTTAAGCACAAGTATAGTATTTGTATAGTCTAGAAATCATAAGAATAATAGAATTTTTGAGCTGGAAAATACCTCAGAGATCATCTACTAACATACTCATTTCTTATCTAGGTGAGGTTAAGTCACCTGCCTGCAGTCACACAATTTGGTTCATAATGAAACCAAAGCAGTGTATTTGTTCACAGTATGATTGATAACTAAAAATGCAAATGCCAGTGTTACACTAGATAATACATTTATTTATCTCTATAATGATATGTACATTCCTAATTTATTTACTTGATATTTTTATTACTTAAGAATAAGTGCTTACCTTTTTACCAAGTTATGTCATTTAGAATACCTATAATTTATAGGTGAGAGAGCAACAGTATGATTTGTATAACTTCTAGACTAAAAACTTGACATAAGGGGAAACAATTGATAATCTTTTCTTTCTCTGCATACTGCTGTGTCCAGTGAATCATGCCCTCGTTTCTGGAGCACCAAAGAAATAAAGAACCAAAGCAAGGAAGTGATTAAATCTAAGCTAAATCAGCCTTAATTCTTTAATTTGATACAGTTGTTGAAACGTGAACTGTAATCTGAAATATGTGATTCTTCAGACCTTGATATAGGAGTACAAGCTGCTTAGATTGTAGAGAAAGCAAGAATGAAGAGAAGAAAGAAAAGAACAAAAGAGAATAAAGAACAACAGGCTGCTTCTCTATGTGGTGGGGGATAGTGATTTGAATATAGTAAAGGACAAAAATACTTCTCCTTAGTATTCTTCCTCCTAAGGATAAAATTTAGCTGGAAAAATAAACTATCCATTCCTCCAAGACCTGCCTGTTAATACAGTAATGTGTATCTGGAAGTCAGATACTTACAAGATGTAGGAAATGAAGCCGAGAAGCCGAGATCCATGTCCCTGCTGTCTTTGCTAAGGCAACAGCCATCATTGTCACCTTACCCTTACAAGTGGACAGAAAGGTCTCTAGAGAGGTATGGGAAATAGCTATAGTAAATAGGAATGTGGTCTTGGCCTTTATTCCTCAACTCTGACTATAAATTTTCTGTTACAAAAAAGTTTAAAAAGAGATCCATTTGTTTTGACTTCAGGCTGATGTAAGCTTCATGCTTGTGTTAAAATGCTACCTGTCCCTTTGGGAATCCACAATGTATACATTACAAATATTCTTTTTGTCAAGTAAAAACAGCAGGCTTTTTTCATAAAATTATCTCAAGTTATTAATGTTTCTTTTAGTTTGTTTATTTAAAGCAAAAGCTAATCAATGTATAAGAAACCATAAAAAGTACTTTTTAATTTTTTATTCTACCAAAAGCCAAAAGAAATATGAGGTTTTATGTGTAAGTTAATAGGAAAATTAAAAGGCAAACAAAACGGGTTGGAAGATGGCAGCATGTTTTTGTAGTAGTGAAAATTTATTAGTAATGATATTGGTTGAGGTGGGAGGATTGCAAGAGCCCAGGAATTTGAGACCAACCTGGGCAACATAAGGAGTCCTCACCTCTACAGAAAATGAAAAACATTAGCCAGGCATGATGGCATGTGCCTATAGCAGGAGGCTAAGGCAGGAGATTTGCTGGAGCCCAGGAGTTCAAGGTTACAGTAAGCTATGATCGTTCCACTGCACTCCAGTCTGAATGACAGAACAAGATGCTATCTCAGAGAGAGAGAGAGATGGAGAGGAGAGGAGAGGAGAGGAGAG
>NW_012115611.1:4111543-4113055 GCF_000951035.1 Colobus angolensis palliatus | reverse complement strand
GAGAGGGGAGGAGAGGGGAGGAGAGGGGAGGAGAGGGGAGGAGAGGGGAGGAGAGGGGAGGAGAGGGGAGGGGAGGGAGATTTTTTTGGTTGACCAAACTAGACTAATCCTTCTAACAATGTTAAAAACTGGGCCTTATTGTTATGTTTTTAAGCAACCAGGACATAGCCTTTTGGTATCCCAGATTGTCAAGAAAAATTTGAACTTTTAGGCAGTGAAATATTTTAGTACTGTCTTTTTAGGGTTCCTAATTACAGTAAACAATTTAATTTTTTCATTGGGTTGGACCTAAAGAAGTTTGTTATTAAAATATCTCAAGAATTTACAACTCCAGAATTGTGTTACATGAAATAAGAAGGCAGAATGATCATTGTCTTATGTGTCAGATATTATAAAGTACATTTTTCTTAATAAGAATGAATAATTTCATTGTTAAAAAGCTTCTTAAAAACATGTGATTAGAAAACATATTATGAATATATGATCTTGATATTTGATTCCAAATATAATAAGGATGCCACAAATGACTTTCATTAAAGGAGTATTTAGTAGTTACATAAGCTTTCTGCTTAATTCAGAAATGGTCTCTAAGAGATCTTTGACAGGTGGTCATTCAGGTTCTGCTTAAAGACTTGAGATAGTGGAATTTACTACCTCATAAGGCATCCAATTACATTTTCAACTGCTGTAAGAGCTATAATGCTGAACTCTCCCACTACAGTTTCTTTGACTTAGTATAATTATCTTCTACATGCTCCTCTTATGATTTCTAAAAGATAATTAGGCCTATACCAAATATTTTCAAGTCAAATTTCAATAGTTTCCATTTTAAATTACATGATTTCTGAATGTTTCATACTCTTTCTCTAGACTTGATCTATTTCAGCATTTAATATTTAAACTAAATGAAAACCAAACTTTTTCAAATGTGATCTTAAAAGTATGGATTAGACTAGATGCTGCCTGCTCAGAATTTCAGCCTGAGATTGCATTAGAATTTTTGAGCCTATCCAAACCCTTTTTTCTCCATCCTCTTTGATTATTCAAATATTTAGATATTTACATCTGCACATTGTTTCAGTACCTCGAGATATATTTCACAGTTAAATTCCACTTTATGGTGTACAAGATAAACTTTCCATTTTGCAACTCATTCTTCTTGAAAGGTAAGAGTTGTATAATTATACTTTCTTTCTGGATTCTACAGACAGTATCTTATCTTCCCAATGACTAGGGCCAGTCCTTCTACTTCTTCCGTCTTTCACTAAATGTAGAAAATAAAGCCTCCTTCTCTGTGGACAGTTTCATAAGTCTCAGTTCTTTCTGTGCTTTTATCTTACAGGTTTAGGTAACATTAGCATGGGTGGCCTTGATAATGAGTACTTCTTTGTAAAGTCAAAATAATTTTCTCATTGGAATTATTTGAAACTGGGTTATCAGACTGTCTTGGGATACTGCTGTATTTCATATATATGATGCTACAAATATATATATAATATATATTATAATGTA
>NW_012115611.1:4108606-4111450 GCF_000951035.1 Colobus angolensis palliatus | reverse complement strand
AATAAGATAAAATATATATAATAAAATAATCTCAACACATTATATGTTGAGGATAATGTGTTCAACATGCCTGTAGAAATTGCAACTGTGTTTCACAAAGCGATCTGTAAAAATCACATTATTTTTATTTGGGGGACAAGCATTAGGAGAGAGTTTGTGTTCCATTCAATACGTGAATGATTTTAACAAGTTCTCAATGCTCAATCTGTGGACAAGATGAATTTGGAGAATTTCTATGTATTCTATGTATGAATAGGTGACAGCCATGGTCACAGAAAGATTTCAAAAATGCTACCATAGAATATATTGTTTTGATTTACACAGATCCTGAGAAAAACGGCATCAATAAATTAGCTGCCATATATTTACATGAGTACTGAATTGTTTGGCTTGATTTATAAAATTTTTTGACATTTTACAGAATATATTCCAAATTGATTCTATTTTGAGAATAGCTGATGTTAATCCACTCTTGTGACAATAATAGAAATGAACCTAGACTAATGAGGCCATGTCTAGGTTTTGACAATAAAATTACATTATCATAGAGGAATGTGTCTGACTTCCTATTTTCTGTGGCAAGGAAGTATTATTCTTCATGAACGAATTTTATTTCAGTATTTCAGGACCTTGAATACTGCATATAATCACACCTATGCTTTCACCATTACTGACTTTTTGAAAGCCTTGTTACATGTCTAGCATTACCCTTTTTCCTTTTATGGATTTTAGGATGATAGTGTGGCTTGTTCAGTCTCTGGATATTCTACAATTTCCTGTTCAGTAAATTCTTCTTCCTCATGCCTCCAATTTAAGTTTAGAGTAGCAGTATCCCTCACTGATTCTAGATTTATTTGATAACTAGAAATTATTACATGATTTAGATTAAGTGTGTATACACAGATTAAATTTGAACTATGATAGAACTCATTGGAATTGATGGACAGAGATGAGGAAAATGTAAACAGATATTCTAATTTTAACCCATTTATTTTGGAAAATAGCAAAGAGGAAGGATGACTTTTGAAGAATACAGTTGACTTACATCTAATTACAGAAAGTATCTTTCAAGAGTACAAAATTATATTGGCCGGGTGCTTAGTTATTTCTAGAAACTTAGCACTTAGCCAATAACAAATCTTCAGCCTAGTAATCAAACTGTCAATCTCGAAGTCAACACAAAAAAAGTTCAAGGTACATCTAAAGAATACACCTTAAAATATTCAGAAGGAAAGAAAATACCTATATCCTGATTATCTCAGGGATATACAGGCATCTTCAGGGGTAATGCTTTATTAGAGAGATAAGAAGCTCTATATATAGTTTATTAAAAATTAACAGTAGTGTGATTGGAATGTATCTCTTAAGGCAACAAGCTTTTTGAGATGGAGTATCGCTCTGTCACCCAAGCTGGAGTGCAATGGTGCGATCTCAGCTCACTGCAACCTCCACCCCCTGGATTCAAGGGATTCTCCCACCTCAGCGTCCCAAATACGTGGGACTACAGGCGCATGCCACCATACCAGCCTATTTGTTTGTATTTTTTTCTAGTAGCGACGGGGTTTCACCGTGTTAGCCACGATGGTCTCAATCTCTGACCTCGTGATCCACCTACCTCGGCCTCCCAAAATGATTGGATTACAGGTGTGAGCCACCGCACCCAGCCAGGTAATAAGGCAGGTAATCATGAGATCAGGAGATTGAGACCATTCTGACTAACACGGTGAAACCCCTTCTCTACTAAAAACACAAAAAATTAGCCGAGTGTGGTGGCGGGCTCCTGTAGTCCAAGCTACTGGGGAGGCTGAGGCAGGAGAATGACGGGAACCCGGGAGGCGGAGCTTGCAGTGAGCTGACATCGCACCACTGAACTCTAACCTGGGCCACAGGACAAGACTCCGTCTCAAAAAAAAAAAAAAAGAAAAGAAAAGAAAAAAAAGAAAAAAACGTAATCCAGCATGCAAACAGAATCAAAGACAAAAACCACGATTATCTCAAAAGATGCAGAAAAGGCCCTTGACAAAATTCAACAGTCCTTCATGCTAAAAACTCTCAATAAATTCGGTATTGATGGGACGTATCTCAAAATAATAAGAGCTATTTATGACAAACCCACAGCCAATATCATACTGAATGAGCAAAAACTGGAAGCATTCCCTTTGAATATCAGCACAAGACAGAGATGTCCTCTCTCACCACTCCTATTCAACATAGTGTTGGAAGTTCCGGCTAGGGCAATCAGGCAAGAGAAAGAAATGAAGGGTATTCAGTTAGGAAAAGAAGAAGTCAAATTGTCCCTGTTTGCAGATGACATGATTGTATATTTAGAAAACCCCATTGTCTCAGCCCCAAATCTCCTTAAGCTGATAAGCAACTTCAGCAAAGTCTCAGGATACAAAATTAATGTGCAAAAATCACAAGGATTCTTATACACCAGTAACAGACAGAGAGCCAAATCATGAATGAACTTCCATTCACAATTGGTTCAAAGAGAATGAAATACCTAGGAATCCAACTTACAAGGGATGTAAAGGACCTCTTCAAGGAGAACTACAAACCACTGCTCAATGAAATAAAAGAGGACACAAATAAAAGAGGAAACGAATGGAAGAACATGCCATGCTCATGGATAGGAAGAATCAATATGGTGAAAATGGCCATGCTGCCCAAGGTCATTTATAGATTCAGTGCCATCCCCATCAAGCTACCAACGAGTTTCTTCACAGAATTGTAAAAACCTGCTTTAAAGTTCATATGGAACCAAAAAGGAGCCCACATTGCCAAGACAATCCTAAGTCAAAAGAACTAAGCTGGAGGCATCATGCTACCTGACTTCAAACTATA
>NW_012115611.1:4105077-4106531 GCF_000951035.1 Colobus angolensis palliatus | reverse complement strand
CAGAACTTAAAGTATAATAATAAAAAAAAAGAAAGAAAAAAGATAAGTGTGTATTTGTAATTGGTTCTGATTCTATCAAAACTTAGACAATCAAGAAGAGATTGAAAGTTTCTCCCAATCATATTCAATGTGTCTTTAAGTACAGACTTATGCACACTCCACCACCCAGACGTTTAAGATTAAATGCAGGTAAGCACAATATTAAAAAGAAAACCCTATCAAAACTTGAAAGATGGGTTAGCACCAATTGCAAGCTTATTTCAAAGAATATATGCAGATTTAATTTGGACTAAACCAAAAGAGGACGCTTCCTGTTTACAGATATTTCTGCTTTTCCCCCAGAGCACTATGGATTTAAGTAAAATGAACATAGATAATTTATTTATTTATTTATTTATTTTTTATTATACTTTAAGTTCTAGGGTACATGTGCATAACGTGCAGGTTTGTTACATATGTATACTTGTGCCATGTTGGTGTGCTGCACCCATCAACTCGTGGAAAATCCCATCACCAACCACCAATTTGGAGGGCTGAAGGTTGTAGGTGTGACGGGGTTGCCAGCTGCATGCTTTATGGGATATTCTGAAAGATCAAAGCAGGCTAGAGATAGAAAACTTGAAGAAAACAGCTGAGATTGTGTTTAGAGCTCTTTGTGGCATTGTTTTTCCAGCTTACAGTTGCCAGATAGTCTCCACTAGGTATTCAGACTTTTTTTTTTTTTCATGTATTCAGTCAAAAAATAGGGATTGAACACTTACAATGGCCAGGCACTGTGCTTAGCTCCATGGATACAGCAATGAACATGATCAGGCTGTCATTCTCAACGAGTCTAAGTTCAGTACTTGTAGACAACTCAAACATAACAAAGACATGGTACTAATGTCACAATATAAGTAGAAGTGGCAGGGATTAAGGCTTTAAATAGAATGGTCAGCAAAGTTTTTTCTTTAAACTGGAATTCTGGGCTGACATCTGACTAAAGAAAAGAAGGATATTTACCCCACTCCGGGGTGAAAGAAAAAATTGTGCAAAATTCTTAATGTGATCATACTTGGCAAATGCGAAAGTCAGTAAGATCAACGTAGCGGATTTGTTAAAACAAACTAACTAACTGCGCGCAGTGGCTCAAGCTTGTAATACCAGCACTGTGGGAGGCTGAGGTGGATGCATTGCTTGAGCCCAGGACTTTCAGAGCAACCTGGGCGAAATGTTGAAACCCCGTCTCTAATAAACATGCAAAAATTAGCCCGGTGTGCTGACGCGGGCCTGTAATCCCACCTACTCCGGAAGCTGAGTCTGAAGAATTGCTTGAACCAGGAGACAAATGTTGCAGAGAGCCGAGATCACACCACTGCACTCCAGCCACCTCAAGAGGAGTGAAACGCTGTCTAGGACGGAAGGACGGAAGGAAGGAAGGAAGGAAGGAAGGAAGGAAGGAAGGAAGGGAGGGA
>NW_012115611.1:4096288-4105027 GCF_000951035.1 Colobus angolensis palliatus | reverse complement strand
CCAGGAGACAAAGGTTACAGAGAGCCGAGATCACACCACTGCACTCCAGCCACCTCAAGAGGAGTGAAACGCTGTCTATGAATGAATGAATGAATGAATGAATGAATGAATGAAGGAAGGAAGGAAGGAAGGAAGTAGAGCAGATTAAGTAAGCAGGGCCATACCCTATAGACCTGAAAGTGGATACCTGTGGACAGTCATTTAAAGGTTATATGCTGGGATCTGGAAAACAGTTTCCTGACACACATTTACTCTAAATCACTGGGTCCTGAGTAGAAACGTGATCTGGAGGGATGAGGACTGGGAGCAAGAGTTAGTTGTGAGAACAGAAAGGAATCTGGAGGCAGCCAGTACCTGAAAACTAACCAAATGGCAACAAGTGTCTACATACAGGGAAATACACTTGACGTGACCAAAAAGCCAGAAAGACTTGAAGGTTTAATAACTTAACATATAAACATGGTTGCAGTTGGAAGGAAGTAAATAAATTCACTTTGCCATGAGGAACAGGGACTTTTCAAACTGCACAACAATAGCATGCAAGTAGAGTTTCCAAGCTGCAAATAACCATGACCATAGCTCAGCCTACCCAGCTAGATTAAGAGGACTGATAATGCACTGAAATACAAACTAGTATCGGTGAGACTTTCAGTATTTAAGGAAAGAAACGAATGGCGCCCATGAACAAGAGGAGGAAGGAGCTATAAGGAAAGTATGTCACTTAACTTAGGATAGTAGCTCTCAGAAGAATTATGAGCTTACAAAATTGATGAATTAAAAAAAATACATGAGTCTGTATAAAAACTCCATAGAGGGAAAAACATAGAGACTATATAGTTAGTTAAAAAGACCTTTAGAAAAAATGGTGGGGGAAAAACACACTGAGGACAGATTTATCCCAAGAAAGATTAAATTGCAAATGGTTACTTTAAACTAACCAACAATGAAGTTAAAGGAAAAATGGCCTTTGTGAAAAATAAAGAATTCAGTCAGAAAATAGAAGCTCAACTTAAATTAAAACTTAACGTGTGACCATCTCAATAAATATTAAAGGCATTCAATAAAATTTAACATCTAATCACGATACAAAGATTTAGCAAACTAGGAGCAGACGGGACCTGATGTGCAAAAAGCAGAATAAACGGACACATAGTAAGCAAATGAGAAATGTTAAGCTTTTTACGACTTCCATTCATCATGGTAATGAACTTTCTAGTTAGTGCAGTAAGATAAAATAAATTAATGGAAGTTTTGTAGATTTGCTTAGAAGAACAAAATTCATAGATTACCCTCATAGAAAACCGAAAAGAAAATACAAAAACATTATAGGAATGATTAAAATAATTTAATTAGTTTGGTGAAAATCAATATGTGAAAACAGATTCCATTTCTACATATACCAAAGTTTTAGAAAATATAATTTATAAATACACAAGATACCTACAAATGAGTATAAAAATACAACATGTGTATGAAGATTATAAAACCTTATTGAAATATATTTAAAATACTTAAATTGATATCTCGAATAAGGAGATTTATACTAAGATGTTTATTCTACCCTATTTACTTGTACATAATATTAATACACATATGATTTGCACATATATTTAATACAATTTAATAAATACACATATATTTAATACAATTCCTGTCAAAATCCCTAAGGGAAGCGCATCAGACTAACAGCAGATCTCTCTGCAGAAACCCTACAAGCCAGAAGAGAGTGTGGACCAATATTCAACATTCTTAAAGAAAAGAATTTTCAACCCAGAATTTCATATCCAGTCAAACTAAGCTTCATAAGCGAAGGTCAAATAAAATCCTTTACAAACAAGCAAATGCTGAGAGATTTTGTCACCACCAGGCCTGACTTACAGGAGCCCCTGGAGGAAGCACTAAATTTGGAAAGGAAAAACCGGTACCATCCACTGCCAAAACATACCAAATTGTAAAGACCATCAACACTAGAAAAAACTGCATCAACTAACGGGCAAAACAACCAGCTAGCATCATAATCACAGGACCAAATTCACACATAACAAAATAACCTTGAATGTAAACGGGCTAAATGCCCCAATTAAAAGACACAGACTGGCAAATTATATGAAGAGTCAAGACCCATTGGAATGCTGTATTCAGGAGACCCATCTCATATGCAAAGACACACATAGGCTCAACATCCCTATGGGTTTCTGTATCTTGTGGAGAAGAAAAAACAAAACAAAACTAGTAGAGTGAATTGTCTTCCTATATAATAAAATATAGTACAAAGTGTACAGTAATCGAGAATATATAGGCCAGGCATGAGGGCTCATGCCTGTAATCCCAGCACTTTGAGAGGCTGAGGTGGGCAGATCACCCAAGGTCAGGAGTTCAAGACTAGCCTGGCCAACATGGTGAAACCCTGTCTCTACTAAAAATACAAAAATTATCCAGGCGTGATGGCACACGCCTGTAATCCCAGCTACTCAGGAAGCTGAGGCAGGAGAATCACTTGAACCCGGGATGCAGAGGTTGCAGTGAGCCAAGATCACGCCATTGCACACCAGCCTGGGAGTTGCAGTAAGACTGTCTCAAAAAAATAAACAAAATAAAATACGAATAGGGACTATATAGTATCAGCACAGGAATAGAAACATAGAACGGAACAACAGATGGACGTGATTTACTAAATGAGGCAGATAAATTGTTTTTTTTTAATGGGAAAAAACACAAAATACAAAATTTGATCCCACCAAACAACAAAAAATCAATTTCAGCTGAATTAAGTTATTAATTTAAAAAGGTAAAGTTTTAAAGTTTAGAGAATACATATGATACTTTCTCTGACTTCACAAAAAGAAAAGGAAACATTTAAATTTTCCGAAGAACATATAAGAGGCTCTCTCTATAACTTCATAATAAAAGAAACTCTAAATCTTTAACATAAAGTTTAAAAATCAGTAAATTATGCTACAAATGAGAATGTCTGTTTCCCCAAAAAAAACCTTATAAAGCATATTGAAAAACAAGCCACAATTGGTAGGACATATTTTTAACCTACAAAAATGACAAATGAGTATTTCCCAGATAATATAAAGATCAGATACAAATGTATAGGACAACTCAACAGAAAAATTGGCTGTGCATGAAAAACACAAATTGAAGCCACAATAAAGCCTGTTAAATACTAGATGGGCAGAAATTTTGAAACTTAACAATTAGGAGTGTTGATAAAAATAAAGAGTAATAGTATCTTATATACCTAGAAATTTCACTTCTTGTTCTTGTACTTAACCACCAGGAAATATGCAGAAGAATGTTTATAAACTAATTGTCCATAACTGCTAAAAACTGAAACAATTCTATTTTCTGTTCGCAATGGCAAAGAAAAGTAGTATATTAATGCAATATTATAGTAATTCAACTGAGTGACCTAGAGATAAACATATCAGCATGGTTGAATCTTAGGAATATTGTTAATTGAAAATAAGGAAGTCATAAATGAACAATACAGTAACATACACCTGTTTTTTATAAGGTATAAACACAAATAAAATGAACAACTCTGCTGTTTCAGTTGGGGATCAAAACAAAAAATATAAAGGAAAGCAAATGGAAATTCAAAATAGGGAATGCTTTGTTGAGGAGTGTGAGGCAGAGGACTGGGGCTGAAGAGACTAAACCAGTGCTACTGACGTTCTGTTTATTAAGACGTTAGACACATTGTTTTATTATTATGCTTTAAAAGTTAAACATGTGTTACATATGCTTATACAAATATATTCTATATCAGCTATTACAAGTTTTATAGTCCCTCACATATCAATCTGTCACTTGGTTTTTCAATATCTTAGCTTTATACATCAGTGCATGTAAATCTTTCATTTTCATTAAATATCAGCAATTACGTGAATTTCATTAAGTGTTGATTTATCCACTTTTAATTTTTAATACTATGTAGTTAGATTAGACATACGCCCTTTTCCTCACCTCTCAACACCCAGATAAATCTTTAACTGCTTGGTCTTTAGAAGGAAAAATTGCCCCTCCCCCGCCCCCACCACAATATTCATCATTATCTTCTTACCTAGTACTGATTGGTATTGTATTTCAGAAAAAGTTGAGTATATCAGTATATACACCATGTATTACATGTGAAAGTCATCTTGAAGAAAATTCACAACTACACTAAAATGAGAAGTAAATACTTTGCTGCAGTGAATCAAAAACAGAGTAGTGCATATAAACAGCATGATTATTCATTTCAAAAATGGCTGAATTGACAATAAAATTGTAAAAATATCTGCAAGCCAGAATTATGATAAATACTAAGGCTACATTTTGTGTTTTTCAGTCATTATCCAATTATCCAACCAACTAGATAAATAAAATGTTAAATTAATTGTCTAAAAAAAAATTTACTTAAAGTATGTTGATATTCAATAAGGTATGTTTTCTTTTGGACCTTTGTAAAGAATTATAACAGAACGTTTTTAAAAATGGGAATTGTTCCTTTTACTAGAAAATCAAAATATGTTTGTTGTAATATATCCTAAAGATAATAGCTTGCTCATATCTTGCATATATATACACTTTTGAATATATTAAAGACTTAGGAATATTAAAAATATAAAAATACCACAGAAACCTTTTAGAAGTAACCACATAATTTAAAGATTAAAAACAATGTAATTTCAGAATTTCAAATAGCAAGAAATATAGTAGAGTCAAAAATTAAGGAAAATAATGTGGTGTCCTAAAAATCATTTGGCTGACAATATATGTATATCAAGTATATGTATACATCTAATGTATCAATTTGCTAACCTGACACCTCCACTAGGATGTTTATTATGAACAGAAATATCATTAAAATTAGAACACTTTCTGAAATCTATTTTTGTTTATTTGTGGAATAGTTGGTTGGTTGGTTTTAGGTATCTTTCAAAGATTACCTAGAGGGATTACTATCTTTTCCCTTCTAGAGATTTAAAAAAAAAAAAGATTGATTACTTTAAAACAATGAAGTGATGTAGCATTAATCACTCCAGGATTTTTCAACAAATTATTTTTATTTTCCATTTTTATTTTATTCTATGAAATGATTATATGTTACTCGCACTGATTTTTTGGCCACAAATTCTTATGGTATTTTGTTTTATTTTAATTGCCCCCTATAAAGTTAATCTATTCCATCTTAGATGGGCAAAATATAGTGTGGTTTCCTTGGCCCAGCTCTGTAATGAGCTGGTATCTGCTTCAAAGAGAAACTATTCCTGACCAAGACACCATTGCCCTGTCATAGCCTAGTAGGTAGAAAATGATGGGTCAATTAGAACCTTTTGCTCTCTTTGAAAGCACTGAGAAAAATTACCAATTTTCTAGTAGAAAAATCACACAAGAGGAGCATACTTTTTTTTCAGCCAGGGGAAGATATATTAATATTGTAGAATGCTCCCTTTTGCTCTCTTTGAAAGCACTGAGAAAAATTACCAATTTTCTAATAGAAAAATCACACAAGAGGAGCATACTTTTTTTTCAGCCAGGGGAAGATATATTAATATTGTAGAATGCTCTCGTTTTCTTTTTTTGATTCAGATATAAATTATCTTTTGCAGTGTTGTCAATGGCTGCAGTATCCCCTGCTAGGGCAATGAATAGCATTTATCAATTCTGTCTTCCCAAGAGAAAGAAGAGCTAACCACGGCAAATCTCCAAATACAACCTCCTCAGGTGGGACTGTCTAAGCTTCTCCTATAACACTGCCCCCTGCCATACTCATCTCGTTTTTGTAAATAGTACCATTATGTATTCAATTACTCAGGTCAGAATCCCCAAACAATTCTTAATTCCTTGCATCCTAGTCACCAAAATTCTACCTATCAGCAAGTGCTATGTATTGTAAAATTAATATATACTTCCAACATACTCATTTTCTTCACTTCCATTTTCTTCCTAACTGCTATAACATCATCAGTATTTGGGGCACTGCAATAGCCTCCCAACTGTCCCTTCTATCACACACATCTCCTCAAATGTATTTTCCACATAGCAATCAGGATAGTCTTTATATTGTTCTTTCATTATTATGTAAATCATACATGTAAATCATTTTAATTCAAAAGACTACACATTAGAAGTGATTCTCTCTCCCACCTCAGAACTGTATCTCTATTCCTCAAAATTGTTTCTTGTATACCCTAAGGTTATCTATTCATGTATATACTTATTTATATGCATATATTCCTCTTGTTTTCCTAAATCAGAAGATGCTATAAACAGTGTATTCTTTTTTTTTTTTTTTTTGAGACGGAGTCTCACTCTGTCACCCAGGCTGGAGTGGTGCAGTGGCCTGATCTCAGTTCACTACAAGCTCTGCCACCTGGGTTTATGCCATTCTCCTGCCTCAGCCTCCCGAGTAGCTGAGACTACAGGCGCCCACCACCACGCCCGGCTAGTTTTTTGTATTTTTTAGTAGACACGGGGCTTCACCGGGTTAGCCAGGATGGTCTCGATCTCCTGACCTCTTGATCCTCCTGTCTCAGCCTCCCAAAGTGCTGGGATTACAGGCTTGAGCCACTGCACCCAGCCCCAGTGTGTTCTTTGATGTTCTTTTTTAAATAATAATTACCGGAGACTTTTCATATCAGTACACATAAATCTACTTCCCTCTTTTTAACAGCTACATAGTATTTAATTTTATGGATGTTACATAATTTGTTTACATTCCTATGATGATGGATTTGTTGGTTGTGATTGTGTGCTAGGAAAAAAATGCTGTGATTAAAATATCACAAACTATATATTTGAATATATGTGCAAGTGTATCTGCAGGATAAACTTTCAAAAGTGGAAAGATATATGCATTTAAACACAAAATCAACATTGGCAATTAACCAAATTTCGAAGAAAGGGTGTCAGTTCAATTCCTATTGCCATCTACAACATAAGAGAGTAAGAGTTTCTAAAATTTCACCATGATCATTTTTAAAAAATTTTGCCAGATATGCAAAACATGAAAATATTTAAATTTTGAGTAAGGACGAGCAATTCTTTGTTTGCAAGATATCCATATTCCTTTTCTGTGTTCTGACCTTTGGTTATTTTTGCATTGGCTTTTTGGTTAGTTTATATTGATTCCCTCTGTCATAAATGTTAAAAACAGAAATTAAAGTTTTTCTTTAGTCAAATTTATTAGTTCTTTAACTTTAGCTTCTGATATTGTGACCAGTTTCAAGTTTTTTTCTATTTCAAGATTTTTAATGTCTATTTAGTTCTTCTGTGCCAGTATGGTTTTATTGTATTTCTTATATTAAGGTCTTTAATGCCAATGGAATTCATTTTGCTGTTAGGGTACATTTATTGGGGATGCTAGCAGGAAGAGCGGAGCTTCATTACAGGGAGCTATCACAGATAATGGAAAAGAAATTGCCCACGACAGACAGAACACGTGGCTAGGAAGAGAGGTGAAGTATGGGTGGGAGAGTTAGTAAGAAGGGAGAGAGATAACAGAGCAAATGTAAGAGGCACAGAGCCCATGTCAGAAGTTGGTGTTTGAGGAAGAAGTCTTTAACTGCTTTTCTTTATGGCACTGGCTCCACTGAATAGCAGTCCCATTATAATAATAGAGCCTCTCAGATCTCATTGAGTGATTGCTTGTGGTGTTAATTTCATGCAACATTTCCCCTCCAAAAAAGGCAGGATAAATAAATTTCATGGAAGCATACAAAAAGTTTACTTAAGTATCTTCAGATTCTTCAAAAATTAAAAGTCCTACATACATAAAACAACATTTTCTCAGTAACCCCCAAGAGCATATTCTAAATCATTTTGAAAATTGAATATTTAAAGCATGCACACTGTGACTGTTTTCATATTTTCCTGCCTTTTTTAAAAAAGAATGCATAGCCCATAAGCAAGTGCTTTCTTCAAAACATCAGGTATTTTTGTGATAGCTTTAGTGGTCACTATTTGCAAGTGGCTTTATGTTTCTAGCCCTTTTCACTTCTTTTGCTACTGTCAGCCTATTGCACTGTGTTTAATTTGGTGAAGTCTTACCAAACACCCCAGTGCCTGGTTAAGAACTTAGGGTTAGCCCATGTCCTCTAGAGAGTAATGTTGATGACTCCTCAGACACATGTGGCTGTACAGAGGCTTGCTTCACCAAGCCTTCATTAGAGCTGTGATCTGGATGAGTGAGGTTGCCATAAATCTAACCTCCATGTAAGTGAAGTGTCACTGTGACATTACCTCAAATTTTCTCCTTAACTGACTTGTGTTTTTTGTTGTTGTTGTTAAACCAAAATTGGTATACAAGGTCTTAAATCAACATCAGTTCAATAACACTCATTTTAAAAGTGGTTTGTAATGATGGAACTGTAAACTCACTGAACTGAAGACAGTTTCACCCTGAGGAATATAATTTTTGTTACACTTTTGCTGACTGGTAAAACATTACTCACTTGGCTTTTTTAGTTTTGGCGATTTTTTTTAAGCTAAGCATTCTATTGTTTTGCTTTCCAACAGGAATATTTCACTGATCTCTCACTCAAACTTTAATCATTATTGCTTAGGTATTACCCATATATTAATACCAAACTAAAACTTAATTGTCTTAATTAAAACTCTCAATCACTAATAAATTAATGGAGTATTTAGTGTCTGGGTATTATGTACTTATAATTTTGTGAAGTAAAATTAGAAACTGAAATACATAATGCAAGCTGATTGTCTTAGAGTTTTTTTTTTTTTTTT
>NW_012115611.1:4079148-4094228 GCF_000951035.1 Colobus angolensis palliatus | reverse complement strand
TTGAATTTTGTCAAAAGCCTTTTCTGCATCTATTGAGATAATCATGTGGTTCTTGTCTTTGGTTCTGTTTATATGCTGGATTACGTTGTCTTAGAGTTTTATTAGCTCTTTGTAATAGCAATTCCCTCTTGATTCTCTTCTTAATATATAAACACTTTAAAATTAGAAATATTTTCAGTTCCTGTGAAAATGTAAAATTTCAGATCAATTTTTATTTGAAAAAACTTCTATGAGTACCTGAATCTAAAAAATATTGCCACTCTTAACTGCTTGAATGATTAAAACAACTAACACAGAATGTGGAGGCAAAAAACCTAGAGCAAAGGTATGGTCATAATTTTATAATTAACTGTGCTAACTCCAGGAAGTCCTGATCAAGGCAATGCTCTCAATAAGAAGACTTATTTTTTGGAAAATACATACGATGATCCAGACATTGTAGTAAGTACCTCATATAAAAATCTCATTGATATTCAGGACAGCATTTTCAGATCTGGAACTGGTTGTCAGTTAACTTGCCAAAAGTCACATTGGTAATGAGAAGTACTAAGATGTGACTAAGTTCAACATGCTTGTCCTTTCTATTTTGAGTTTCTGAGATATATTATTTGGTAAATTTTACTTTTCTATTCTCAATGTCTGATCACGACCTGTTCAAAATTAGTTTGTTAAAAGATGATGAGACCACAACATATTCTAACAACTCTTCTCTAGACATTAGACATCATGAAAATTTCCAGTTCAGGACCAGGAGGAGTTCAAGAAACTTCATTCAAAGTCAAGATAATTTAGCATCAGGTTAAGGCATTTCATACAGCTATCACCAATCAGGGTTTATTGTGATCAATTCCTACAGATCTAATGTTGGACCAGCCTATACTTAGCAGTTGTGTCAACATATTATTAGTCTTTTCTTTCAAGTTTTCAATTTATTGTCAAAAACTGTGATTTTTACAGCAAACTAACAATACAATGGAAAGAAATAATTCTACAAAATGCATATTGGCATTTTTTGTGACTTCAAATTGCATACTGTTATCAATCTTTGACATAAACCATTTACGTTTTCTGAGGTAATAAAACATAAGAAAAAGTAGCATCAATAATCTGTGCCTTCAATTTGGGGGGTAAAAATAACTCTCAGAATGACAAAACAGAATGACAGAAATAGTCAAATAATTTTGTTTTACTCTAATAAAATGTTAGAAAAAATTTTATGGCTTTTCCACTGACAGATTGGGTATAAAATACCCTCTATTCATAACCTCTTCCTATATCTATGCCACTGACAATGTGACTTAGCCACTCTTTTCTTTTCTTTTCTTTTTTTTTGAGACAGAGTCTCACTCTTCACCCAGGCTGTAGTGCAGTGGCACAATCTTGGCTCATTGCCACTTCAGTTTCCTGGGTTCAAGAGATTCTCCTGCCTCAGCCTCTTGAGTAGATGAGATTACAGGAATCTGCCCTGGCAAATTTTTGTATTTTTAGTAGAGATGAGGTTTCACTATGTTAGCCAGGCTGGTCTCAAATTCCTAAGCTCAAGTGATATACCTGCCTCAGCTTCCCAAAGTGCTGGGATTACAGGCATGAGCCACCACACTCAGCCAGTCACTCTTCATTAAGCAGCACACCAATATAGCACATGTATACATATGTAACAAACCTGCACGTTGTGCACATGCACCCTAGAACTTAAAGTATAATGATAATAATAAAAGAAGTAAAGTCTATTATCTCACACCTTGACTGTGGGTGGACTTTGTGTCTTACTTTTGCCATTATTATGCAGCAGAAAGGGCATGGTGCCACTTCCAAGCTCAAATCTCAAGAGGTATTACACACTTCTACTGCTCTCCTGAATCCCCTGTGACCATTCTGTAAACAAGCACTGGCTAGTCTCCAGGACAGAGAGAACTTGTGGAACAGAAATCAATAGTCCTAACTGAGACCAAATTAGATCATTTGGATCCCAACAGAAGCAGCAGCTGTCAGAAGAAACCTGATTAAGCCTAGGTGAACAAAGAAGAACTGCCCACCTAAGCCTAGTCCAGATTACCAACCTGCAGAATTGTGAGTTAAGTAAAAGTGTGGTGTTTTGGAGTGGTTTGACATGGCATTAGCTAACTAATAAATCACTATTAGCTAGTTCAGGGTCCTAAGGTTCTATTTGAACCTGAAAACTAGGCAGTCTTCCCATTACCATACAGGCATTCATTGATTTGTTGTTGTTTTTCTTTTAGCTCACTAGAATATTGAATATTCCATCTAAAATATCTGTATCAACAGAGAAGATTAAAGTTTAGTTATGCAACATATAAATATGTGGGTGTGGAATATAAGGATAAAATCTGCCTTGGTAAATATAGTCCTACAAATTAAAGCATTTGCTAATGGCAAAGACAGAAAGATTATTGTATAACTTTTCGTATTTGAAGTAGCAGGCTTTATCTTGTTCTTTTATTGAGAGAAGATGTTGTTTTGTTTTTCATGGAGCCGCAAAAACAGAACAGTTTTTAGATCCTAATTTTGGGGTCAATAACTTTAGGTATCCCACTACCTCCTGGATCTACATTTAATAAGGGTCTGTTTTGCAGACCTATACGTCCATGTGTGTTTCAGTCAATCATCAGAGTCAGGAGAAATCACCATCTCCTGGTTGGTAAGGAAGTACTTATTATAGCCATGACTTCCTTTATTGGGAAATTAATATTGATAAGTTAAAAACAACAGAAATAATATGGCTTTCATGAAACAATACTAATGCACAAGAGAAAACACACAGCATCTTCAAAGGGAAAGAGCACCTCTAAAATGTAGTTTACTATAGATCCACAGGAAAATGCCATATTAAATCAAATTCAAAAAGTTATTAAATAGGACAATACTGTCATAAGGAAGGTACAGTCTGGCTTAAAAGAATAAGAAGATGATATATAAAATCAACAAGCTTAGATGAAAAGGGATCTAGGTAAGATAAGAAAGGATTTCAATAAAACTAATATTGCAGAAGTTTGAGTAAAATACACATTGGATTTACTGAAGAAAGCTAGTGACTTGAGAAAATCAAATCAGAAGAGGAAAACTTTCTGAATTGTCCCCAGAATGAAGAGGAAAAAGAAAAAAAGAGATGACAGTGAGGAGATTATAACAGTTAACATTTATTGAGCAATTATCCTGTGCCAGATTCTTTTTTAATGATACAGATTACTATTTTATCCTTGTAACAATCTCATGTCGTTTGCACTATCATTTACTATCATCACCTTACACACAGAAAACTGAGGCAAGGAGAGGTTATGAAAACTTCCCTAGCCTTCAGAATTATAAATAATCGAGCTGGAATTTAAACCAAATAGTCTGACTCCAAAAATCATGCTTTTAGCACCAGTGTAATAATGTTGCTCCCTTTTTCCTGAAGAATAAAGACGCTAAAAAGAAAACTTTCTGGTGTTGAAATGAAGGCTTGCGTAAACATAATAAAAGAATTTACCAGATTCTTGCAAAGTTAATGAAAAGAGAGACATACTGAGTAAGTCTTTGAAAAATTGTTGATATTGAAAAATAAGCTTTAGATGACTAAGAACTCAGGCAGGAAACAAAATAAAACGAAACAAAAAGAGTTTACCTTTAAGATAACAAAAATAGTACATGCCTTAAGATGTTTCTTTCCAACATGAAACAGCTAAAGAAAAGCCAGCAAAGCAAAAGGAAAGCTCACCAGGGGGTTTAGTGGGAGGGAATGTTTAAAAAATATCAGTCAAATTTTCACTTAGGTATTGATGATATAGAAATAGAGTCTTAAAAAGCATACTATTCATATAACGTAGGGAGTGTGTGCCATCAACTAAGAATGAAGAACTTGTGATTTTTAAAGGAGTAGTGCTAATAATGAGCCATTTTAACATAAAACATAGTACATAATTATAAAAATACAAATTATGCAATTTATATTTTTTGCAAATTACAAAAAATAATCTGAAATTGAATATATATAAAAATATTGAATAATATTTAGGATTCTAAAATTCAGATAATATTTACCAAAACTAGCAAATGAAATTAACCTCCTCTATGTTTGTGTTGGGATACAGTGGTAGAAAGCACTAAAATTGCTTATATTATAAAGGAAGAAGTGTTATATGACAAAATCACTTCTGAAATAAATGCACATGTCATGGGTACATTGTTAGGAAACTTAGATCACAATTATTTACAATTTCATTTCATCTAAATGGGACTTATACAAATAATCAAGAATACAGTGGCCTGGCACAGTGGCTCATACCCATAATCCTAGCACTTTTGGAGGCCAAGGCGAGCAAATTGCTTGAGCTCAGAGGTTGAGACAAGCCTAGGCAACATGGCAAAAAACCGTCTCTACAAAATATACAAAAATTAGCCATGCATGTGGTGCACACCTATAGTCCCAGCTACTCAGGAGGAAGAGGTGGGAGGAGCCCTTGAGCCTGGGAAGTAGAGGTTGCAGTTAGTCAAGGTGCAACTACACTCCAGAAAAAGAGAAAGAAAAGAGAAGAGAAGAGAAGAGAAGAGAAGAGAAGAGAAGAGAAGAGAAGGGAAGAGAAGAGAAAAGAAGAAAAGAAAAGAAAAGAAGAAAAAGAAAAAGAAAAGAAAAAAGAAAAGAAAAGAAACGAAACGAAAAGAAAAGAAAAACCTAATATTAGGTATATATCCCATTAGTAGGCCCAATAAGAAAAGTTTAACAGATAGCAACATCTCAATATATGCCAAAACAATGTAGTTCATACCATGAAAAATCCTCTGATTAAATGTCCCAGAAAAACAGTAATTGAATAATAATAAATGATAAGATCTTATTTTAAGTTAACAGAGAAGAGATCATGGTCATTGATTATATGCTAGGACATGAAAAAAGTGCTATTGAGACAGAAGGAGAATAACTGTTTTCATTACTATTTACCATTTATGTGCAAGTTCTGGACAATAAAATAAGACAAAAACATAAATATTAATGGTAAAATAAATACAAAATAAAGTTGTTATTTATAGTGTCTATATCTTAGGTTACATATATCAACTAAAACTCTAACAGTGTTAATAAAAAATCAACCTAACATTCTCAGTCTCACTTTGTGATTGTTCACTTTGCTGTGCAGAAGCTTTTTAGCTTGGCGAAAGGACATAGTATGCATAATTTCATCCAATGAACTAAAATGAATTGTGTACCTTTGCATGATATTGTGTATCATGCAATAATAAAGATATGTAAGTCATAGGCTCTGCCTTAATATTTATAGTTAAGAAAGAGAAACGGATACAAATAGATAATTCTAATAATATATAATAGGCACTTTGAGACACAGATGAGGGGATTTTGGTCAGTTTGGATACTGAGGCCAAACTAACTTTTGAAGTGGAAGTATGGATAAATAGATTAAAATGGTAAAGGGGTGATGGCTTAAAGAAAGCAAGCAACTGTCAACTACTAAATAGAAAGAGGGAGAAATTCTTGAGATAATGACATTTGAAAGTCCTCAGAGAATAGACGGATCATGAACCCTAGGCCTGTTTTAAAAATTAAATTTACCAAGCTTTGCTGTGTAAGTTGGAGGAAAAACTAAAGATGGTGAGAACAGTTAGAAAATGTTTCAGTAGTCCAAACAGAAGATTCAGTTCTAAATGGCAGAGAATAAAGAGTAGAGAAAAAAATGAAAGATGAGCCAAAGATATATCAAAGTTTTTCAGTATGAATGAATGCGAATCAAGAGTTAGCTTTGAAAGAAGAAATGTGTTTTATTGAAAGACATAATAGATTTTGAGGTATTGACTATATATAAGAAAGGAAATTTCCTGCAAGAAACAAATAATTGTACTGAAGTTCTGGAGAGCCGATGAAGGAGAAATAGAATTGGGAATTACCACAGGAGAGACAGGGATTTATTTTTTTCTTGTTATCCCTGATGTAACTATTTGCATAGCTCTCGTTATCTTGATTTCTCTGCCTCTCATAGGCATATACATCAAAAGAAACATTAATTGTTAAACTCATAAATGGTAGGTTATGTTTGTTAGCTGCTTTTCAGTCCTTCATAGTTGGTAGTGCGTAAGGACAAATCTAATTACTACTTTTGCTATTGATGGCCGTGTGTGCTCCTCTGTAGATAGGCATCATACGGGTAGGCCCCTTAATAACTTTGCCACAGGACAGATGAACCTCAACAACTTCTCAGTATGATTAAGTAGGGGCTTTTCTTCTGTTCCTTTGTCCTTTTATCATTGCAGCTTAGCAATAAAAAGAAAATTGGTAGGGTTGAAAGACAATGGTAGCCAAATCCGCAGGAGCCGCTTAAATGAAATATCAAGCACTACCTCCTCAGTATAAGTGGTTTCCACACAGCCATCCATTGTGAACCCCGAGTAGGCTGAAGCAAAGTGTCTAATGAATTAGTATGCTTACTCTTAAATCTAAAATCAGTCATATGAAGAAGGTCCTGAAAGCAACCACCATGAAGCATGAGCAGATATTCACTTCTCCATTGTTTGCATTTGACTACCATGTAAGATTTAAATCACATACATTCTACATGTATGAAGGACAAATGAGGTATGTAGTGAAAATTTATCAAGCTGAATCTATTTGTAAAAATGTAGTAGGTTTACCATATTGACAGATACTCATTTTAAATTCTAAAGTATGTAAGTTTTGTCAAAACTTATGATTGTATTCATGAGTATTATGATTATATTCATGATACTTAGGGAAGTATTTTAGACAATGTCATTTATGGTAAATGATTCTCAGATTTTTACATAGGAATTAAAATAATATTCATTGCTGAATCAATAGCTCTTATAGTCACACATGGAAATATATAAAATACGAATTTTAATTATTTGGAAGACCAATGAACTTTTCTTTTAACTATGTGATCATAGTATAGATACTTGTAAAGAAGAAAATGAAGTCAGGAAACATAACATTTTTAATACTAAATTTGAATAATGGACAAATAGACTACCAAAGTGGCCTACCTGCTATCTCTGTACATAAGGAAATTA
The DNA here is from genome assembly GCF_000951035.1 of Colobus angolensis palliatus. Taxonomy (NCBI): domain Eukaryota; kingdom Metazoa; phylum Chordata; class Mammalia; order Primates; family Cercopithecidae; genus Colobus; species Colobus angolensis. Next base: position 4,087,190 of record NW_012115611.1, on the reverse strand, counting down.
TGTATACACACAAATATATATATCGTGTGAATGTATTGTGTTAATACGTGTGTGTTTAAACACAAACATATACACACACATATATACTTGCATACATGCACTTGGCTATTTAAGTCATATGATTGATTTTTTATAACACATTAATGAGTTTTAAAGTGAAACTTGAATTAAAACAGCAATAAGCCCCTCTACTATACAAATGATAATTATTTAATACAATTAGAAACAAATCAAAATGCCATGAGCTTTTTTAAAGATGCAGACTGTCAAAAAGAATATTGTACCACTTTAATTTTGCAATACTAAATATTGTGCTGCCGGTAGCACATGATATTTACAATAAATTTTATATAACATTTTAGTAGAAATATTGGTTAAAAAATACATTAGAAAGAGAAAACTACACCTAGGAAGAAAAGAAAGATGGTGTTCATAGATAAAGTAGATAAGCATCATTTTAGTTGAGGAAGATTCTAGTGAGTATCTGAGTATCCTAATCATTTTAGAAACCCTTGCCCTGGGTGTTTAAGTTTTTTGCAAGACTAGGTCTCAGTTTTTTCTCTCAACTTTCACACCTCTTACTCATAACGTAGTTCATGGCTGGCTGTTTTTTTGTGGTCTCAGCTTCTACTGAAATTGCAATTATCATAGTCACCAATGATGGCTTCAATGCTAAAAAATAAGTGAACATGTTTCAAACATCACTTCCTTCTCTCTTTCTATAGCAATTAATATTCTTTTATACCCAAAATATTATGTGCTTAATTTTTCACAAAGTCATCTCCAAGTTTTACACTTATATTACAAAATTTGTTTTCTGTGTAGGTCAAGTCATGTTTAACATCAAATTTCCCTTAAATCTAATAGTCTTCAAAACTTTGTCCTTTCCTCCTTTTCCCTTTGCTTCCTATATGTAATTTTATACATTTCCAAATCTTTGATTGCTTCTGCAAGGTCATTTCCTCAAAGGCAAGTGTATTGACAGATGTATTAGTCAGGATCCAAACAGGAAACAGATGCACATGTTACAATAATGCAAGCAGGATTTATTTACTACATGGCAAGAATACGGGAGTGGATGAGGTGTAGTGGAATCCCAGAAATAGTACAGAAACCCCATGCAAGCAGCTGACAAGCTATTACTATCCCTGGGCTCAGGGGACAAAGCAAGAGGAAGGATATGTAGGAGTAGTGACTTCTATCAAGGAATGAAGCCATCTTGATGTGACCTCAGAGACGGGGACTGACAAGAATGAATATTACTCTAACCCCAGTTTCTTGCCTCCCTCCCAGCTGCTGCTAGGACTTCCCTTTGGGCCAAATAGTCTAAAATCTAGAGCACAGAGGGGCCCCATTGATGTAGTAAGATAGGTCAGCTTTCCTGGCATAGTCCATGCAGGAGCAAGCTAGAAATTGACTCTGGAAGAGCAAACTGTCATAGTGGCATAGAGTGAAAACAATATGCACCTTTTTGTTATATTGCTACTTTTTAACTGCATAGATGACACCAAACATGCACACTCAGACTGTTTTTCAAACTAACATGTCCTCCTGAGAAATGTTTTACTATTTTCTTGAGAGTGATATTGTAGCTAGAAAATACGGGGAAGTCATGGGTACAGTGAGGCAACAATGTGTTATATGAGAAAGGCCAAATAATTGTTTAAGAGCAGAACAACAATCTGCCACCAATTTCCCAAATCTGGCTTTCTTGTACCAGATTCCCTAGAAAATAGAATGTGAATTAAAAGCTTAGGTTGATTACAGTCCCCAGAATGAGGGGAAGTTGGGGTTTAAAGTGCAGAAGATGAATAAGAAGGGGAGTATTACTAAGCAGATCACAACTTCATAACAGTCACAGCTGATGGCTTCACCACACAGGACAACTTAAGATAGCCCTATACCCATCACATCAGAACAGTCTTTTGGGGGAAAAGGAGATGAATTTATGGCCCAGTTCTAGCCCTTGATTCATACTGGGTAAAGCCTGTCCCCTTCAGAATCAACTCCCTCTGCACTAAGTTGCCTCAGTGATCAATGCAGTTAACTTAGAGGAAGCAAGGGCCCTGCTGGTTCAGGGTACAGGTGCAGTGATCTCTCCTGTAGATGATGGCATGTGAGGGCCAGGTGTCAGTACAGACCTGATACTTCTTTAGTGAAGTGACAGCTAAGAAAACTCTGGTGCTTGTCATGGTCTCTGGACACAGCAAAGAAACTCTTTAGACCAGGAAATAATTTGTAGCACTGACAGTGACCCACGACCTTAACTGTGGTAGTATAAAATTGTCCAAGTCTTTGTTGTTCTCACAATAAAGCACTGATGTGTAAACTATGATGCCAGTCTATCACTTACGATGAGAAGATGTGATTTTCAAACACTTACATTTAAATCTGGACCTATTATTCTACTTCACATAAAACCCACTGATATCTACAACAATATTTCTCAAGAGTTTCTGATGTGTGCAATTAAAGGCTGAGAAGAGTAAAGAAATACGGTATTTTGTGCCTTACTCTAGCAACAGAGTACACAGACTATTTTATTAAAATGTTGTTTTATTTTAGGCCGTACAAATATTAAATTTTAATTTAAACTATTTAACTGATCTATTAATTAGCTTTAAGGAATATTGATATTTCCAAAAGCTACCCCATGTGCATCCTATGGGTTTTAGTACTTCCTCACATACAGTTAAAAGCGCTAACATAAAGAATAAGGTCCAAACTTCTCAACATGATATGTAATATGTAATGGGCTTTATGGTAAAGCCTCTAACACATTATTTAACTACTCTGCAACTATTGAATGCCATCACTGTTAAAGCGAATATATTGGGCACACAGAATACAATGAGGAGTGAAGAAATAGACAAAAATCACTGAATTTACAGTTTAGATTCTAGGAGGAGTATATAAATAAATAAACTATTGCAGTATAGGGTGATAATATTTCTAGTAGAAGTACAGGGGCCCAAATATATATGACTTGTCTAAATTGTACTAGAGGAGTGTCAGGCAAAGCTTCTTAAACAACTATCTTCTAAGTTAAGAATTAATAAGCATCCATCAGGGAAAGCAGGGCAAAGCAGAGAAGAGCACATTGTTTGAAGGCCAAGAGATTAGAGATGAGACTCCTCAGGAGGCAGAACCAGCTTGTGAATGGCTTTGAAAGCCATGGTAAGAAGATTAAATTTGGTAGTAAGGGCGATAAGGAGTCTCTGAATGTTCTAAGAAGGGGAGTTATGTGAACAGGTTCACATTTTAACATGATCACCCTGACTATGATGACTGACAGGATGATTAAAACTGGAGGCAAGGAAGCCAACTGGATTGTTTTCACAATCACTTAGGCATGAAGTGGTGATAGTCAGCAGTGGACTGAGTCAGACATATACCAATGATTGAAGATGTCTTGGTGATGGGGTGAGTATGCGGAGAGAGAAAGAGGAAAAAGGATTATGCTCAGGTTTCTAATTTGAGTTTGGGCTATATAGGAGAGCATCCATGAAAGAGGATGGGGCATGGAGAGTGCAGAGAGTGAGAGCTCAGGGGCCTGTATTACATTTAAAGGGAGTTGCAGAGTTGCACAAAAGAATCCCATCTGAAGCACTAAAGAGAAATTGGGACTTTTCAACACCTGTAAGACAAAATATTCCAAAGCTAGCATTTAAAAATATTCAGATGACAATTCTATCATAATTTATACTGACTTCTAAATTCATCCTCTAAAATGTATTAAATTTTCCAGTTGCCAGTACTGAGAATTTTTTACACTTTTTCACATACTATTTTTTCAGCCTAGAATAACTTTTTCCACCTTGAAATCTCCTCTCCTCTCTCTTCTTCAGGATTTAAATCAGTTGACCTCTCTTTGAAGCCTTCTTAAATTCTTGATACAGACTTAATGTCTTTCTTTTGGCATTTTAGAATTTCCCTTCACTTACTTTTTCTGTGGGTCTTATTAACCTCTTCAAGAGCTTCTTAGCGTGTGATCAGATAATCTTTACGTACTCACTACCTAGCACATACTAGGCACACAGTGAGTATTTAGGGAAGGAATGGATAAACACACTTAACTATTTCAGCAAAACATAGTCATAATGCTGGTTTTATAGTAAAATGAATAAAGAAAATGAAAAAGAAAAGGCATTTTACATCGGGAGAACCACATAGCTGCTTGCTTTTGTTTAATAGAAGAGAAGTAACAACTATGAATAATTAGTTCATAATTATCTCCCTTGTACTGTGCCTCAGTATACTGGAATCACACTCTTCTTCTTTGAAGTGAATCCCCCTTGGCATTCCTGAAGGTACGTTAATACACTCAGTAAAACAAGATTGCTTATATAGACATCAGGAACAACGCTAGTTATTGAATGCTGCTATACCATAATTCTCTGAGGTCCACATATTCTCACCTGAGATAGTTCTAGCAGTTCTCTGAAATACGATGTTCAATGCATAGAGATTATGAAATTGAGTTGCTTCAAAGCTTGTTAAACAAATCTACCTGTCTTGAGATAAGCTGAAGGACTGTAAAGACTATTTTAAGGTTTCACATTTGACTGCATAAAAAGTAACGGAAAATAGACTATCTCTATTGTCCTGAGGATACTGCTGGTTAAAGCCAATTACCCAGCTTTTCACAGACAAGTCATTAATAAATGTTCATATCAGACAAGGCAAAATCCATTGTTTCAGTAGTATAATATTGGGTGTAATGAACAAGGTGAGATAAAGAGTGTTGCTTTAATTTATGAAGTGTCCTTTACTCAGAGCCTTTTGATCTACTTACATGTTTCCTTATATTACCTAGTGTATTTGTAGAAAAGACAAAGCTATACAAATAATTTAATGTTCCTTTTTATTCCAGGATTTGCATAAAAGAAAAATAGTATGCCAACACTTCTAAAAATAATGGAAGATATATCTCTATTTGGTTCTTTCCTTAGAACTCACATGGACATTAATAGAGGGCCCTATGTGATTGGGCTTTCTAATACAACAGAATTTTAAGTAATGGATTCTAGTTTTTAGGTGCATGCTTCTCTAATATCCAACATGAACTGATCAGTAAATTTGTGATTCCTCACAGTAATCAGAAACCGATGACTACCCTTCAATGTAAGCTATTGGATTTTGAATGTAAAATGATTGTGTCTAATTTTTAAAAATGCTTTTGAATTTTGAAATGAATTTTTCTCCATCATTGCCTTAGCTATTTGTGGCTCTATTTTATTAAGCCTAATATGTTAAAATAAATCTTTTAAATCATTCCCCTGATGTGGTAGGCATTTGTAATAGCTGTAAGGTTTTCTCTTTAGAGAAATGATTATTTTCCCCTGGCCATGGTTGCCTGCAATTCTGCTAGCTGCTCCCAGGTGAATGATGGTATTGAGGGTTGTGATTTTATGACCCAACTGAGCAGGAATGTTATTAAATGGATCACTGTTTATTTATAAAAAGTATAGTTTACTGACTTATCATGCAATGTGCTGACATAAGTTCATGTGCTCAAGTTTCCACTTTTCCAAATTGCCAAAGAAATATTTTTAAAAGGTAAGAACAATAAATCAGATCTGGAGAAAAGGATAGGTAATATTAGGAATTTCTATAAGCTATACAATTAGAACCAGATGGAGTGAATTTTTTCTCAGCGTGAAATCTGTATCTTCCATTTCAGTAAATTGTTTTGTTCACACAGTTACTTAAATTCAAAACCTGAGATTCACTTGCATTTTTCTCTCTTTCTCCCCAGGCTAGATATTTTCTGCCTCACTTCCAGGTCTGTTCTCCATTTTTCTCTACTCTGCGTCATACTTGAGAGGCTGACTTTTACTGGCTGCAACTACCAAACTCCCCATTGCCTCTGACTTCCAATTGTGTTTGGGAAATGTGATGGGAGGACATTGAAGGAGCAGAAAGAGAAAAAGATCAGAGTGTTTATTCCTTATTCTCTATCAGTTAAGCACACGGTAGATGCATTCCTTTCCCCAGGACCACAGCTCTTATCAGGTGATTTGTCTCCTATACTTACGTCTTTGTCCACACTGCAGAAATTATTCCATCTGCTTGCTTCTTCAAGTCCATTGATTACTATCCGATTCTAGCCCTGGAAAAATTTCTATCTCTTGTTGATTTTCTTAAATTTTACCAACTTGAAATAGTCTGTTCATTAAACTCATTTTAATTATCCTTTCTTTTTTATTTGTATAAATGTATGAGGTACAAGCACAATATTGTTACATGCACAGACTGCACAGTGGTCAAGTCAGGGCTTTTGGAATATCCATCATTTGAAAGCATACATTGTACCCATTTAGTAATTTCTCATCAACCACCTCCCTCCAACTTCCTCATTCTTTCAAGACTCCATTGTCTACCATTCCACTCTCTACAACTATGTGGACCCATTATTTAGCTCTTACTTATGAGTCAGAGCATGTTATATTTGTCTTTCTGTGTCTGACTTGTTTCAAATAAGATAATGACTTCCAGTTCCTTTCATGTTGCTGCAAAAGACACGATTTTATTCTTCTTTATGGCTATATATACTGTATTTTCTTTGTCCAATCATCTATTAATGGACCCTTATGTTGATTCTGTATTTTTTGACATTGTGAATAGTGCTATGATAAAAATTTGAGTGCAGGTATCTTTTTCTTTTCTTTTTTTTTTTTTTTTTTAAGATAGGGTCTCACTCTGTAGCCCAGGCTTGAATGCAGTGGCGTGATCTCTGCTGGTTGCAACCACTGCCTCCAGGCCTCCAAGGTTCAAGCTATTCTCGTGCCTCGGCCTCTGGAGTAGCTGGGACTACAGTCATGCACCACCATGCCTAATTTTTGCATTTTTAGTAGAGACAGGGTTTCACCATGTTGCCCAGGCTGGTCTTGAACTCCTGAGTTCAATGCAATCTGCCTGCCTTGGTCCTCCAAAGTGCCGGGATTATAGGTGTGAGCCACTGCACCTGGCCAATCTTTTTGATATACTGATTTATTTTGCTTTGGATATATACTCAGTCGTAGAATTGTTGAATTGGATGGTAATTCTATTTTTAGCTCTTTGAGAAATCTCTATACTGTTTTCCGTAGAAGCTGTAGCAATTTACCTTCCTACCAACAGTGTATAAAAGTTACCTTTTCCCTGTATCCTTGCCAGCATCTGCTATTTTTACTTTTTCTGAATGTACCATCTGTTTCCTGACAGTCCCTGACTGGTACACACCTCATACTTACAACCAACCACAAAGTCCTCTTGGAAACAAACCATGTTTCTCCTAAATCTCTTTTTTATATTCCCAGTAACATTCTCTTAGTTCAAGTATCAGTCCAATTCTCCTCCTCCTTCAACTCCTCTAGCTCCTCTCCAAGCCATCCTCCATTCTGAAACCAGAGTGGAGTTTCAAAAATAAACAGGAATTACTAATTTCCTGCTTAAGAGACATTGATGACTTCACTTTGCCTTAAATCATGGCCAACAAGCCTCCCCATATTCCAACCCTGTCTCTCAATACTCTCTCTCTCTCACACACACACACACACTCTCTAGCTTCCTCCACACCAAATCACTTGCAATTCTCTATGCATGCTGTCTCAGTCCTCTAGATTTTAAACACATAATTTCATCTGGCAGAATTCCGAGTACCATTCCTAACATCACAGACTTCTTTGCCTCTCCTTCTTCTCCTAGCGAACTCCTTCTGGTCTTTTAGGACTCAGCTTCTTGAGGATGTTCTTGCTGATAGTTCTTACTCCACTAATGTCAAATATCTTCCTTTTATTATTATTATTATACTTTATGTTCTAGGGTACATGTGCACAACATGCAGGTTTTTTACATATGTATACATGTGCCATGTTGCTGTGCTGCATCCATTAACTCGTCACTTACATTAGGTATATCTCCTAATGCTATCACTTCCCCCTCCCACCACTCCACAATAGGCCCGGGTGTGTGATGTTCCCCTTCCTGTGTCCAAGTGTTCTCATTGTTCAATTCCCACCTGTGAGTGAGAACATGTGGTGTTTGGTTTTCTGTTCTTG
>NW_012115611.1:4078443-4078773 GCF_000951035.1 Colobus angolensis palliatus | reverse complement strand
ATGGCTGGGTCAAATGGTATTTCTAGTTCTAGATCCTTGAGGAACCGCCACACTGTCTTCCACAATGGTTGAACTAGTTTACAGTCCCACCAACACTGTCAAAGTGTTCCTATTTCTCCACATCCTCTCCAGCACCTGTTGTTTCCTGACTTTTTAATGATCTCCATTCTAACTGATGTGAGATGGTATCTCATTGTGGTTTTGATTTGCATTTTTCTGATGGCTAGTGATGATGAGCATTTTTTAATGTGTCTGTTGGCTGCATAAAAGTCTTCTTTTGAGAAGTGCCTGTTCATATCCTTTGCCCACTTTTTGATGGGGTTGTTTTTT
>NW_012115611.1:4071377-4077892 GCF_000951035.1 Colobus angolensis palliatus | reverse complement strand
GTATTACCTAGGTTTTCTTCTAGGGTTTTTATGGCTTTAGGTCTAACATTTAAGTCTCCAATCCATCTTGAATTAATTTTTTTACAAGATGTAAGGAAGGGATCCAGTTTCAGCTTTCTACTTATGGCTAGCCAATTTTCCTAGCACCATTTATTAAATAGGAAATCCTTTCCCCATTTCTTGTTTTTGTTGGGTTTGTCAAAGATCAGATGGTTGTAGATGTGTGGTACTATTTCTGAGGGCTCTGTTCTGTCCCATTGGTCTATATCTCTGTTTTGGTTCCAGTACCATGCTGTTTTGGTTACTGTAGCCTTGTAGTATAGTTTGAGCCTTGTAGTATAGTTTGAAGTCAGGTAGCATAATGCCTCCAGCTTTGTTCTTTTGGTTTAGGATTGTCTTGGCAATGTGGGCTCTTTTTTGGTTCCATATGAATTTTAAAGCAGTTTTTTCCAATTCTGTGAAGGAAGTCATTGTTAGCTTAATGAGGATGGCATTGAATCTATAAATTACCTTGGGCAGTATGGCCATTTTCATGATATTGATTCTTCCTATCCATGAGCATGGTATGTTCTTCCATTTGTTTGTGTCCTCTTTTATTTCATTGAGCAGTGGTTTGTAGTTCTCCTTGAAGAGGTCCTTCACATCCCTTGTGAGTTGGATTCCTAGGAATTTTATTGTCTTTGAAGCAATTGTGAATGAAAGTTCATTCATGATTTGGCTCTCTGTTTGTCTGTTACTGGTGTATGAGAATGCTTGTGATTTTTGCACATTAATTTTGTATCCTGAGACTTTGCTGAAGTTGCTTATCAGCTTAAGGAGACTTTGGACTGAGACAATGGGGGTTTTCTGAATACACAATCATGTCATCTGCAAACAGGGACAATTTGACTTCTTCTTTTCCTAACTGAATACCCTTTATTTCTTTTCCTTGCCTGATTGCCCTGGCCAGAACTTCCAACACTATGTTGAATAGGAGTGGTGAGAGAGGACATCTCTGTCTTGTGCTGATATTCAAAGGGAATGCTTCCAGTTTTTGCCCATTCGGTATGATATTGGCTGTGGTTTTGTCATAAATAGCTCTTATTATTTTGAGATACGTTCCATCAATACCAAATTTATTGAGAGTTTTTAGCATAAAGGGCTATTGAATTTTGTCAAAGGCCTTTTCTGCATCTATTGAGATAATCATGCAGTTTTTGTCTTTGATTCTGTTTATATGCTGTATTACATTTATTGATTTGCATATATTGAACCAGTCTTGCATCCCAGTAATGAAGCTGACTTGATCATGGTGGATAAGCTTTTTGATGTGCTACTGGATTTGGTTTGCCAATATAAAGAAGAGTAGAGAGAAGAATCAAATAGACACAATAAAAAATGATAAAGGGTACGGAACTCCACGTAAATACAAACTACCATCAGAGAATACTATAAACACCTCTACGCAAATAAACTAGAAAACTTAGAAGAAATAGATAAATTCCTGGACACATATACTCTCCCAAGACTAAACCAGGAAGAATTTGAATCCCTGAATAGACCAATAACAGGCTCTGAAATTGAGACAATAATTAGTAACCTGCCAACCAAAAAAAGTCTAGTACCAGACGGATTCACAGCCGAATTCTAGCAGAAGTACAAGGAGATGCTGGTGCCATTCCTTCTGAAACTATTCCAATCAATAGAAAGAGGAGGTATCCTGCCTAACTCATTTTATGAGGCCAACATCATCCTGATACCAAAGCCTGGCAGAGACACAACAGAAAAAGAGAATTTTAGAACAATATTCCTGATGAACGTCGGTGCAAAAATCCTCAAATATCTTCTTAACCTCAACCCTGTCATCAGTAGGCCCCCATTTGTCTCCTACCAAGAGTGTAGAAATTTTAGGAAGTTTTAGTTCAAAGCTCAAACTGTATGAGTTCAAATTCATTTCCACCATACAGATATTTACCTTGAGACCCTGAGTCTGTTTATTAAGTGTTTCCTCTGTTTTCTCATTGTGTACTTAGGAAAATAAAATTAGTTTTTTAAAAATTCTTGTGAGAATTAAATTATATTAATAGATATGCAGCATTTAGAGCAATATGGGTATAGAGTCACCCTCAATGCTTTATGCAGCATTACAATTGCCTTTCTCAACTCCATAAAACTGAATTCTCCTTCAAAGGGTCCAGGTTTTATGGGTCACTTTATAATATTGATGGATGATTTTTTGTTGCATAGAGGGTAATTCAGAAGTCCTTTTTAGTTAAATAAATGAATGATTTGTGTGTAATTAATCCTAGATCGATTTACGTGGCTTTTCTTTTGGTCTCTTTTGTTTTTCAAATCCTAGTTGGTAATGTGTAGGTCCAGATTTTTTAAAGGAGTCCTTTCCATGATATAGATACTCTTTGAGACTCCTATGAGCCTCAGGAAGTTCCTTCCTTCTTGTGAGGCTCAGAAGACAGTTGCATTTTTCTTTGCCAGCACATATGTTCTTATGGCTGGAGCTAAGTGTGTGATTTTAATATGTTTAAAAAATTACTGACTTGTTTTTCACTAATTTGGATTCACTTTCCAGGTAATAAGTAATCACACATTTTTAATGCTGGGTTATATTTTAGAATATTTTTCTTTCCTGTAAGTTTTATGTTAATTTGGAAGTATTCCCAAGTATTATCTCTCCATATTGAAATGAATAAATTAAATTTAATTAATATAATAAATGTTTCCATTTGACATGAAACACTTACTAAAATATTGCATATTTATGTATTTCTTACTAACCATAGTGGCAAGGCATTCAAACTTTAATGACTTCCAAATCAAAATAAAGCCATTAAGTAAAAATATAGCCTTAGTCAAAAATAAAGTTTTTATACAATTTTCAATTTAATTTCATGCATTCCCTCAAAAATCTACATACTTTTTGCATTTGAATATGAATTTGTGATTAAAGGATCCATACTATAGAGTTCACTTCCCATAGGGGTTCATTGCATTTATATCTAAAAATGGTTTGCTTTTTAAATGCCTTGTCTCAGAATGTATCTATGCATTAGAACACATATAAAGTCAAAAACTACCTCTCTAGTAACTACTAGATGTCAGAACTGTGCTAAGTGTTCATCACTTAAGTAAATAAATGAAGTTGCTTTAAGGTTTTAAATCCTAGAAAGGGAGATGATTATAGTAAAACAATTAAGTGTTCTATGTTACAAATACAGCATACAAAATATTGAGCTGTGCAAACTGTACACACATCTAAGTCTACTTTTTTCTAGAATATATAGAAAACACAAAAGCATAAAGACATCACACACACACACACGCACACCCCTTCAAAAGCTACGTTCATATATTGCAGTGTTGAAAGCAATAAGATTCCTTTAAGAGATATGCATTCTGAGAAATTTATGGAAGATTTAAAAATAACTGAGACTTCCATTTCAGGTAGTATAGCAACTAAAAAAAAAATCCAGCTATAAGACATATATGACGTTCATGCTAACAAAGAGAAAAAGCTCTAAATAAATTACTATAAGCCAAGATAAACATTTTTGCAGCTGATAAAACAGAAAGAAAGAAATTAAGAAAGAGATGGAAAAAAAAGAGGATGCTCAAGGAAACTTTCATACCTCACCTTTACGTAGGAGGAGGAAAATCTTCCCCAATTATTTATTATAATAAACTAGCTGGATATGGAGGTTAATGGACCAAATTTATTATTATTTACCCAAAATTCTTAAATAAAATTTTGTTTTATAATGTCTCCTATTTGGAATTGTCTTCAAGAGATGGACAAAGCAAACGCAAATCATCTTTGGAGAAATGGCTTATCCTCAGGCCTCAAAGTATTCTCACAGATAAAGTTCCAAAGAATATGAGCCTACAGTGAAAAATGATAAAGCATTTGAGGAGAAATAAAAGGCACCATGAGACAGGAACTAGCCAAACAAACAAGGAGGTGGCTTAAATCTGCAAAGACCAGATATTGCCATTATCAGATACATAATTTGTTTAAAGTTATGCTTATTTTTTAAGAAATAAAAGAGGAAGATTAAAGTAGGTATATAAAAAAAAGGTGCCATAAAAGTGGAGTAGAAGCCAGGTACAGTGGCTCACAACTGTAATGCCAGTACCTTGGGGGGCTGAGGTGAGAGGATCACTTGAGTCTAGTCAGGACATTGAGGTTGCAATGAGCAGTGATTGTGTCACTGTACTGCCACCTGGGCAATTAAGATGCTGCCAAAAAAACAAAACAAAACCCACAGAAAACAAAAACAAAACAAACAAAACAACCTGAGTAAAGAGTTTTAAAATATTAGCAGATAGACATGAACTCATCCTTTTTTATGGCTGCATAGTATTCCATAGTGTAAGGCCACATTTTCTTAATCCAGTCTATCATTGATGGACATTTAGGTTGGTTCCAAGTCTTTGCTGTTGTGAAAGTGGAAAGCATCATTCTGAGCAAACTATCACAAGGACAGAAAACCAAACATCGCATGTTCCCACTCGTAGGTGCGAAGTGAACAATGAGATCACTTGGACACAGGAAGGGAAACATCACACACTGGGGCCTGTCATGGGGTGGGGGGAGGGGGAGGGATAGCATTAAGAGATATACCTAATGTAAGTGACGAGTTAATGGGTGCAGCACGCCAACAATGCACATGTATACATATGTAACAAACCTTTATGTTGTGCACATGTACCCTAGAGCTTGAAGTCTAATTTTTAAAAAATATAGAAAATAAAATATTAGCAAATAGAACTTCAAAAAGTACAAATATGTGTAAATTTTTGAAATGGACAAACTAAGCAGAAGTTAGAGAAAGCTGTAAAGAGAATTAATGAGCAAGATAGTGTATCTAAAAAAATACTATGAATTGAAAAAGAAAGATGTTGCAAAAGGAGCTGGAGGATATGAAGAATAAAATGAGAAAGTTCAATTTCATATAATACATTTTTTAACAGGAGACTATAAAGTGAATGTGAGAAGGCTATATTTGCAGAATAGATAAAAACCATATATTCTCTAAATAGAAAAGCCCCATGTAAAACAACCTAACCTAGATGAATAAAACCATTTCTTTATCTCAACACATCACACTGAAAAAGTTCTGTTCAACAAAGACAAAGGGAACTTCTTAAAAGTATCCAAAGAGGAAATACAAGTTTCCTGTAGAAATGATAACTGGACTTAACAAGTGAATTTTCTACGGAATCAATGGAAGAGGGAAAACAATGAAAACATTACAAAATGCTCAAAAAGACCAACAAATCTTATTTGAAAAGATGTAAAATGGATGAACATCCATTATATAGGATTATCTCCTATAAGTTGACAGATGAAAACAATTGAGGAAGTGAGGAAGCATATATTCTAGCAATTCAAAATAAATAAAATGTAAATGAAAAATGATACACCAGATATATAACCAATTAAATGAAGATTACAATTAATTTTCATGAGGGATTGGGGAAATTAGTAGTCAAAAATATTTGGGGAGCCTAATTTTCTAATAGTTTTTATGAAGTATATATTAAAATGTAAAATGGGGACATTTTTGACCCAGTAAGTTACATCTCCAGATATTTATTCTTCAGATGAACTCACAATGATCAAAAGATATTTGCATGATGATATTCACTGCAGTATTTATAACTTGAAAAACTTGAAACAACCATGATGTTTATCAATAGGGAAATGATACAATACATTGTGATTCATCTTCAGTAAAAACTTCTCTCATTAAAATTCCTGAGTTATGTCATGTGTATTGAAAATAAAAGATCCCCAAGATGTTTTGTAACTGAATGTGAAAAAAAAATACAAGTTTTTTTTTTTTTTTAGTTTTGTTTAATAGCAATTTTTATAACATGTTTTGTATGACAAAAGCTGGCTGGATCCACCAACTCATTTTTCGACTTTTCTAGACACAAGGACATTACTGTCCTATGCTCCCTTACAGTGGGTTTGGCCATGTGTCTAAATTCTAACCTTTAGAATGAGATGTATGAAGATTTTCAATGCTTCCTTTTTCCTCCGCCTCCTTTACCCTGTCTGGTATTTGAATATTTGAGTGTGACACCCAAGGAGACCTTAGGAGCTATGTGCTGAAGTTGATAAATTCTATGTCACCTGAGTCCACGAAAGTCACTGAATGACTACATGGAGCAGAAATCCTCCTGTCTGTGTATGCTGATAGAACTTTATGTGGACAAAAAATGAGTTTTGGTGTCTTTAAGCCACTGAGACTTGGGAGCTAACATTACCCTTAACTAACACAATTCCACTTAAAAACTAATAAAGAAAGAAAACTAAGTTATAGTTATAATCTGAATATGATATGTATTTGTATGAAATGTAACACAGTGATTGCCCCTGGGCAATGAAAGCAAATTGGGTTTGGAGGAGGATATGAATAAAAATACTCACTTCATGTGCTTTTATTTAGCTGGAGATTTTATATATATATAAATAAAAAATATTGTGTATATTATAGGTAAATATATTATAATTT
>NW_012115611.1:4063113-4070461 GCF_000951035.1 Colobus angolensis palliatus | reverse complement strand
AACAAATGCAAAAGAACAAAAATCATAACAGTCTCTCAGACCACAGTGCAATCAAATTAGAACTCACGATTAAGAAACTCACTCAAAACTGCACAACTACATAGAAACCGACAACCTGCTCCTGAATAAATAACGAAATGAAGGCGGAAATAAAGATGTTCTAAGAAAAAATGTACTAGAATCTCTGGAACACATTTAAAGCAGTATGTAGAGGAAAATTTATAGCACTAAATGCCCACAATAGAAAGCAGGAAAGATCTAACATTGACACCCTAACATCACAATCAAAAGAACTAGAGAAGCAAAAGCAAACAAAAGCAAACAAAAATTCAAACGCTAGCAGAAGACAAGAAATAACCAAGATCAGAGCAGAACTGAAGGAGAAAGAGATACACACACACACACACACACACACACACACACAATAAAAAAAACAAAAACAAACAGAAAAAACTTCCAAAAATCAATGAATCCAGGAGCTGTTTTTTTTTTTTTTTTGGAAAAGATCAACAAAACAGATAGATGGAATAAAAAATGATAAAGAGGATAACACCACTGAGCCCACAGAAATACAAACTACTGTCAGAGAATACTATAAACACCTCTATGCAAACTAGAATATCTAGAAGAAATTGATAAATTCCTGGATACATACACCCTCCCAAGACTAAACCAGGAATAAGTCAAATCCCTGAATAGTCGAATATTGGAAATTGAGGCAGCAATTAACAGCTACCAACCAAAAAAAGTCCAGGACCAGACGGGTTCACAGCTGAATTCTACCAGAGGTATAAAGAGATGTTGGTACCATTCCTTCTGAAACTATTCCAAACAATAGAAAAAGAGGGAATTCTCCCTAACTCATTTTATGAGGCCAGCATTATCCTGATGCCAAAACCTGGCAGAGAAACACACACAAAAAAGAAAATTTCAGGCCAATATCCTTGATAAACTTCGATGTGAAAATCCTCAATAAAATACTGGCAAACCAAATCTAGCAGCACATCAAAAAGCTTATTCGATCAAGTCAGCGTCATTCCTGGGATGCAAGGCTGGTTCAAATATGCAAATCAATAAACCTGCTCCATCACATAAACAGAAACAATGACAAAAACCATGATTATCTCAATAGATGCAGAAAGGCCTTCAGTAATATTCAGCAGGCCTTCAGACTTAAAACTCTCAATTAACTAGGCAGTGATGGAACATATCTCAAAATAGTAAGAGCTATTTATGACAAACCCACAACCAATGCCATAATGAATGGGCAAAAAATGGAACCATTCCCTTTGAAAGCCGGCACAAGACAAGGCTGCCCTCTCTCACCACTCCTATTCAGTGTAGTATTGGAAGTTCTGGCCAGGGCAATCAGGCAAGAGAAAGAAATAAAGGGTATTCAATTAGGAAAAGAGGAAGCCAAACTGTCTCTGTTTGCAGATGACATGATTGTGTATTTAGAAAACGCCATCATCTCAGTCCAAAATCTCCTTAAGCTGATAAGCAACTTCAGCAAAGTCTCAATATAAAATCAATGTGCAAAAATCACAAGCATTCCTATATACCAATAACAGACAAACAAAGAGTCAAATAATGAGTGAACTCCCATTCACAATTGCTACAAAGAGAATAAAATATGTAGAAATACAACTTATAAGGGATGTGAAGGACCTCTTCAAGGAGAACTACAAACTACTGCTCAAGGAAATAAGAGAGGACGCAAACAAATGGAAAAACATTCCATGCTCATGGATAGGAAGAAGCAATATTGTGAAAATGACCATATTGCCCAAAGTAATTTATAAATTTATGCTATCCCTATCAAGCTACCATTGACTTTGTTCACAGAATTGGAAAATAACTACTTTAAATTTAATATGGAACCAAAAAAGAGCACACATAGCCAAGACAATCTGAAGCAAAAAGAACAAGACTGGAGGCATCACACTACCTGACTTGAAACTATACTACAAGGCTACAGTAACAAAAACAGCATGGTACTGGTACCAAAACAGATAATATAGGCCAATGGAACAGAACAGAGGTCTCAGAAATAACAGCACACATCTACAACCATCTGATTTTTGAAAAACCTGACAAAAACAAGCAATGGGAAAAGAATTTCCTATTAATAAATGGTGGTGGATAAACTGGCTAGCCATATATAAAAAGCTGGAACTGGATCCCTTCCTTACACCTTATACAAAATTAAGTTAAGATGGATTAAAGACTTAAATGTAAGACTTAAAATTATAAAAACCCTAGAAGATATCCTAGACAATACCATTCAGGACATAGGCATGGGCAAAGACTTCATGACTAAAACACCAAAAGCAATAGCAACAAAAGCCAAAATAGACAAACAGGAACTGATTAAACTAAAGAGCTTCTGCACAGCAAAAGAAACTATCGGCCGGGCGCGGTGGCTCAAGCCTGTAATCCCAGCACTTTGGGAGGCCGAGACTGGCGGATCACGAGGTCAGGAGATCGAGACCATCCTGGCTAACACGGTGAAACCCCGTCTCTACTAAAAATACAAAAACTAGCCAGGCGAGGTGGCGGGCACCTGTAGTCCCAGCTACTCGGAGGCTGAGGCAGGAGAATGGCGTGAACCCGGGAGGCGGAGCTTGCAGTGAGCTGAGATCCGGCCACTGCACTCCAGTCCGGGCGACAGAGCGAGACTCCGCCTCAAAAAAAAAAAAAAAAAGAAAGAAACTATCAGTAGAGTGAACAGGCAACCAACAGAATGGGAGAAAATTTTTACAATCTATCCATCTGACAAAGGGCTAATATCCAGGATCTACAAAGAACTTAAACAACTTTACAAGAAAAAAACAACAACCCCATCAAAAGTGGGCAAAGGATTTGAACAGACACTTCTCAAAAGAAGATATGTACGCAGCCAACAAACATATTAAAAAAAGCTCATCATCACTGGTCATAAAAGAAATTCAAATCAAAACTACAATGAGATGCCATCCCATACCAGTTAGAATGGCCATCTTTAAAAAGTCAGAAAACAGCAGATGCTGGAGAGGATGTGGAGAAACAGGAAAGCTTTTACACTGTTAGTGGGAGTGCAAACTAGTTCAACCATCATGGAAGACAGTGTGGCGATTTCTCAAGGATCTAGAACCAGAAATACCATTAGACCCAGCAATCCCATTTCTGGGTATATACCCAAAGTATTAGAAATCATTCTACTATAAGGACACTGTTTACAATAGCAAAGGCTGTGAACTAACTCAAATTCCCATCAATGATGGACTGGATAAAGAAAATGTGGCACATGCATACCATGGAATACTATGCAGCCATAAAAAAGGATGAGTTCATGTCCTTTGCAGGGACATGGATGACACTGGAAACCATCATTCTCAGCAAACTAACACAAAAACAGAAAACCAAACACTGCATGTTCTCACTCACAAGTCGGAGTTCAACAATGAGAACACATGGACACAGGGAGGGGAACATCACAAACCAGGGCTTGTCAGCGGATGGGGAGCTAGTGGAGGGATAGCATTAGGAGAAATACCTAATATAGATGATGGGTTGATGCGTGCAGTAAACCACCATGGCACATATATACCTATGTAACAAACCTGCACGTTCTACACATATACTCCAGTACTTAAAGCTATAATAAAAAAAAAGAAAAAGAATACAAGAATTGGAAATAATTTAACCATTTTACAAGAGAGAAACTACTAAATAATTAATGGTGTACTCTTAGGATGGAGCATAAACAGCCATAAAAATCATGGGTTTTGCATGTTCTTGCTTGTAAGTGGGAGCTTAGCTATGGGTATGCAAGGCATACAGAGTGGTATAATGGACATTGGAGATTCAGAAGTGAGGAATGTGGGAAGGAGATGAGGGATGAAAAACTACCTATTAAAGTACAATGTACGATACAGGATGAAGGGTACACTAAAATCCCAGACTTCACCACTATATAATTCATCCATATAACCAAAAACCACTTGTATGCCTAAAGCCATCGAAATAAAAACAATAATAATAACCCTCTGTATTCTGGCATGAGAAAGGAAAATCAGAATCAAGGGGAAGTGAATGTTTCAAAAATATCCACCCTTCATACTATGAAACAATGGTCTGCAATACCCTGAGGTGCCAGTCCTGCCTAACACCCAAGGATGCAGGGAATATGAATCATATAACAAAGCTTGTAATCTAAGGAATCTTATTTGTGACTGTGTAATAACTAAAGAATAGAAGATGGTGAGAAAAAAAATGCCTTTGTCCAGTGAGAAAAATTAGGAAAATATGAAAACAAGATCCATTAAAATTACACTATTTTATGTGGAGTGAATTAATTTATTTGCATTTTAAAATGATAATCTTACTAAACTTATTAAGATGTGATTCTTATCCTATTACATAAATGTTATATTCAAAAAGGAGGAGTAACACTTGGGATTGTTTCTTCAGATTGATTTTTCCTCGTATGATTTTGTTAATACTATCTAACATTTATTTTGAAGGGCAAATGAGAATTTTTCATGTACTAACAGTAATTTTGCACATTTCCTCCTTTAATATAATGATGGTTACATATGTTTTTTAAATAGCAAAAACATTTTTCTATGTTGCTTTGCCCTCTGATAAAATTTGCATGATTAATTATTTTCAAAGTTATTAAACTAAAAACAACAAAGTTTTGGAACTAGCTGAGAATGCTGGCAATTTAAACTTTTGAAGTCATTTTTCCATTTGTTTAAAGTTTTATTAGGTATTATGATGTTCTTCTGATTTTGAAAGTTAAAACAGTAATTGAATTATTTTCTGGATTTATTCCTGTTAGTCACACCACTAAGACATCACTAGCTGTTTTAAGTTATCCTGTATGAAAATTGAACACCTGACAACTAAAAAAAACTCCACAGAACTAGTACAAGAGATGATACAAGTTATAAATGTAGGTGTAGATGTAGATATAGACATAGGCATATTAAATACATGTATATGTGTTTATAGCTATGACATTTGATAATGCATAATTAGAGAAATGGGGGCTTAGAAAGAGTGGTAAACCATCACAGCCTTTACTATACATTAAAAAAGGATTCTACTTAGCTGGTCTGCCCTGTGTGACTCCAGGTGAATGAAACAGATATTAGGCAAGTTCAGGAAACTACTTTTAATTTAAAGGGGGGGGTGGGAATTATTCTGCATATGACACTTATTAATAAAGAAATATAAATTGAAACAACAACAAGTTTCTAGTTTCTATGTAAGTGGTTGTTAAAAAGCAAAAAATTGATAAAGAAATTATTGGTGTAAGTAGAGTAAAAGTTGTTACTATGTAAATTGTGACAACCATTCTGAGGGGAATTTGTCAAAATTCATAAAAAATTAAATGTATATACTACTTGTAAGAGTTTATGATGCTGGGATCTGGGGGGTAGAAGAAATGGGGAGATTTTTGTCAAAGATACAAAGAAAAAAGAATTCTTGATCCAACAAGGATATGGAGAATTTGAACTCTTATATTTTGCTAGCAGGAATGTAAAATGGTGAAGCCTCTTTGGAAAATAGTTTGGCAGTTGCTCAAAATTTTCAACATAGAATACATAATCCAGCAATTCTACTCCTGATTATATATCCAAGAGAAATTGAAACATACATCCAGACAAAAATTTGAATATGAATGTTCATAGTATTATTTACAATAGCCAAAAGGTGCAAAAGTCCCACATATTTCAACCAATGAATAAATAAATAAAATATGATAGATCCGTATCAGTACTAAAAATGGATAAAGGGGCCGGGGGCGGTGTCTCAGGCCTGTAATCTCAGCCCTTTGGGAGGCCGAGGCCGGTGAATCACGAGGTCAGGATATAGGGACTACCCTGGCTAACACGGTGAAACCCCGTCTCTGCTAAAAATACCAAAAAAAAAAAAAAAAAAAAAATGGCCGGGCGTGGTGGCGGATGCCTGTAGTCCCAGCTACTCCGGAGGCTGTGGCAGGAGAATCTCTTGAACCAGGGAGGTGGAGGTTGCATTGAGCCGAGATCGGCCATTACACTCCAGTCTGGGTGACAGAGCGAGACTCTGTCTCAAAAGAAAAAAAAAAAAAAAAAATGAATAAAGTTCTGATACATGCAACAACGTGGGTGGAACCTTGAAAACACTATACTAAATGAAAAAGCCAGTCCAAAACAGTATATGTTATCTGATTTTATTGATATGAAATGTCTAAAATAGGCAAATCTATAGAGACAGAACGTGGATTAAAGGTTTACTAACACTAGACTGAGGATGTATGGTGGAGAGTGGCTGTTAAGGGAAATGACATTTTGTTTGTGAGTGACAAAATATAAAGCTAGATTGTGGTGATGGTTGTACAATTCTGTATCTACTAAAAAATATTAAATAATGTGCTTTAAATGGGTACACTATGTATGCAAATTATATCTCAATGTAACCATTGAAAATAAAATTATGATTCAGATAACAAGAAAAAACTTGAAACAACTTAAATACATCAGTTACAAACTGATAGAATCCATGATGATATATCGAAACAATAAAAACACTCTGCAGATTTTAAAAGGAAAGTGAAGAACTATACTGACAAATAGAGCAGCCCACCAAGAACTACATTTAAGTGAAAAAAACAGAGTAGAATAGCATATCTAATAAGTGGAAAGACAAAGTGGAATGAAGTATGTGTTTATAGTATATTCTCATTTTTGTAAAACAAAAAGTATGTTTTCTTTACATGAGATATATGCATTTTGTTATCCAGATTATAACTCATTTATTTTACTACTTTTTACAATCAAACAGTGATTTTTGAATCTTTTCTTCCCTTTACACTATTAAAGCTCTAGACTCAAGGGTCTTCTAGCAGCATTTCTTTTTAATACTTTATCGTCGTTCTAAAAATGATCCTACTTCTGTACTTGAGAATTTGGGTTTCGAGGCACATATCTGAGTGAGCCCACTCTAAAAATTTGTGCCAGACAAATGTCTGTTGAGCAGTGGTAAAGTCAGCTGGCAATGAGCAAAATCCTTCAGGCTGAGCAATGTGAAGTGTTTAGCGTCATGGTTTTCACAGCCTGCTTGCTGTGGGGTTGAAACGATGAATAGTGTGTGTTCCTTTCCTCTTCCAACTGGAGTTCCCCAAAATGACTAGAAATTGCTGTTCTTTTTTCTTGTAAATTTGTTTGAGTTCTTTGTAGGTTCTGGATATTAGCCCTTTGTCAGATGAGTAGATTGCAAAAATGTTCTCCCATTCTGTAGGTTGCCTGTTCATTCTGATGGTAGTTTCTTTTGCTGTGCAGAAGCTCTTTAATTAGATCCCATTTGTCAATTTTGGCTT
>NW_012115611.1:4024984-4061133 GCF_000951035.1 Colobus angolensis palliatus | reverse complement strand
CCTGATGTAAATGACGAGTTGATGGGTGCTGACGAGTTGATGGGTGCAGCACACCAACATGGCACAAGTATACATATGTAACAAACCTGCACGCTATGCACATGCACCCTAGAACTTAAAGTATAATAATAACGATAATAATAATAATAAAAAGAAATTGCTATATTATCAAGGTGCCTTTCTCTAATGATCAAGTTTGGTTTTGAATCCAGTGAGCACATGTTATTCTGATACTAATTCATTAAGAAAAAGTTATTGAAGACTAATTTCTTGTTATAAGAATGGCTGGTTTATCACTGTATCCTTATAGAAACTTACCTAAGAAGTGATCAAACAGATTTTTGCACTTACTATTTTCAAAACTCTCATATATTTATGATTTCTAGAATTTTAAAAATGGTAATTTTACTGTTCCTTTTTTGCATTGCTAATTAGGTCTATCATCTGGTTATGTTTAATAAACCTCCACAGTCACTTGATATTTTTAACCTGTATGTAAAAATAAGGTAAAGTTTTAGCATTGTGAACTAATTTTCCTTTTTAAATATATAACAAATTGAATACATTTTATTCATTCTAAATTTTAAACAAGTAAATTCATGACATAATCTATAACTTCCAAAAATAAAACTGAAAGCCAAAGACTATTAATTATCACATATCACATATGAAATTTGATCTTTATAGCAAAGATCAAATGATTAATGTTGCTTTCAAAAATTGATTTGTGATTCTGATGTTTTCGGATCAATTGATAGCAATTATTTTTGCGCAATCAGTTAACAACTGACAGATGCGAAGTATTGATTTTTTTTTAGGTGAGACAGGCTCCCTGAGCAGCTACAGTAGGAGAAAGAAGTAGTGGCATTTAATTCTAATTTATTCCTGAGAAAGTGGTGACTGACTGCAGTTCATGAAGTCCATAGCAAATGTTAGATGAAATGGTGAAATTATTCAGAAACATTAAAACTAAAAATTAAATTAGAATTCAGAATATTGAGTAATAAATCCCATGCCATGCATATTAGCATTGCCATTTAACTTGATGAAAGTTGCCTTAAAGAGACAAACTTATATTGTAAGTACTAATAGGAAGATGTATACTAATTTTCTGATAGAGCAATATCAGAGAAAGTTGATTACAAAACTGTATCAAAAGCGTTAGAATTTATATTATTTATAAAACTAAAGAGTTACATAATGTAGTTATAACATTAATCCGGGGTGAAAAAATTATTTCATTGCTATTGTCCTTGTTTAGTAGTGTGGTACAGGCCAGGCACAGTGACTCACATCTATAATCCCAATGCTGTTGGGGGCCGAGGCTGGTGGATCACCTGAGGCCAGGAGTTCGAGACCAGCCTGGCCAATGTGGGGAAACCCCATCTCTACCAAAAATACAAAAAATTAGCCAGGCATGGTGGCGGGTGCCTATAGTCCCAGCTACTCAGGAAGCTGAGACAGAAGAACTGCTTGAACCCAGGAGGTGGAGGCTGCAGTGAGTCGAGATCATACCATTGCACTCCAGCCTGGGCAGCAAGACCGAAACTTCATCTCAAACAAACAAATAACAACAGTAACAGAAAGTAGTGTGATACATTGCATATTTACAAAAAAAGATTCAAAATTAGTTTTACAATATTTACTGGAGAGCCTACTAGAGATCAAGCATTGTTAGGAATAAAACAAAGAAAAGCACAGAAGTCATCCCATCATCCTTCACGTAGATTGCAATCCAGAGAAAAGAGAAGTAGGTCAGGCTCAATCATGAAAATAAATACATTGTTACAATCTGTGATGAATACCATAAAGAATTTCAGCTTGCAAAAGAACTGACCTGCACATTAATGTATCAGTAAAATATAAACTATCTATTTCATTTTAACTCTTTTATTCCAATAAGTTGACATTAATGTGTGTCGTAGTTATAAAAATAGCTATTTAAGTCTCTAAGATCAGTTGACGAATGTTTGAAGTGACTTCTTTTGCTAAGGTTTTATCTTTATGACAAGGTATAAAATAAAAATTCCCTATGTTTAATTGTTAGTTTTTATTTCACAAAGGTTTTTTACATTAAAAAGATAATTATCTCATGATTATATTAAGTGAAATTCTAAAAACTTTCCCAAACAGTATGCCAAACGCATGAGTATGCTGAACGCACAAATTTTCTTAAGTATTATGAGTAAAGATTTCTAATAAAATGAGAAACTTTTGTGTGGAGGGAGAAAGAAAAAACAATGAATATATACAACCTAAATAGTAGAGGCTACACATAAAATAAGTATACTACAAGCACGTGGTAAATGTTCTAACAATGGTACAAATGAGATGTGGAATTTTAGACAGGAGAGAAACATCAGTTTCACCTTGCTCGGCCGGGGAAAAACAATAATAGAGGCGTGGGCTTAGCACTGTAGGTGAACTTTAGATAGGAATTGAGGAATAATGATTCATAAAAAGTATATTAAACAAACTTCCAAAATTAGGAAATTTCAGGGTCTTGAAGGAATAGTAATCTTATTTGGTCTGAGAGAATTTAAGGTATTCATTAGGAATCATGATAAAGTAGACTGGAAGAGCAGGGATGAATCCAATTGTCAAGGGGTTTTGAATGTAAAAGTAGGAAATTTCACATAATTCAGAGAATTTTATTGTTATTTATTATGAAGAAAAAATTAAAATAGTATTAAAATTTGTAAGAAAAAATAAGGAATATCTGTGGGTATTTCTAAGGTACCTCTTGGATAGCTCCCAGAAATTAATGCTAAATCAGACTAATGAATGCACATTTTTAGCAGTTAACTTAGAAATCCTTCAAGTTCGAACAATTTTAGCATGAAAATGTAGCATGACCTAATTCTTGATCTTAGGCTCATAAGATCTGAAACAGCTAAAGGAGGACTATGTTTTTTCCATAAAATAACTGACAAGTTTATGAAGGTCATTTCTTCCACGTTTCTTACTACTACAGGGTCACATTATGTGGCTCAGAAATTTTTAACATTTACAAATCTCATAATTGTGAAACAAACATGATAATTGTATTTGTCCTCAGTTAAACCTTGGATCAGTATTGGTTTTATTTTCTCTTACATTAAATCAAATTTTCTGTTGTTTCCATTTATGTTCCCAGTGCTTCTACTTATATTTTCTTTTCTGGTCTGTTTATAAATCACAGATCCCAGGGATCTATGCTGTCTCCAACAGCCTCCTTTGTTGACGCTTCTGATGTGACACAAGGGGTTGATACCATGTGGACTTCTGTCAGCCCCTCTGTTGCAGCACCCTCTGTGTGCCAGGAGGATGTATGTCACAATGGAGGCACATGCCGTCCCATCTTCCCCTCCAGTGGTATAGTGTCATTCCAATGTGACTGTCCACTACATTTCACTGGCCGCTTCTGTGAAAAAGGTAATCAATCTTCATTATCCTTTTGTATTTATTTTTAAAAACTTCTCCAGAGAATGGACAGGAGTTGAAATGTATTGTAAACTTAGTGATGGCACAAACAAGAAACATCTGTATAATTTTATTTAAAAATGAATTCTGATAGAATACGTTCAGTTTAGTATTGTAGAAGCAAACCTAAGATTTTTTTTTGCATTAGGAATGCCATTCGACATATATTTCCAATTGCCATATAAAATAGAAGTTAAAATTCAAAATAATGTTTTCTATGTAGTTACTTCTAAAATTATGGTGAATCTTTCCTTTGTTTCCATAGAGACAGTTAGGTTCTAATTAATACTATTTTTATTGCTTAATTGCAAAATAGCCACATTTATATACTTCATATGCAAATCCTCATATTTGAATTTAGTGTTTAATAATAGTACATTAACTTTTGATGCTTAAGAATATGATTTTAACATTAATGAAGCTGTTAATGAATGAAAAAAAAATATTCTCCTACTGTCAACATCTAATAGCCTCCTAAGACGTTTTCAGTTAATTAGGGAAATGCTAGACAACTAAAGCCAGAAACACCCTGGACAGATTACAAAGGCATTAAGTCATGATGCAGCTGACTGATTGTCCTTGCACTGATAGCTGAAGTGTCGTTGTGTCTATACAACTAATCTCATGTTCTAAATTACAGAGGAGGGGATGGGGAGTACTACTGGATTATGATTCAGATAGCAGATAATTTATTACTTATCCAAGACTATATTTGATAACTCCCCATTTAAGCGCTAAAATGTGGGACCACCTAATGTTAATTCAAGGTGTGTGGATGTGGCTCTGTGTGTGTGTGTTATTCCACCCTTCTTCCACAATGACTTTGTGTGACTGGGAATGTTTAATATTTAGCCAAGTAAGCAAACAAATACAGTAAAAGGCACAGAAATGGAAACATAGTCTATTTTCATGTTCATCTTAAGACATCATAGAAGTGTTCTTCAAAATTGATTTTATCTATAAAATGCTCTGAAGATACATCACTATGGCTTGATTTTTAGAAAAGTATTTCATGTGTTTGCAAAATATCATGATGTTTGCTTTCTGCTATAATTTAAAGCCATTGATATTATATAAATAGAAGGGTCTAGGGAGATAATTTGGATTGTAAAGCTCTTTTAGATCTACATTTAACTATTTAAAACTCTGAGAGGCTTTTTATCTTTTTTATTTTGTGCTAGGTGGAGTCTTAAAAAATACTCTTATTTATTAATCTATCTTGAGATGGAGTCTCTCTCTGCTGTCCAGGCTGGAGTGCAATGGCGTGATCTTGGCTCACTGCCACCTCCACCTCTCGGGTTCAAGTGATTCTCCTGCCTCAGCCTCCAGAGTAGCTGGGATTACAGACATAAGCAACCACACCCGGCTAACTTTTATATTTTTAGTAGAGACAGGATTTCACCACATTGGCCAGGATGGTCTCAAACTCCTAACACCTTAGGTGATCCACCCGCCTCAGCCTCCTAAAGTGCTGGGATTACATATGTGAGCCACTGTGACTGGTCTATTTTAGTTTTTTAATGTTAGTGTATCTCCTGGTCAGACACACGCATTACACTAGCAATAACCCTCTAAGCCATCATTTCTCTCTGTCCACTGAATCCTCAATTCTCTCTCCTTTAACTCTTTACCTAGTATCTTTAACACTTCATAGAGTAACCTGTATTGTCCTGCAGAAAAAAAAACAAATAGAGGTATTTTGGAGTAAAGCAAGGCTTCATTGAGGTTTAATTGTATTTGATGTTTTTGGTAGCAGAATATAGGAAATTAACCCCAGGAAAAGAATTGAAAATCTACCCTACTTTTGCTGTAGAAATTATGTTTTCATATTATTAATCATTTTATACTTCTTAAGTTTTTAACTAGTTTTCTTACTGAATTTATAATATTTTAAAAACCACTAAATGGGATGTTTTGCTAAACACTAAGTAATCTATAGAGTATTTCTTTTTTAAAAGTACATAATGAACACTATGACTAATAGTTTTATTAATAATTATTACTAATTACAAAATTGCAATTGAAGAGTAACTAATTCATTAATACTGAGGCATGTGATATACTAAACAAAATTAATGTATTAAGACTATTTTTAGATTATCATAATATTATCTGTAATTTTTTTGTTGCTGCCTCTTTTGGAAAGAGTTTCAGTACAGTACATAGAGTGCCATGTGATGTGCATGTTCAGAACTGAAATTTTATTTATAAATATCAAAGTAATGAATATTTATTTTTAACCATTTACTCTTCACATTTTAATTATCTTGCCTCTTTCTATCATAAAGAAAGCCAAGGGCAGGATTGTGTTTTCAACCTATTGTTCTAAATGTAATTTGTGATGTTATGTGCCTTAGCATCCATACTGATACATGTTGACTACTGCTACTGCCTAAGATCTGTAGTTCTGGAATCTGGCCCTAGGATGTCATTTTTTATAGTATGACTCAGGTTGGCCAGATGAAACCTGAATCATGCTACAGATGATGAAATTTAAGTGTAAATTTCAATAATTATTATATGCCATTTTCAAATTGTTTCAATTGCCTGGTAAAAACTTTGCTTTGGATAAACAGTCCCTAAATCTTCCCTATTTATATTTATTATATTTACATTTTTATAACTTCTTAGAAATGTTCTCAGTATTAAATGCTTGCATTTTACAGATAAATCAGAATTTACAGATAGAATGCCATGAAAATAATTTTTAAATGAATCCCTTATTGAGTACAATCAACACCTAAAATATATGAACTTCTGCTTCAGGAATGAAATTTGCATGATATTGTTGTGAAGAATCCTGATTTACCAGACACTGCACTGAGTGCTTCATGCATCTTATTTCACTTAACCCTCAGAATAACCCTGCTGAAGTAGGCTCTCTAAATTACCCCCATTTACAAATCAGAGATCTAAAGCTTCGAGTTGTTAAATTACTTTGTCAAGGTCACACAGTTTGTACATGGTAGAAATGGGATTAGAAGTAATCTTGGCTGACTCCAGATTTCACATTTAACCACCATGCTATATTACTGTACTAGTTGGAAAATCAAATTTAATGTGATGCCATGACATAAAATTTTTAAATTGTTCCACTCTGTCATCTGTTTATGAAAGGAAAAAAATCTTTGCTTCAGGAAGCAAAGAGAGTTTTCTTTAAAAAATGAAATTTCAAAAATCATCAAACCAAAGAAGTTAATGTTGATCTAGTAAGTTTTTAATGCAGAAGATATCATAGTCCCCATAAAATTAAACTGAAAAACACATTAGGTGAGCCAAAAAATTGTGTCTGAGTGGTCATATCTTTTCATAATGATTTTACTTAAACTAAAATCTAGAAAGCAGATTTTAAAGTATTTGAATTTCAGAAAAATCTAGACATAACTGATGAAAGAACATGACTGAAAAAATATATAATTGTGTAGACATCTAGATGTAAAGATATGTTGGAAATTGATTTTTCTTCCCAAGCCTCACTCCTTTTTACTTCTAGTTAATATTCTTAACCTGTGAAAGAATGTTATGATATTTTAACAACTTTCATGTTTCACAGAAAAATAGAGATGTCAATTAAAGTATAGGCCTTAACTAAAATAGCACTAGATCCAGTAACACAGAGAAAGGATTTCTGGAGCTATGAGACTAAGGAATGGGTCACCCACACACATATTTCCCATCTACTTGGGATTACATCATATGCTGCTCTACTTTATCAAATCATCCATATTCAATCAGCTGATAACATTGACTTATAGAATTAGTTTGATTTAATATGCTCTTTTTTTCTTCAACACATGCTATCTTAATTCATATTAACTAAATCTTGTTGCCTACTTCATCATAATGATCTCACATCTCACCAAGAGAAACATAAGAGCATATATTCTTGCTTTGTTTTATATGGCTGCATGAAGGCAGATGGCTGTCTCCTACTGTAAAGTTCAGAATGACAGATTTAGAATATCAGTGCCTTGTGTTGGGGAAAAGCGTATGCCTCTGACTATTAATTATAAGATTAACATTTTTAAACAGCCCCATACTTTTTAGTGTTCTATAAAACAGTTTTATAAATAATACAATAAAGGAGTATTTAAATGCCATACATTAACAGCAAGAAATATTTTGTTTTAATTGATATTCTATCTACATATATTACATATATATTTAAAGGTTAATTGTACTGAGTAAATTACAAAAGTAGAAATAAAAGTGAGACTGTTTACTAGGTGTTTTGTTTTGTTAAAAAAATAGACTGCCTAGATATCTTTGCTTTTACCATAACTGGAGTATATTAAAAGTGTACAAGAGTAGTCCTAATTTATTTGTTAACTTTAGGTCAGATGTCTGAGTGTCAGGCATTCCACAACTAAGAAGGCAGGGAAACAGAGCATTAGTAAGGTTCTTACAACAGTGATATCTCTTCCAGAGAACTGATAGTCTACATCATCAGAAAAGGACCAAGAAATAGGTGTCTGCCTTTTCAAATGTTAAAATCCATGTCTGAAAATCTGTATGAAATCAGAGAGCAATGCTGCATATTTATCAGTACATGACAATGGCTGAAATACTGAGATGTTAAATTGAAAATAAATGTGAATTGAAGTCAACAACAGTGACTGAAAGGAGACAAGATTGCCTATTATCAAAGACAGGGGATTTCATTTTTGAAGTCAGAGGTACACTGGAGGTTTATCACCTGCTCTTCTCTTCACTATGAACTACAGCATTCTCCAGCAGGGAACACTGGGCTCAGCTGGAGACAAAGACAGCCTATTCCCTATTCTCTTGCTTATAACTATGATACAATCCTCAGTGATCTTAAATCAAGGTTTTGACAGGGCTGTGTTCCTTACTGGAGCATCTAAGTGAGAATGCATTTCCTTGCCTTTTCCATCTTCTAGAAGATGTCTGAATTTTTTGGTTCATGGTCCCTTCATTTATTTTCAAAGAAAGCAATGGCAGGTCTAATTTTTCTCATATTGTATCTCTCAGACTTACTCTTACAACACCCTTTTCTACACTTAAGGATGCTTGTGATTATATAGGGCCCACTGAGATACTCCAGGATAATCTCTGTATCTCAGAGTCAGCTGGCTAGCAATCTTAATTCCATCTGCATCCCCAATTCCCCTTTGTCATGTAAAGTAAGATAGGCACAGTTCCCAGGAATTGGGCTTTGGACATCTTTGGGAGGCCATTATTCTGCCTACCACAGGACCTCTGTCATCTTTCAGGAGACTTACATGATTATACAAAAAAGGGAACCTATTGGGTGGATATCTAGTGTTCATCAAATTGAGGAAAGTAAATGAAATCAGCTTAGAAAATGTATCAAAAGATGTTCAATGTTCTGGAGAGCCAGGGAACAAGAGTTATAATGAGGCTGATCTAGGAACAGACTGGTCTATCCGCCCCCAGCACGGAACATGTGCCATGTTCTGAGCCACTTGCTTGAGATTCAGAGTCCCAGGAGACACTGAAATTGTCTAATTGGCAACACCTCAACCATATGCTAACCCACTGCCTGTGCAAGAGAAAGAGGAGAGGAACAAGAGAGGCCATTTTTCCTTGGGCTTGTGAAATAGTAACTAGACCATACAATCCACCAAGATATCACAAAACAGGCCTCTTCTTTATTTCAACACAAAAATATAATCATTCACAAAAGGCATTCATAGCATGTGTGGACATTTTTTTTTTCTCCCTGGATTTCTGTCTTTTATGTCCATTTATTTTGCAGAATAGTTTAGCAAAACTTTTTGTTGCCTTTCATCTGTGCAAACACAACATAAATACATCATCAAAATATTTCCATAAACAAAGATTTTTCCCTTTCTTACTTTCAATTTAGGTAATCAAGAAAACTATTTTATGGAGAAAATAGTATCTGAAATGGTACTTAAGGATCAGTTTAAATGATACTTAAAATAAATCAGAATGAACAAATACTTGAAAGAGAAGAGAGCTGTCTAGTTTGGTTTGGGAGCAGAGCACATATGGGATTGACTGAGAAATAAAGCTGGAAATTCAGGTGTGACTCATACGGCAGAGAACCCTAAATGACAGATTAAAATATAAAACCGTTAGAATGGTTTTCAATCAATCAAAGGACATAATGACCAGAATTGGACTTCAAAATGATAGATCTGAGAGTAGAATATAGAAAGGATTATGGTGGAGAAGAAGATGAGATGGGGAGAAAAATTGAGAAATAATTACAACAGGTCAAAAAATAGGATGAAAACTCTTTTAACCCTCATGCTTTCTAATAGTTTGGAAGCATAGATCTTTGTGTTCTCTTTTGCAGAATACAGTATAGATTTTTTAAATCCAAAATTTACCAAATGGATAAGGCTTATGTCCTTTCATATATTATTTTGTGAATGAAAATATGTGGTATAAAATGTGGTTATAGAAAACAAGTCACAGTAAAGGTTCCATTCTTTCTTTTTGGCACTATCTTCTGCCCCACCTATTCACAGAAAAACTGAATTATATGCAGTAAAACTTGACCATGGCACAAATGATATGGATAATAAAGCAAATGATATAGGCCTATTCTACAAAAGGTTACAGTCAAAGCAAGAATGATCAACTAGCTAAATATTTCCAAGTACATGTATTCACGCACACTGGGAAGTGTGATTTATCTTATATTTCTAATTCAGGGCTAAATTTCTTAACAACCATGACTTCATTGCATGCATTCCTATTTGTTTTTAATACAATTGTTATATACATCACATGTATACCCACACATAAAGATAATTTAACACATAAAATATGATTAAAATACATGTTTAATGTTTTTGTAGAATTACTAAAATCATTCACTATTGAAATATTTTAGAGGTGAAGAAACAATGTTCAAAAAAAGTGTAGTAACTTAAGTAAACTACTAGTTAAAGTCAAGTGTAGAACTAGAATACAAGGTCCATACAGAAAATGTACCACAGCATGTCCCCCAAAGTTTTTCAGGGGTATATTCCAAGTTGAATTACAAGAAAAATATATTGAGTTGCGTATACTTGAAATGAACAATTGCATAAACCAATAAGATACTAATGACCTCAATTGTACCAAATTATCTCTAGAGAATAGATACATATTTTACTCTAGGTATAGAAACTTAACATTTGATGAGTTTACTAATAGTCCTTTTAATGGACAGACATGTTTAAAAGCATTTTTTTCTAAAGTAAATTTGCTAACAAAAATAGAAAGCAGAAAATATCATTATACTTTCTTACATACTGCCAATGAAATCACTTTAAGTGACAATGTTTAAACAGTGGGAAGAATTAGAAAAAAATTGGTATTCAGTGATCATGCAACTTAATTTTTAATGGTTCCAGGACGGGGTGCACTGGGAGTGAAGAAAGTCCTGTTTAAATCTACAATGAGGAAATGCCATTTAAGCCAAAACTTAAAAAATAGAAAGTCATTAGAATTTTGAAAAGCAGAGGAAAGAATGTTCCGAAGAGAGTAGTATACTACCATAAACATGAGTATATAAGAATGATTTTTATGAGTTTTTTTTAAAGGAAAACCGTAAGTACTGATAATTTTCTTAGACTTAATATAAGACTAAAACCAATTATTGAAGAAAAATAAATGCCTCTAATTTCATTCACTGATGTATTTTAAATTTATAATGAGCCTATTTTCCCTCATCTAATGAATTTTAATGAAGTTTTATAGCCAAATGCTAAATATGACTATTTTTTCTGATACTGCAACTCAGTCTTTCAAAGAAAACACTATGTTTTCCATAGGAGAACACATTATCAGATAACTAAATTAACGGGGATAGGTTGAGAATCTTAATGTCATTTGACATTTAAAAATTTTAAATAATGGTAGAGGAACTACATTAATATTTTTGTATTACACTATTTACAATAAAATAGTAAGGATGTGTAAGAAAATACTATTCTCTAGTTAACGGGAATAAATCAGGGAAAAGGATTGAAGAATATAAATTTGGATGATATGAAAACAGACCAACAGTAAAAGAAGGGCTAATGTGAACCTGCCCTAAAATGTTATTACACAATGGCAAAACAACAACAAAAAGCTATAATGAGCAGAGATAATTAAGAACAAAATGTGTGATCTCTGGGAAATTCACTTTCATTTTTGTCAACATGCAATGTGGCTTTGGTAGGAAAAATTTAAGAACTTATATGTAAAATACAACATCATGCCCTTACTTGTAAATACAATCTTATTAATGAAATTGAAAACTATCTGAGCAGAAGAATTTATTATTTAACTGTCCTGGGAATATTCAATCAATTTCAATTGCTTTAATCTGTTTTGGTAAGGTTTCTCTGTGAATGTCTCTATTCTCTGTCCTAGGATCATAGATATGGATCTGAATAAATATGAAGAGATATGAAGAAATATGGAAATTAAAAATAATCTTCACACAAATATGCCACCTTTTGTCTGCAGTTCTCTTGGCTGCTTGTGGTTTAAAAGTAGGAAATGGAAACTTTGTGTAATCTCAATGTTTCTGAAGACTACAGTAGTCCCCACTACTCCACAGGGGATAGAATTCAAAGACCGTCCCGCAGTAGATGCCTGAAACCTCAAATAGTACCAAGTCCTATACCCAGTCATCCTTTGTATTTACAGGAGATTGGCTCCAGGTCTCCTCTCAGATACCATAAACAATCAAGTTTCTAATGTAAAATGGACAAAGGAATTTTTCACATCCCAGGTGGGATGGATGGGGATGGTATGAGATTTCATCACAGTACTCAGAAAGGTGCGCAATTTAAAATGTGTGAATTATTTCTGGAATTTTCTATTTAATATTTTTTAACGGCATTTGCCCATTAACTGAAACTGAGGAAAGCAAAATAGCAAATAATGAGAAACTACTGTAATATCAGATTGTCTTAGCCCATTTTCTGTTGCTATAACAGAATACCACAGACTAGGTAATTTATAATACACAGAAATTTAATGGTTCGTAGTTCTGGAGACTAGAAAGTCCAAGATTGAGGGGTCACATCTGGTGAGAGCCTTCTTGCTGTATCATCCCACGATAGTAGACAAAAGGCAGAAAGACAGTGAAAGAGAAAAAGAAAAAGGGAGCCCAACTACCCCTTTTATAATGAACCCCCTCCTATGATAATGGTGTAAATCCATTCACTTTGTCCTCGGGACCAAATCACCTCTCATTACACCGAACAGGCCAACATTGTTGCATTGAGGAGTAAGTTTCCAACAGGTTTTAGGGGCACACATTCAAACCATAGTACAAATGTAGTAACTAAGAAATAGGAAAGCAACAGATAATAACAGCTAATATTTACCATGGTACGCTTGGTACATACACACTGTCCTAAAGTCTTTTCATGCATTTTCTCTTTCATTCCACACACCAATTCTGTGAATCAAGTAATAACTTATTAGTTGGAGGCTTTTTTATCTCCAAATTATAGAAACCAACTCAATAATAAATAACTTATACTGACTAATTTAATCCTCATGAATCAGTGTGATTTTGGAGTAAATATTATTCTATCCCCACAATACAAGAGAAAAAATGGAGGCAGAGAGTTTAAGTGTCTTGTCCATGGTTAACTCAGCCAGTAAATTCTGGAACTGAGATTGGAATCCAAGCTTTTTGAACTAGTTTACCTATCTAATCCAAGTTAAAATAAACAATGATAGATTCAAACTTATTATATGAAAATAAAGGTGGAATCTCATAGAACCCTAGAATGAGCATGCAAAGATGTTTGCAGAAGGGAACTACAACTAGGAACAAAAGCACTCTCAGTATTCTTCTGTTCAAGTCATGTTTCATTTTTACTACCATGTCCTGATTGACAATGGATTTTGAATGAACATTGTAGAGTCCTTCTCCCAAGGAAGACCTGAATAATTCTTAGATTGAACCTGGGGAAGAGATACTGGCTGTCCAGTTTGGCTAAGGGAACCGCCCCTCATTCAATGGCTCTAGTCCAAAGTATGCCATACTGGCCAGTCTGCTGAAAATCAGCTCATTGATCTACCTGCAGATTAGAAAGCAGCTGCCTAAGAAGGAAGAATTATGGTGGGCGGGGAATATACCACAAAATACGTAAACTACAACTATTCAAATTTCCATCCTACTGGTGAAAAAACTGAGCACAGAGAAAATAATTTGTGGGGTCAACAAACCAGAACACAGTAATTTGTGGTGATTACCAAAGTAAGAACTCAAACCAAAGTGAATTTAATGCCAAAAATTGTTATCTTAAACTACTATACATTTCTATTAAAAATTCTTTAACAAAAACAAAAATAATGTCATCTAT
Organism: Colobus angolensis palliatus; assembly: GCF_000951035.1. NCBI lineage: Eukaryota > Metazoa > Chordata > Mammalia > Primates > Cercopithecidae > Colobus > Colobus angolensis. The sequence goes on along the minus strand of NW_012115611.1, from coordinate 4,047,355 downwards.
ATTGAGACAGTAATGCATTCAGTTATTAAATGACCTGACTTAGTAGATTGTACTCAAGAATAATTTCATTTCTTCTAACACCGACTATAGAAATCTTCTATCAGATTTCTCTTACTCTCTTATTTTGTGACAACCTGGGAATATCCCATAGCTCTCAGGTCACTGGTAGGTATTGAAAAATCTACTCCAATTTAAAACTTCCCTCCTATATTTAATTTGAAACTGTCCACACCCTTCTGCCCTTCCCTTTGATTCACTTCCTCCTCAGAGCTAGAGTCTTCAAGGTCAGAACAGGATAGCAGAAATCAGGAAAGGCATCAAAAGTCATATTCCTCAGTAGGTGTTCATTATAATTCCGCATGGGCAGCAAATGCATTCTGTCATTGTGACTGCATCAATGGTTTGTTGGTGATTCCCCATGACACCTTTCCCTGTTGTAGGCTGTGCACTCTCAGTTAATATCCTACAAGCTCTCTTTAGCAGCTCTCAGGTAAGTACATGCCTGCTCTTTTTGGCTGGTGCACATGACAAGGTTGACATGCTATTAGACAAGATTATTTCTAGATGACTTGAGCCTTGCTACCTTCCTTGTCATCAATTGGATCCCAGAAAATCTCAGGCATCACTGTCCTGCCAACTAAGAGAAATGTAAATAAACCCATGGGTGAATTCTCACTTTGTTCAACAACTTCACAGCTCTCCAACTGCTTTCAAGACGCTCCCAGCAAGAAGCAGGGCCCAGTTTCCATTTCCTGCTTCCTAATTGTAGAATGTCAAAGGCAAACAAGGCTAGACATTCTTTAAAGCAGTGAAAACAGATTTTATTCAGTAACTACTGATAGTAGGGGAAGAGCTGAGTTCCATTCTGATTTGTGTGATTGAGTCTTTTTAAGTGAGGGGGACAAGTAGGGACACAAGTAGAGCCAGAGAAGTGAAAAATTACTAAGGGTTGGTCAGTGTAAATGTGATTAGGCCTACTGTGTCTGCTAGCTGGCACTTCTCCCAAGTCAAGATTCTATTGTCCCACAGAAATAGGATAGAACAGAAGTTCCGTCCTTCTTGATGATTACATTTCAAAGGAATGTCAGCTGTCTTTAAGAAAGAAACTTCTGAGTTGTAAGAGATACAATAAATCTCAAAGGGACACAAGAAGGAGACATGATTGTAAGGCTTTTTAGTAAATCCTCCAAGAAAGGGAGGTCAGAGGCCTATCTTCAGGCATGGCTGAAGCAAATAAATTCATCTGGCAGTACTGAGCTTTCTCAGGTAGGCATTTCAATGGAGGGGCAGGGGAACTGGGGTCATCCTAGGGACAGGGCCTCATGCTACTAGAGATCAGGCTAGACTGTGCTCCTCTCTTAATGCAGAAGCTTAGAGTCATTATGTGCTGATATTTCTGCAGTTCTCATAGAACATGTGTCTAGTCCTCCCAACAACTCTCTCTACACAGATAGCAAGAGAGATTCCTACAAACTGCTTCAGCTCTACTAGCATGTGTCCCACTGTCGACTATTTCTGAATGATGCTTTTGGGGGTTTCCCCACTTGGTTTGTGAGGGGGGGGGTAGGATATGCCTTAGTGCTTTCTACTCTTAAATTCCTCTGAAGAATCATCCTCTTTGATAAACTCTAGCTTTCTCTCATAAGATTTGGGGAGATGGTAGCTAGGCCAATGAACATGTAACACCCAGATATGTTTAATACCCACCTTTAGGAGGGGAGGTAGTTATCACCCATTGTTTGCAGTTTGGAAACTTTAATAAGAATTTTGAGAAAATAGGAAAAGGCCTCTTACAGATATTATTATATTAACATAAAGATAGAATGCATTATAATCAAGATGTAAATGAATCCACTCGAGGATTAATTGTATTTCTTTCTGCAATTCCTTTTCTTGGGGGTGGTAAGGGGATGGAGTCTTGCTCTGTCACCCAGGCTGGAGTGCAGGGGCCTGATCTCAGCTCACTGCAAACTCTGCTTCCTGGGTTCAAGGGATTCTCCTGTCTCAGCTTCCCAAGTAGCTAGGATTACAGGCACGCACCACCATGCCCTGCTAATTTTTGTATCTTTGGTAGAGACAGGGTTTCGCCATGTTGAGCAGGCTGGTCTCAAACTCCTGACCTCAGGTGATCCGCCCACCTTGGCCTCCCAAAGTTCTGGGATTACGGGTCTGAGCCACCACTCCTGGCTCTTTCTGCAGTTCTTTTCAAATATTTACACTGTCTTATGCCTAGTGTCAGAGGAGATTCAACTATACCCAAAACAGTTCTGAAGACATAGCTGAATTCTGAAGATCTTTAGTCTCTTACTTTTTAATCTTAAAAGTCACATGGTGCTTACATTCTACAACACATATGATATAAACAGTAAATAAAATCATTCTCCATTAATTTTTATGTTTCTCCTCTGACTACAAGCAAATCGGTTTTGCTGGTGCAAATTCCTGGAGACACATCTATTTGAGAAGCACAGGTTTATTGAAAAAGACTGGGAGTGAGAAGATAGGGAATTCAGTCTCAGTCCAATTCTTAGTTATGTAACTTTGGGGAAATCTTGACTTTTTTGACCTTCAGTTTCTCTGTCTTTGAGAGTCCCTTTTAGCTCAAAATTGATTGATGCCTAGTTCTAACATGAAATCTCTCAGGTTCTGTTCAGCCATTGCTCTGAACTTCTTCGGACTAAGGAACAGCCTATGAAAGCATGCTTCACCAACAGGGATGTCTCTTTACACCTTGGCAGAAAAGCTTGTCAGTCAGGCTCTTCTCTTACTTTGCTACCCATTGTTTGCAGAATGTGTTCTCTGAGAAGCAGAACCCAAGACACGGATTGTTATGCAGGAATTGTATAAAGGAAGCACTCTCAAGATTAGCATGTGTGGGGGAATGGGAGGCGGCAGGATTGTGAAGGCAGAGATTCACAGCATCCACCATACAAATATATCCCCCTATGACCACTTGAATTCAACAGTAGAGTATCCTTGTGTTTATTAGAATGGGAATTCTACCATGGGCTTCTCTTAGGCACGTTCTCTGACATCACAATCAAAACAACTTCTGAGAAACAAAGGACTTTGGGATAAAAGATGCTGTTTCGAATTGTAGAGAATACCTCAAAGTCCATATTATCACTTCATGTTTATCTCCTGGAGTTTGAAAATATGATTTCTTCTTGCACATGATTACCTGGGGTCTTCTTTTGGACTGCTAGGTGTTTCACTTATCTAGATCCATTACTGACTTCTTTTCCAAACGTTCTGTGCTTAATCCTTCTTCAAAATACGTTTATTTTGTCCTGACATATGTCCTCCGTGATCCGATGCCTGCTAATGTGTCTAGCTTTGTTTTCCTTCAGCTTCCTGCCTTCCAAACCTAGAATCCCAATTATACTAAGTACGTTTTAAGTATCCAACATTTTATGTCTTCTTGTCTCATGTCCCATGCCTGCCAATGTTCCTTTCAGGTGGAACAGTATTTCTTAACTTGGTTAGTTATTTTTCTCCTTAGAGACTTGAATCAATTATCTATCAGTTTTGCTGGGAGGTCATTTTTGTTTTCGTCTACTCTTCCATAGTATCCTATGTCCTTTTCTATTGTATTTAACATCTTCTCTTTTCACAGTATATTAACTTAGCCTCTCCTAGATGGCAAAATATTAAAGAAGGTGACCACATTGCTTTTATATTTTTTTCTTTCCCTGGCATCTAGCATAGCACCTGGGATATATAAAAAAATTAAACATTTTTATTACATTTTAGAATAACTGTTTTTTTTTATTTTTATTTTTTCTAAATTAGTAAGTAGTCATTTAGCTATTTGGGTGTATTTAGCAAGTATCTTGATATTTAGGGAAAAAATGAAAAATTATAAAAATTACTTCCATTTATAGCAAACTAGAGGCACTATCCCCGACTTTTCCTCCACTCAAACTAGTTCTGAATTTGAACATATTCAAAAATTTTATATTCATTTCAGTCTGTGCCCTGAATATTCAGGCTACTCTCCTAACTTTAATTCATTGAAGAACCCTTTATAACACTTACATTTACCCTTCCCTTCTTTTGTAAATGAAGTATGAAATATTTGAACTATGATATTTACAAATATACTTGAAAAAAAAGCTTTAAAAATTCCCCAGGAAGCTTCCTCATGATTATCATAGCATTTAAAACATGACAACAACAGCTAGATAAAACATTTTTGGTACATCTCTGAAACTTTGCTAGAATTTCTTGTCCTGAATAAATTGAAAACAATCCTTCATTTTCATATTTCTTATATTCATAAATATTTATTATTCTCAAAAAATTCAAGCAACTCAACCAAATTTTGATCTCAATTTTAGTTATCATAAACCACTGAAGATTAATCTCTAGATATTTATATAATAGAATTCAGAATAAAGACAATGAAATGACATGCAATCATTTTAACTAGAGCAGAAATTTAAAACCAGTTTTGTAAATTTTCTGGAATTCCTTTGACAAATTTTACTTATTATCTCAATTACATTTGCATAATTTTACATCTATATTACACACATATCAAATGGAACATTACATCCATATTATATGCATATCAAATGACACATTACAAGGACTTAGTAGTTAACCATATTGCTAATTCCCTTCCATTAATCAAATAATAAATTCCTTAACATAAATGTGAACCCCATAAATATCTTCTAGCCACATATACCTCATACTGCAATACTCATGGACAATTACATTTAGAAGGTCTTTATTATATACAATATTTAATCACACCTTTTTATATTTCTATGATTATGACTTCCTATGGTATTTTATTATATTTACTTAAATACATCTTTACTCTGTGTAGACATTAATATGCATTTAGTGTGCATATACTCTGGGATATCTGTGGAATGTGCCTTGTCATGAATAACTGCATATATTTCTTTCTACTACTATAAAAGAAAGATGGAAAATGACTATAACAAGATGCACTTTAATCCACAAAACCATTAATGAAATAGTCTATGGATTAAACTTTTCGGTAACAATGTCTTTTGCTTTTTCACACATTTTTAGCACCTGGTTTAAGGAAGAATCTAAAAGTCGTATCTGTTGTGGATTCCAAAGTACAGCACATCTGTCGTATCTTGGCAGAAAATGCAAAAAAGCCACTTAAGATTAGTTCTCATATTCAAATTAGCATGTGTAGTGCCAAAGCTGAGTTCTGGAAAGAACTTGTACAGTTAACATTTCGGAAAATGAGAGGAATAAAACAAAAGGAAAAAGAAGGCAAAAGCCAAGGTGAATTTTTCTTCTTATACAAGGAGTTTATATTGCATTTCAGTTCCCTTTCTAGGTTGAAATTTAAGATCTGTACACATTTTCACATTAAGTTGATTTATAATTCACTTTTTGTAGAGGTAATAAAGGCATTATGTATGACTATCCAAAAAGATTACTGTGTAATCACTTGAAAATAGCCAACATTGAGAATTGCTAAAAATGATGAATGTATGACTCTGGACACAATTAGAGTTTGTGAAATCAACCATACCATTGTTCAGATGTTTGAACATATGTTTGAAAGCCCAAAGCATATGTGTATAGAATTGTTCCCTATTGTAAAGCAATGTTTCCTTCATTTTAAACCCATTTGTATTTTAAAAAAGATGTAACCCACATATATCACGTTGATTTACATTTAGAGCATTTGAAATGCTGTCTTTTAAAATGCCCTCTAATGTTTCATTGTTAATATATTTTAAGGCATTAACATCTCACATTAATGCCTAATAAGTGTCTGGATTAGAGTGTTATCTGTGTTTAATTTGAAGCCAGAAACTTTAATGGAATTGTGGCCCTCATGCAACTTTGTTTATTTTATATGTATAGAGGTTTTCATCACATTTAATAAATGTAACAGTTTTTATATCGACAAATATAACACTTATACAGTCTTATACATATCATGCTGATGCATTTTCTATTCTGATCTGTTCCACCTCAAACTATTAATTGTGTTTTGAAATGCTATACATTTTCTGGGGATTCTCAGAAGCTTTGCTAGTAAATACATTTTCATCTATCACTAAAGCAGAGACTTTTTCAGTTGAGCTCATGATGACTCAGATTATAGAGCACTTGAACAATAGATTTAGAAACATTTTTTGATATATATTTGCTATGGTTTGAATGTCCCCTCTAAAACTCATGTTGAAATTTTTTTTTTAACTTTTAGGTTCAGGGGTACATATGCAGGTTTGATACATCAGTAAACTTGTGTCATGAGGGTTTGTTGTACAGGTATTAAGCCTAATACCCATTAGTTACTTTTTCCTCATCTTCTCCTTCCTCCCACTCTGTACCCTCCAATAGGCCCCAGTGTGTGTTGTTCCTCTCTATGTATCCTCACTTATAAGGGAGAACATGCAGTATTTGGGTTTCTGTTCCTGTGTTAGTTTGCTAGAGATAATGACCTCCAGCTCCACCCATGTTCCTGCAAAGGACATGATCTACATTCTTTTTTATGGTTGCATAGTATTCCATGATGTCTATGTACCAAATTTTCTTTATTCAGTCCATCACTCATGGGCATTTAGGTTGATTCCATGTCTTTGCTATTGTGAATAGTGTTGCAATGAACATACACATGCATGTGTCTTTATAATAGAATGATTTATATTCTTTAGGGTATATACCCAGTAATGGATTGCTGGGGTGAATGGTGTTTCTGTCTTTAGGTCTCTGAGGAATAGTCGCACTGTCTTCCACAATGTTTGAACTAATTTACACTCCTACCAACAGTGTATAAGTGTTCCTTTTTCTCTACAACATCACCAGCATCTGTTTTTCTTTGACTTTTAAATCATAAAGGTGTTAAAACCATTCAGCTCACAAATTGTACACAAGCAGGTTGTGAGCCAGATTTGGTGTGGAAGCCAAATTATATAAGTGTATGTGTGTGTATATATGTACCAATATAGAAGTGCATTTTTAATATATTATATATATAATCAGATTTAATTAAATTCTTCCCATTATAAAATTAGCATTTTGTCAGGTGTTTTGCCTTTTAGGACTTATTGTTTTCTTTGTATTAATTTATTTGTATTTATGTTAATTATATATCTTGTCATCTATCTTTTATTCATAACTTTTTAAAAATCTGGCCTAATCGGTAAATTATTTGAGTAGTCCTACTTTTGTAATTATATACTTCCAGATTTTCTCTCTAGATGAGATTATTAGAAATTACACAGTGACAATTTAAATCAATATTTTACTTCTCTTAAGCTATATTTTTAAAATTAAGAATTATTATTATTTGAGACTCACTCTGTCACCCAGACTGGAGTGCAGTGGAGCGACCTTAGCTCACGGCAACCTCTGCCTCCTGGGTTCAAGCGATTCTCCTGCCTCAGCCTCCTGAGTAGTTAGGATTACAGGAATGTGCCACCATGCCCAGCTAATTTTTGCATTTTTAGTAGAGATGGGGTTTTACCACGTTGGCCAAACTGGTCTCAAACTCCTGACCTCAAGTGATCTGCCCGCCTCTGCCTCTGAAAGTGCTGGGATTACAGGTGTGAGCCACTATACCTGGCCAACCTATATTCTTTTTGATGAAGGTTAAACAATATCATGTCTGTTTTATATTATAAATATTATAAATTACAAAAGGCTATAAACATATGATACATTTTATAAACATATACTTTAAATATTAATCTATTTTAATTCATATGTATGAATTATGTATATGAATTAAATTTTGCTAAATTAATCTAATTCATGTATATGCATATAAATGAATTAAATTAGATTAATATATGAGTGTATATATATGAATTAGATTAATTTAGGAAAATTTCAGCCAAGGAAAAGAGAGGGTAGATATCATCCATGTAAGGGTGAAAACGGACTCCATGAGATTGAATGACTGACACATCAAAATCTGAGAGCAAATTTAATTTTACCCATCAGTGGTATGGGAAATGATTTTAAGCACTGCTTGAACCAATATTATTGACATTTTATTTTTTATTATACTTTAAGTTCTAGGGTACTTGTGCACAATGTGCAGGTTTGTTGTGCCGCACGAATTAACTTGTCATTTACATTAGGTATATCTCCTAATGCTATCCCTTCCCCCCTCCCCCAACCCCATGACAGGCCCCGGTGTGTGATGTTCCCCTTCCTGTGCCCGAGTGATCTCATTGTTCAATTCCCACCTATGAGTGAGAACATGTGGTGTTTGGTTTTCTGTCCTTGCAATAGTTTGCTGAGACCCAATGAGGAAGTTATTTTTCTATCAACTGTCTTTTGATCCTTCAAATTACCTAAAGTCTCCATTTGTTGTTTTATCTCTAAAATGTCTACATTTGCCAATTAAAAACAAATGCAGATCTCAGATTTAGAACCTTGGGATAATGTCATTAGTCAGGGTTCTCCAGAAAGACATGACCAATAGAAGATAGATAGATAGATAGATAAATCAGAGGGGATTTATTAGAGGAATGGGTTCATGCAGTTATGGAGGCTAAGAAGTTTCATCACAGGCCATTCACGACCCGAAGACACAGGACTCAGTCCAAATCCAACTCCAAAAGCCTCAAAACCAGGGAAGTTGATGGTATAACTCTCAGTCATTGGTTGAAGGCCTGAGAACCTGGAAGGCCACTGGTGCAAGGCTCAGAGTCCAAAGGCTAGAGAGCCTTGAAGTTGATGTACAAGAGCCGGTGAAGAAAGGTGTATCAGCTCCAGTAGGGAGAGAGAATTCACCCTTCTTCTGCTTTTTTGTTATACGCAGGCCCTCAGCCAATTGGATGGTGCCTACCCACACTGAGGGTAGATTTTCCCCACCCAGTCTACTGATTCACACACCAGTCTCCTCTGTAAACACCTGCAGAGACACACCCAGAAATAACACTTTACCTGCTCTCTCGGTATTTCTTAATCTAGTCAAATTGATGCCACTGAGAAGACGCAGTATCAATCTTGAATTTAATCACTGCCATTATTTTTAAAGTTCCTGCTTTGGTTTGAATTGTTTCCTCTCACAATCTGTGTGTAGAAATACTCAATGCCAGTAGTTTAGAATGTGAATATATTTGTAGATAAAGCCTTAAAGAGGTGACGAAGTCAAAATGATGCTAGTAGTATGGACATCAATCCAATTTGACTGGAGTCCTTATAAAAAGGAGAATTTGGACACAAAAGGAGATACCACAGATGCAGGCTCACAGACAGACCATGAGAGGATACAGCAAGAAGGCAGCTATCTGGAAGCCAAGGAGAGAGGCTTCAGAAAGAATAGGTCTGCCAACACCTTGATCTTGGACTTCTAGCCTCCAAAACTGTGAGAAAATAAATATTTTTAAGTTACTTAGTCTATATAACGTAATTTGTTATGGCAGCCCCTAACAAACTAATACAGTTACCATTCATTTTTGGAAAATGCTAATGTATCCATTTGCCATAGTGATATCAAGCTGTCTTTTAAAAGTAAATTAGCTTATTCAAAAAGGAAGAAAGAAATCAGAGCAGTGTTAATCAAATTCTTAAAGTTTAGAATACATAGAAAATAAGTTGTAACCTACACATAGGGAACACCAAAATTTAGAGTTACATGAGGAAAAGGATGAATAAAGATAATATTAAGGAGTTATTAAATAGGCAGGCAATAAACTGGAGTAAAACAGCATCAAGGAAGTCAAAGAAAGTGAGAGGTTCATGGCTCATGACACGTCATTGTGTCAAATACAAAGATCAAGAAAAATAAAAGTATAGAAATGATACTGGATTTTTCCATTAAAAAACAGAGCCACAACCAGACTTTCAGAAGGTAATTTGAAAATAAGCTGAGACAGTGGTTAAGCAGAAAAGAAAGAACAAGGGCAGCAGCTAAAGGCAGAAAGAGAAACTAGTAAAGATTTTCAAATGTAATAAAAAGAGCTGCTCTAAAAGCAGAGGGAAGGGACTAATAAGGACAAAGATTTTATTTTAAAAAACAGCCTTGTAGGAGTGAGATCTTGAAAAGTCATTGCAGAAAGAATATAATCGAGAATAGAATAGAAAGCCTGGCGGAAGATAATCAAATGGAGGGAAAGCATAAATGATATTTAAGATTGTATGGCCATGATGCAGATATATGAATATACATTATCTAAAGAATTGAGAACTGTATATTCAGTTATAATATGAGAAACTGAGTCCATATTTAGATGCAACAATGACAGAATATTTCAGCTTAGTCAGTTCTCAGGATCCATCAGAGGAGGAATTAATAATATGAGTGAAAAGAGTGAAAGAGAGTCTCAAGAAATGACCAGCATGGTATCATATGAATTATGCTCTCTTTGAAATACTAACCTTGTGCTATTCATATAGCATAATTATTACTAGGAAAAATATGTATTAGAGAATGATAGGTTCATTCAACCACTGTATCTACTCCGAATTATAATTTTAAAAATTTAAGAAATATCACCTTACAGAGTGGCTTTTAAAGTGAAAATTGATGCGGCAGTTATTAAGCAGAATTTCATTTCCTTGGTATTTGCTTAGTTTACTAGCTTATTATTTTTAGATAGTAAAAATATTCCCTTAATGCTGAAATGTCAATGCAAAATATATATAGTACAATAAAGAAGAAATAACATAGAAAAAATTAAACTCTGAAGAGGCTTAGTCATTTCCTTGCAAGAGAACATTAGTATCTGTTAATCAATTTAGTCATGTTTTTATTTATTCAAAAACATTTATTGAAAGTTTAACATGGCAAATTACAGTGGAGTATGCCCACAGAAACAGAATCTTTCTCCAGTTTTGATTTAGTATTTGCAGTTACTTCTACTGTCCTTGCTTTTTTCCTCATCATTATGGTCACAAATATAATATCTTAATTAAATTAACAATATACTTACATTCAAAACTTTATTAAAATAGCTCATTAAGAGAAACTAAGCATAAATATCCTTGTAACCCAAAATATTATCACACACCATAATCATTAATTTTGGATTTCTAAAATATTTACATTTTATCCTTTTTTGTAATGTTGGCCTTAAAATTTACCTCAAGTAATCCAGGTTCTAAATCTTTATTTGAATAGCCATGTGCATTCACTGTAATACATCGTATTTTGTTTCTTTTCTGGGGCTAACCCTCCCAGAGAATAGCCAGAAAAGTCTGATATTTTAATGAATAAGAGAAGAGATACTAAAGACAGTTTGATTTCATGTACTAATATTGACTGCCTCTGAAGTATAATGTGCTCTTTTAGCTGTGTAACAATGTAATAAAATACATATTTAATAATCTACAAATGGCTTTAGGATAATCCAAAAATACATAAATGGCTTGAAAAGGCTGCATAATATTATAACCAATATTGGAGGAAATCATACAGAAAAGTTTCCTACTATAAATACTGGTTATGTAATCCCCACACACAAGAATGACAGAGAATTCTCACAGAGATGATTGTGTGGAACACATGAACGATAACGCTGCAGTGAAATTGCCATCCTTCAAATCGCAAGATAAGCTAGCTGAAAATAAATTATTTTAATAATGGGCCTTTACCCCATAGTGCTCCACCGCTCACATATATTTAGATCAGAAGAATGACAGAAAAATTTTGACATCTGCACATGCTTGCATCAGCTGTATAAACAATATCTGAAAGTTGGCATAAACCTAACCCAGAGCAGTGGCTCACGCCTGTAATCGCAGAAATTTGGGAGGTCAAGGGGAGCAGATCACATGAGGTCAAGAGTTCGAGACCAGCCTGGCCAACAAGGTGAAACCCCATCTCTACTAAAAAATACAAAAGATAGCCGGGTGTGGTGGCACACACCCGTAATCCCAGCTACTTGGAGGCTAAGGCAGGAGAATCGCTTAAACTTGGGAGACGGAGGTTGCAGTGATCTGAGTCGCACTACTGCACTCCAGCCTGGGTAAGAGACTCCCAAAAAAAAAAAAAAAAAAGTTGGCATAAACCTGACATATGAAGAAAATCTTGATGAATTCTCCCCATTTTGTAAAAAGAGCTCATTTTCTCCCTTACCTTTTCACATCTTTCACTCCCCCAAACTTCATGCAGTCTGCTTCAGATAATTCAGACTGAGGTAATTCATTAGCGAGTGTGTAAACTCTCCCTATGATCATCAGCTACCCTCAGTGAAGTTCATTATATTTGATAGCACTACTGTCTTAGTCTGTTTTCTGCTGCTATAACAGAATACTACAGACTGCGTAATTTATAAAGAAAAGAGATTTATTGGGCTCATGGTTCTGGAGCCCTGGAAGGCCAAGACTGAGGGACCATGTCTGTAGAGGGCCTTTGTGTTGCATTATCCCGTGGTGGAAGGGCAGCACACAAGGCAGGGATAAAATGGGGACCGAACCTGGAAGTGGGTTAATTATCAGGAACTCACTCCTGTAATAATTAACCTACTCCCAGGATAATAGCATTAATCTATTCATGAGGGGTAATACCCTCTTAAAGGCCCCATCTCCCAGTACCATATATTGGCAATTAAATTTCAACATGATCACTAACACAGACACAGAAAATCAAATACTGCATGTCATCACTCATAATTGGGAGCTAAATGATGAGAGTACATGGACTCATAGAGGGAAAAAACACACACTGGGGCCTATTGCAGGGTGGAGGGTGGGAGGAAGGAGAGGATCAGGAAAAATATCTAATGGGTATTAGGATTAATACCTGGATGATGAAATAATCCGTACAACAAACCCCCATGACAGAAGTTTACGTTTGTAACAAACATGCACATGTACGTCTGAACTTAAGCTGAAAAAAAAAAAAAATTCAACATGTGTTTTGGAGGAAACATTCAAACTATAGCAAATACATATCAAAAAATCTTTCTTCTAAGTCTTCATTGTTCAAGCGCTCTATAAACTGAGTTCCCACAATCAATATAGTGTAAGACGGTTAAGTTTGTCATGGTGTGAAATATGCATCAGTAACACGACAACCCTCTCATTCATCCTTGCTTAACATATGGCTATCAGGATGAATCCAGGTCCCATCTTTGGCTGTTGTAATATTTCTCTATGATTTTCACATATCATAAAATTCATGACAAGCAAATCAATTCTGAATTTGTAAATATGACAGAAATCACAGAATTTCATAAAGTCAATTATTACATTAAAAGCCACTGACTGATAATCTAGCAACTTTAAACTACATAAAAATTAGTTGAAATTAGAGAATCAAAAATAAGTTTTATGACAGAAAAGGCATTTCAAAAAGTTATCTGAATAACAGAATAAGAGAGACCCTTGGGAAAACCAATGAAGTCCTCTAATATTTTTTCACAAAAATGTCTCTGGAACAAAACGTGAAGAGTCAAATGTGGTGTAAATACTGCTATATTGTGCTATTAGACTAATTTTAAGAAGATTTATACCAATAACTAGTATACGGTTCTAATTTATAAAATCTACACAGTAAATATAAAATAAACTTATTTTTGTAATTTTTAGTTTCTTTCAAAAAGATAAATTATTAATCAAATATTTTTCTTTTGTGTTCCTTTTTAAAAGTGAGTCTTACCAAGTAGATTATTTAGGGCAGGGGAAAATGCATATACCAATTATTCCTTCAAATTAAAAAACCTGGTACATTCAAAAAATTTCTGAACAAATAACAATAAAATGCCTACTAATGAGGTACTTTCTCTAAAAAATAGAATATACTTTGAGTAAGCAACTGGTAAGGCCACTTGCAGGTTTGTGTTAATTAACAGTGAATTTCACTCTCTCTCTCTATATATATATATAGAATATGTGTATATATGTGTGTATTATATGTGTATATATGTATATGTTATATATATGTGTATATATGTGTATATGTGTGTGTGTATATATACACATGCCTATTCCCTTTGAAAGTCTTTCTCAAATACCATAAAGTGTTCATGATAGCATGATTTTGACATGGTGATCTTCAACATTTCAATATCAAGGGGTGCCTGTAAATCATCCGAAGAAATAGTAGGATATCCTGGTACCTGGTTTATTTAGAGATCGGGTCAACCCTAAATTACTTCAGAAAATATCCTGAACAAAACTGTAGGTCTGCACATAATTACTCTTATTATATAAAAAGAAGAATTAATCTACAAATCTAGATTATGTGTTCTGGTTAGTGAAATTTTAAAACATAAAACTTCAACTGGCTGCAAATTTAGCATTTCATTCTGCTTCTACATAAATTGCCTTCAGTGGCCTCAAGAAAATGCTCAAATTGAAATCCATCAGGTCATTATCATCAGGCTAATGAATCAACTATACCAAGAAATTGTAATGTCGTGTTCATGTACAAAATTAACCATGATGATAAAGATCAAAGTGCATCACCCAATTTAAAAACTGGAAAACACAAAGGAATAGTACAAATATGACCAATCTTAACAAATAGACAAACTAAACTGATTAAAAGTTTGTAAAGAAATAAAATTATGCAAATCTTTTTGGTTTCTATGGAAATACAATATTTTTAAGTGATTTTAAGCAATCCCTCTGTGAATGTTAATTAGAAAATGGAAACATGATCTATGAAAAGGACTTTCAATTTTTTCCTCTACACTTTATTATAACAATTTCAAACTACAGAAGAGCTGAAACAATCCTTATAACTGTATTACCACCACTTAAATTCTATCATTAACAATTTAATGATAGAATTTAACAATTTAATGATAGAATTTAAGTGGTGGTAATACAGTTATAAGGATTAATTTAGGCCGGGCGCGGTGGCTCAAGCCTGTAATCCCAGCACTTTGGGAGGCTGAGACGGGCGGATCACGAGGTCAGGAGATCGAGACCATCCTGGCTAACACGGTGAAACCTCGTCTCTACTAAAAATACAAAAACTAGCCGGGCAAGGTGGCGGGCGCCTGTAGTCCCAGCTACTCGGGAGGCTGAGGCAGGAGAATGGCGTAAACCCGAGAGGCAGAGCTTGCAGTGAGCTGAGATCCGGCCACTGCACTCCAGCCTGGGCGACAGAGCGAGACTCCGCCTCAAAAAAAAAAAAAAAAAAAAAATTTCCAGAAATATTTCATTACATATCTACCCATCCCTCTATCAATCCATCAGTGCATTATTTGATACATTTCAAAGCTGTAAGTTTCAGTCCACTACACTTCTAAACACTGTAGCATGCATATTATGGAGCTCAATATTTGCTTGCAAATCTTTTCTTTCTTTTGAGATAAAATTCACAAGAATGAAATATTCAATTCTTTGATGTACTATTAGATGAATTTTAACAAATGCATGTACCTATTTAATACAAATCCCTATCAGATATTAAAACATAATTCCAGAAGCTTTTCTTATGCTTGTTCATAATGAATCCCTTCCCCAGGACTCCCAGAAGCATCTACTATTTGCTATTTTTTTCTATGTTAGTTTGACTTGTTCTTGAGCTACATATAAATGAAACTACTATACAGTGTGTATATACTACTATGCAAGTCTTGCAGCGTGTTTTTGAGATTCATCCTTTTTTTTAGTGTACCAGTAGTTACTTTGTATTTCTGAGTAATATTTCATTGTATATTTCCCCTTCCTAATGATGGACACCTTGGCTACTTCCAGTATCCTGTAATTTTGCTACACTGAAAAAAAGATGCTATGACATTTCTGGAAAAGTCTTTTGGGGAACATGTATTTTCATTTTTCTTGTGTAAATTCCCAACAGTGAAATTGCATAGGGTAGGTTTACGTTTAACTTTAAGAGAAACTGCCAGATCTTCTTTCAAAGTGATTGTGAGTGCTTTTGTTTTTAAAATAAAATCAAATATTTGAAGAACATTGCTTTGAAGCAACAACCTGAAATGTCAACAGGAAAGTCTTAGAAAGAATAACTGACACATCAATACATGTGTTTCCAGAAGAGATAACTAAATTATTCTCCATATTAACCCCTTTAAATTACATGCTGTAGTTTATTTAATGTACTTAAATATTTAATGCCAAGTATTTTAGCCTCAAATAGTTTATTTTCATATATAGTAAATTTGATTTAATTCTTAATCTAGAAAGATAAGACCCCTGGAAGGCATAAAATTTATATTGGATACCAATGTATTTTAAGAAAGAAACAATAGTTGTAATTATTGACACTATGGCCTAAATATAGAATTTATTGATTAAAGAACTGAATATAATTTTTATTTTTTCTATTCCCCCCAAAGTACTTGTTTATTCACACATAAATTTGCTTATCAACTCAGTAATAATTTATGGAGAGCCTACAATGAGTCAGGTATTGCTCTAGACCTGAAACAAGTCAAATATATTTACTATAGTTATTGGTATAGTTCTGTAATTGTTTTATCCTCTTACTCTGTATTTTTAACATACAATCTTTTTATTTTTAATGTCTCTCCTTTTCTTTTTCCATCTCCTATTAGTTGTCATTATAACACATTCAATCTTAAAGCATACAGAAAATGTAGTCAGAGACAGAAGTTTTGGCATAATCCCATAGAAGCCATGCATGCATGAGCTACATTGCCTTCCAATTAGTCTAGTGGATGCTGTGCTTTAGGGGACACAAATACTTCTCCAAGAACAGAAGCTTCCCCTGACCTGCAGCCTGGCTCATTCAGATGCCCCTACCCTCTTCTATATGTCCTCCCTCTAGCTGATGACTAGGTTCCTGCACCCAAGGCACTGATTCTCAGGTTTACAGTAATGCCCACCACCTAACATAGAGCATTACTACTGTCAAGCCTTGCCCACCACTTGGGACCTCTTTAAGTTCATTTATTGTTGAAGTCAAGCCCTTTTAAGACACTGAGTCCATTGGCTACTCTTCATGAACTGGCTTCCAGTCATGGATTGCTAGCCTTCACAGCAGACATCTGGCACATTTTGATACCATTTCTGCCTTTATAGTCAATCTCTCAAATAACCTGGAATTATCAGACATACTACTCCTCTACCTTCAGGGCTTCCAGCACATAGAGGAAACTCTTGCGGTGCCACCTCATATCTCTCAGGTCTTTGACTCTGTATTAGTATCCGGGGGCTACTGTAACAAATTACTATAACTGAGTTACTTAAAAGCAACAAATTTGTTCTCTCACATGTGGAGACTAGAAGTCTGAACTTAAAATGTTGGCATGGTCACACTTTCTCCAAAGGAATGTATGGGAGAATCCTTCCTCGCCTTTACCAGCTGCTGGTGACTCCAAAGCATTCCTTGACTTGGGGCTAAATAACTCTAATGTCTGCCTTCATCTTCACATCACCCTTCCTCATATATCCTTTCCCCTTCTCCTTTCTCTTCAAAGGATACTTATTGGACTTAGGGCCTGCTCTCATCGAGGATGATCTCATCTCAAGGTTCTATGTTAATTACATCTACAAAGGTCCTTTTTCCAAAGAAGATTACATTTTCTGGTTCCAGGTAGATATATACATTTTGATGGGCCACAATTCAACCCATTACAAGCTCTCTCAATGCTGTTTTTGATTATCTGTGATGTAGGCCTAATCCAATTTCACATTTGAATGAAGAATATTGCCAACTTGCATGTAACTTATTTTCTGAAATAAGTTTTAGTTATTATTGTTAAAGTAAAAAATAATTGTTCCTTGCTTCATTTTTTTCTAAAATATAAACAAGAAATTTCATACAAAATGAAAGTCTTTGGTTTAGTGGTGATGGGTAGAGCCCAAGGAGAGAGAACATATCTTCCTTCATCTTCCTACAGCATGATTTTAGAGATGCTTCTTAGAAAACAACTGGGAGTGGGAGTGTGAAGGCCAACTTGAGTGTGGTCTCCCCCTCCAGGGAATGATCTGAGCAGTTCATAGTATGAAAGAAACCCAACAAAGGAAAGCACATGGAGCAGACCCAGCCCTCACACTGACAGCAGTCTGCCAGAACTCCTGAGGTTACAGAAGAAATTAGTAGGGAATCCATAACCATTGCTACCTCTTGGTGTACCCCAAACCTTGATTATACAAACTTGATATTTATTTGCAGCAGTTTGTCTCACTGAGAGCTTTTCAAGCTTGGCACTATTGACATGTTTTGTAGGGTCTATCCTGTGTGTTGCAGGGTGTTCACCAACCTGTACTCACTTAGGTGACAGTCCTACCACTTCCTAATTGTGGTGACCAAAAATATGTCCAGATATTGTCAAATGTTCCCTGGGGAACAAAATCACTCCTAATTGATAACCATTTGTCTAGGCGAACATGATTAATATTCACCAGCAAAAGTATATCCTTAACTTAAATATATTTCTATTACTTTAAAGTTGTTGTGAAGCCATCTTCTGAGATGCAGAAGTTTTTCAATTAAAAATGCTTTAAAAACCTTTTGAATTCTCTGTAGTTTGACAACTTTCTGTTCCATAAAGCATATCTTTTAGATAGGTGTAACATCTATTTCACTCTTTTTGAGAATTGATAGAATTTTTTCCAACATAATAGGGCTGTTTAGGCCTCTTATATTCCAGGTCATTAATTTTAATGGTTAAGACATTGTTATATGGCACTCTCAGACAGCAAAGGTGCACACTGATAATTCTACTCCTGTGTGGGGAAATATTTTCCTTGGTAAAGACAAAACATTCCTTTGAGCTTAGAAACATTTCATTTCTAAGGATCCATTTTATTTAAAGCTCCATTAGCCCCAACATATTGAATAATAGCTCACTGTTTTGCCCCACATATGATTCATTTGAAGAAGTAGAAAAGCCCATAAAAATATCTAACTGGTATTTATAGACCTTCTGTCTCTCTCTAATACAATAGGAAGTGTTTCTAATTAAACTGGGATAAAAAGGAAGCAAGCAAACAAAAAAAATGATGTAAAACAACAGCCTATCCTTCATTTCAGATAACTTCCTATCCTTACTTGAATTGATAATTCTGTAAATGTATCTATTAATATGTCAACTCTCCATCTGGCAAAACCTATACTCAAATATGTTAAATTATTATTTAGGAAGCATATAATATGATGAAAAGCTGAATCACATTGGCTTTTATGTTTCAGACCCCAGAAAATTCCAGAGCTTGGTGAATTTCTAAGAAGATGGATCAATTTGGACAGTTTCAGTCCAATAAGACATTTATTATAAAAATGTGATTAGTGGACAAAGAAAAAAACCTGCATGAATGAAGTATAGACTAAGTACTCACTATTTCCTTTGGACTTTCTTTTATATGGTCTTTCCAGGTTTTATGTGGACTAACGTTTATATAATTTTGAGGGAGTGGGTCTCTAAAAAACAATACAAATTATCAATACTAATGTAAGCTCGCAGCCATAAAAAAAGTTCTTGTAAATTGAGAGTCCTGGTGCTTCACCTTCCCAGCCATTGCCTTTATCAGGATCCACTCATTTTTCTGCTTCTTTCCTATTCCACATCAAAATACCTCCAGGAATTCTGAGCCATAATGAACTCTTAAGTCTGACACTCATTTCCAATAGATCTGAGGAAGAGATAGGACAGAATGATACACTGGCACCCTTTCTTTTGGTGTTTTCTTTACTTACCATAGGCTAGTATGCAATACTTGAATTTTTTTTTGCTTTATAAAAATTTTTTGATACATTGATTTTAATTGATGAATAAATAGGAATATATTATTGTTAACTAAAGTAGAGTTTAGAGTTCACTCTGTGTTGTAAAGTTCTGTAGCTTTTGACAAATGTATCATGTCACATGTGACCATTAGAATATAATGAAGAATAATTTTACTACTGTTATATCCCCTGTGCTTTACCTGTTCAAATCTTCCCATTTCCCTGTAAGCCCCTGAAAACGACTGGTCTTTGTTCCTGTCTCTATAGTTTTTCCTTTTCCAGTCTGTCATATAGTTGGGATTATATAGTACATAGCATTTTCAGACTGGCTTCTCTCAATTAACAATATGTATTTACGTCTCTTCCATGTCTTTTTGTAGCTGGATAGATCATTTATTTTTTCCCTAGTTTTTCCTTGTCTGAGTACATCACAGTTTGTTTACCCATTCACCTACTAAGGGATACTTTGGTTGCTTTGAGTTTTGGGCAATGACGAAAAACCTGCAATAAACATTCAGGTGCAATTTTGTGTGGATACAGTTTTAAAATCCTATCAGTAAATACCTAAGAGCATTTTTTTTCATATGTTTATCGGCTGCATAAATGTCTTGTTTTGAGAAGTGTCTGTTCATATCCTTCACCCACTTTTTGACTTTTTTTTTTCCCCTCATAAATTTGTTTAAGTTCTTTGTAGATTCTGGATATTAGCCCTTTGTCAGCTGGATAGATTGCAAAAATTTTCTCCCATTCTGTAGGTTGCCTGTTCACTCTGATGATAGTTTCTTGTGCTGTGCAGAAGCTCTTTAGTTTAATTAGATCCCATTTGTCAATTTTGGCTTTTATTGCCATTGCTTTTGGTGTTTTAGTCATGAAGTGTTTTCCCATGCCTATGTCCTGAATGGTATTGCCTAGGTTTTCTTCTAGGGTCTTTATGGTTAAGGTCTTACGTTTAAGTCTTTAATCCACCTTGAGTTGATTTTTGTATAAGGTGTAAGGAAGGTTTAAGGAAGGTGTAAGGAAGGTATCCAGTTTCAGTTTTCTGCATATGGCTAGCCAGTTTTCCCAACACCATATTAAACAGGGAATCCTTTCCCCATTGCTTGTTTTTGTCAGGTTTGTCAAAGATCAAATGGTTGTAGATATGTGGCATTATTTCTGAGGTCTCTTTCTGTTCCATTGGTCTATATATCTGTTTTTGGTACCAGTACCATGCTATTTTTGCTATTGTAGCCTTGTAGTATAGTTTGAAGTTATGTAGCGTGATGCCTCTGACTTTGTTCTTTTTACTTAGGGTTGTCTTGGCAATGTGGGCTTTTTTGGTTCCATATGAAATTTACAGTAGTCACTGCTCATTAGAGAAATGCAAATCAAAACCATAATGAGATACCATCGCACACCAGTTAGAATGGTGATCATTAAAAAGTCAGGAAACAACAGATGCTGGAGAGGATGTGCAGAAATAGGAACGCTTTTACACTGTTGGTGGGAGTGTAAATTAGTTCAACCACTTTGGAAGACAGTGTGGCAATTCCTCAAGGATCTACAACCAGAAATACCATTTGACCCAGCAATCTTATTTCTGGGTATATGCTCAAAGGATTATAAATCATTCTACTATAAAGACACATGCACACATATGTTTATTGTAGCACTATTTACAATAGCAAAGACTTGGAACCAATCTAAATGCCCATCAATGATAGACTGGATAAAGAAAATTTGGCACATATACACCATGGAATACTATGCAGCCAAAAAAAAAAAATGGTTAGTTCATGTCCTTTGCAGGGACATGGATGAATTGCAGAGACATGGATGAAGGTGGAAACCATCATTCTCAGCAAACTAACACGGGAACAGAAAACCAAACACCACATGTTCTCACTCATAAGTGGGAGCTGAACAATGAGAACCCATGTACACAGGGAGGGTAACATCACACCCAGGTGCCCGTTGGGGGTGGGGGCAGGGGAAAGCTAGCATTAGGACAAATACCTAATTAATGTGGGGCTTAAGACCTAGATGACAGGATTATGGGTGCAGCAAACCACCATGGCACATGTACACCTATGTAACAAAGCTGCACATTCTGCACATGTATCCCAGAACTTAAAGTATAATAATGAAAAAATTATAAAAGAAATAGTGTAAAATAATGGAAGATAATTGAATGAGTAAAATTTACCATTTAAGTCATTAGAGTATATGTGTATAGACTGATTTTTCCCATTAAGAGTCAAAGTCCAGCCCATAAGACATTTTTTGAAATGTGCAAGAAATAAAAGTTAAAAATAAAGGTGTAAAGAAATACCTGGTAAATATGACAAAAAATATAATCAATCCTAAACAAGATAAAATTTAAAGTAAAAACCACTTAAAAGATTTAAAAGAGATAGGTACAATATATATTTTAATGTGAACATTATAAACCTCTAGGCACTAAAAAATAAAAAATAAATAATAGCAGCAAGCTATCTAGGGATAAAACTTTTGAAGTTTGAGGAAACTATTTCTGACAAAATAAGCTAGACAGACTTACTCTCTTGCCCAAGATGACTAACAAGGAAGAAAACAATAAGAAAAAATTTTAATATTTTGATGAACTAGAAAAAATATATACACAGAAACTAAAAGCTAAATGAACTTCAGAATTCAAAGAGAAGAACAGCACAAAAATGCCTTTCACCTTGATAAAATTTGCTTCATTAGTGAACTTGAGCTTCTCAAACTGATGGGAAATATATTTAAGGACAGGAGATAAATCTCAGGACATATTTCCAGTGGAGAACCAAACAGATGTC
>NW_012115611.1:4013964-4019562 GCF_000951035.1 Colobus angolensis palliatus | reverse complement strand
GTTGCAGGAAGTCAGGGACCCTGAACGGAGGGACTAGCGGAGGCGGAGCTTGCAGTGAGCCGAGATCACGCCATTGCATTCCAGCCTGGGTGACAGAGCGAGACTCCATTAAAAACAAAAAAGGAAAAAACACTATAGTAACTCGTTCTATGTAAGACATGTTGTTGCAGGAAGTCAGGGACCCTGAACGGAGGGACTAGCTGAAGCCAAGGCAGAAGAACATAAATTGTGAAGATTTCATGGACATTTATCACTTCCCCAATCAATATTCTTGTGATTTCCTATGCCTGTCTTTAATCTCTTAATCTCTTAATCCCATCATCTTCGTAAGCTGAGGATGTATGTCACCTCAGGACCCCGTGATTATTGCATTAACTGCACAAATTGTTTAAACAATATGAAATCTGGGCACCTTGAAAAAAGAATAGGATAATAGCGATGTTCAGGGAACAAGGGAGATAACCATTAGGTCTGGCTGTCTGAGAGCCAGTCAGAACAGAGTCGTTATTTCTCTTCTTTCAAAAGCAAATAGGAGAAATATCGCTGAATTCTTTTTCTCAGCAAAGAACAGCCCTGAGAAAGAGAATGAGTTCCTAGGGGGAGGTCCCTAAAATGGCCACTCTGGGAAAGTCTGTCTTTTATGGTTGCAGATAAGGGATGAAATAAGCCCCGGTTCTCCCCTAGCACTCCCAGGCCTATTAGGACGAGGAAATTCCCCCCTAATAAATTTTGGTCAGACCAGTTGTCTGCTTTCAAACCCTGTCTCCTGATAAGATGTTATCAATGACAGTGCGAGCCTGAAACTTCATTAGCAATTTTAATTTCACCCCGGTCCTGTGATCTCTCCCTGCCTCCATTTGCCTTGTAATATTTTATTACCTTGTGAAGCATGTGATCTCTGTGATACACACCGTATTCACACACTCCCTCCCCTTTTGAAAATCGCTAATAAAAACTTGCTGGTTTTGTGGCTCAGGGTGCATCACGGAATCTGCCAACATGTGATGTCTTCCCCGGACACCCAGCTTTAAAATTTCTCTCTTTTGTGCTCTTTCCCTTTATTTCTCAGACCGGCCGACACTTAGGGAAAACAGAAGAGGACTCATGCTGAATTATTTTCGGCGGGTTCCCCCAATAACACATAATTAAATATGCAGAGAGAGACTCAAGTTATTGAATTGCAACAGTATAAGTATTTCAATTCTGCCCCAATTGATCTATAGCTTCAATTCAATTCCAATCAAAATTACTTCAATTTTATTTTGTAAAATTTGACAAAGTGATTCTAAAGTGTATATGGAAGAAAGAATTTTCTACAAAAAAAAACAGAAGACATTTAAATAAGTAAAAAGAAGTGGAGGATTTTTGTTTCCAGAAATGAAGAATTATTTTAAATCTGTAAGAATTAAAACAATGTGGCATTGACACATGGATTGAAAAATGATGCCAGTGAAACAAACTACATAGAGTACAAAGAAACCCACACACAGGGAGAAACATGATTTATTGAAGAGTTGGGAGTAAAATCAATGGGACAAGGATGAACAGTATAACGAATTATGCAAGGGCAATTAGTCATCCACATGGGAAAAAGCAAACTTGTACCTCTCCATTATGCCATATATAAAAATCAATTCCAAGTGGGTCTGACTTTAAAAATGAAAGAGAATAAAGCTATTTTAGCTGAGTATTTAAGAAAATATCCCTATGATCTGAAGGTAGAGAAGGATTTCTTAAAACAAGGCACCAAAAATGTGTAACAATTAAAAAAAGATAAATGAGACAAAAATACATTAAGAACTTTAACACCATAAAGAAAGTGGAAAGATAAGCCAAGAATTGGAAAAGATATATATACCAAAGATAAAAGATTACTATGCAGAATATTTTTAATTCCTGTAAGTCAGTAAGAATATTACAAAATGAACTATAGAAAATTATGCAAAACACAGATATTTCTCAGAAGTAGAAATAAATGGCCAGTAAATGTATGGAAATGTGTTTATTATTAAATTAGGGAAATACAAAATGAAACCACAATGAGATACTGTTTTTCACCCATTTTCCTGAAACGTCAAGACACCTGGCATAGTTCTAGCCAGTGACATCATAGGTAGTTACATAAATGTTTAAATGTATAATTAATGTATTACTTGGACATAAACTCTTTCATAAAGGTAAGATTCTCCTCCAGCCTAATTTTGACTTCCATTTTCTTATCTTATAATCCTACCCTAACACATCCTTGGGTGCCCTCCACAGAAGGAAGAGAGAAAATTGCAGTGGGAGCCAAAAGACCTGGATTCCACTCTGATCGCTGTCACAAATTGAAAGATTTCAGTCAAATCCCATAAGATTTTTGGGTTTTAATTCCCACTTATGGAGTGCGAAGAGCCAGGTTTTACCTCAGAAATTTTAAATTGGCAACTCTTGAAATCTGAAAATCTGCTCTGTTTGGCATGCACCATGCCTTTCTCAATGTTTCCAATGTAAATGTCATTACATGGAGACTGCATGCTCTGAGACTTTACAGTCTCCCTCCCTCCATACCGTGCTACATCCTAACTGCTTAATTGATACGATTACCCTCCTTCCATGGAAGCAATGATGGTGACTTCTGTTAGTATCTGAACTTTCTTTCTGAAGCTCAGAACACATGTACAGCAGGCTCATATCCAAAAATGTACTTACTTAAAATAAGGCAAAGTAGCATGTTCAGTTCACATACATGTTTCACCTTGAGGGTACAGTTGTTTCATTTAACTTTCCTGTGGAGGGGTTGTTTGTACTAGATGTCTCTCTAGCGTGCTCACTCAGCACACCTGCTTATCTGTCGGTACCTTCACAACCTCACCACATTCATGATCTGTCTCCACTCCATTCTATTCGATTCATCAGAATAGAAAGTTTACCTTGTTGATGCTATTGCTATGTAGCTAGCAATAGGCATCAATAAATATTAATTACATAGCATCAATAAATATTAATTGAACACAAAGTTATATAGATGAAGGAAGGAAAATGGTTTAGCTCCAATTTAGTATGTGTCTAGCACAGGGGTCAGGAAACTTTTCTGTAAAGGACCAGAAAGTAAGCATTTTCAGCTTTGTGGGCTATACATTCTCTGTTGCAATTACTTGATTCTACTGTTGTAGTGTATAAAGAATTGGCCAACGCAACTGTGGGGACTGGTAAGTCTAAAATCCATAGGGTAAGTCAGCAGGCCAGAAACTCAGGTAGTTAATGCTGTAGTCTGAAGGCAGAATTTCTTTTTTTTCCAGAAAACCTCAGCTTTTCTGAAGGCCTTTGACTGATTGAATGAGTCCCACCCACATTAATGAGGATAATCTCCTTTACTTAAAGTAAATTCATTGTAGATGTTAACCACATCTAAAAAACACCTTCACGGCAACACCTAGGCTGGTGTTTGATTAAATAATTGAGTACTATAGTGTAGCACAGTGGATACGTGAAGCTAATTATTACATAGTGTCAAGCAGCCATAGGCAATATGTAAATGAATGGACATGGCTGTGTTCCAATAAAATGTTATTTAATTCAAACTTCATATACTTTTTATATAGCACAAAACATTATTCTTCTTTTGATATTTTTCCCAAACATCCCAAAATATAAAAACTATTCTTAGCTCATGGGTGGGGCATGTAAAACCAGATAGTGGGCCACATTTGACCCAGTGACCATTGTTTGCTCACCCCTGCTTCAACATAGCATTATGCGTGTTTTATTTCTAGACATGATAAATATATTATGCTTACTTATAATTTATTTATACATATACATATATAGAACATTTAACTGGTGCTGATGACAGCTATTCTCAAAACAGGGCTCAAAAGTAATTTAAGTTATTGTGGTTTTGATAGTGGGAAAGTGATAAGGGAAACTAAAATTTCAGTTTTACAGTTTTTCAATGATATTACACATTATTATTATCTAGTAATGATTTTGTGTAATGTTCTCTTAGGAAAGAAGTATGAAAAAGAATATCTACCAAGGTCTTTCTAGGGCTTTAATTCTAGACAGTGGTGGTCAGCAGTAAAAAGATGATGAAATGTCTTGATAAAAGGGAGGTGGAATGTAACTCTTTCCTAATGTAGAAACCATCTCTTTTCATACTAACTAATCCTCAACACCAGCTTCTGAACATGTGTACATGTGCAATGCACACACGTTCATTTATGCTATATTACATGCATTAGTAAAGTTATTACTATATGTCAGGCTTTTAATCAAGCACTGGTGATTTAAAGGTCAATAAGACAGACTTCCTTAAGAGTTCCTAGGATAAGGCAAGAAAAAAAATTGTTGGGTATCCACCATTTGTCAGACATGTCAGCTAAATTATCTGATTTAATGCCCAAAACAACTCAAGGTGGACTTGGCAGATAAAAATACAAGACCAATTAAATTTGAATCTCACATAAACAGCAAATCACGTTTTTAGCATAATATGTTAAAAAATTATCTGAAATTCACACTTGTATTTTTATTTGCTAAAAATTGCAACTCTAGTTCAATGAGATGTGGGCCTTATTGAACCCAGTTTATCTCTGAGTAAAAAGATGATCAGAATGATTCATTTTTTAAAGTTCATAAATCTGGAATTCCATGAAAATTTTCTTTGAGCTAAAACCAGATAGGTAGACAAAATATAAAGAAATTGAGTACCACTTAGGTGTATTGGCAAAGCAAAAAGGATGAAATTAATTTTATCTGTGGAACATTGTATGGTGAAATGTTTGAGTGAAGACTGAAAAGTGATGAAACGCAAGTAAAATAAGAGAAAACTAATTTGGATTACTTAAAAGATTATTTCAGTTGAAAACAACAATCACTTTTTCAAAATTCTCTTTGCAGTTAATATTACCATCTCAACTCATTACTTTGTATGCTACAGAAATATTTTCAATAATCACCTTTTCTTGCTTTTTTCAGAATATGCAAATAATTTTGAAGATGCTAACTCCAGTTAATATCAACATTATAAAGTTCAAAATTTGTTATAATTTGTAAAGAAATCTAATGTTAAACACAGAGAGCCAGTGAAATTTTAAAAGAAAATTTGTCTAATTACTTTCTCATAAGGAGTTCATGGCAGATCAAAGGAAGAAAGTTAAAGAAGCTAAAAGAGTTATTTCACATATGCAGTTCTTAATGAAACAAGAATATCTATTGCTTCTTGGTTTCTCCTCTCTAAATGATAAAGATAATTCTAGCTGACAGCTGAATTCTGATTATATGCAGTTTGATTATTTCTTACTATTCTGTTGTGTAGTTAGAAAAGATTTTCCATCCCTCCAAACTGTATAGCTGGACATTAATATAAACCTCTGCTAAAACTGTTATAAAATATTTTAATTTAAATTATTTCATAATTGCTATTTTCTTTTTTCCTTGTATTCAACCATTTAGCAATTTGAAGTTTGTATTTCAAATGTTTTCCAACACAAAGAAATACATTAAATCTCACCAGTCACCATGATTACTCTAGAATAGATACAATTTAAGCATAGTAGCTTAAGAATTAAGCTGTTTTTATTATCTTTTTATTTCTTGTGACATCATTAGAAGGTT
>NW_012115611.1:3935112-4013914 GCF_000951035.1 Colobus angolensis palliatus | reverse complement strand
TATCTATTGCTTCTTGGTTTCTCCTCTCTAAATGATAAAGATAATTGTAGCTGACAGCTGAATTCTGATTATATGCAGTTTGATTATTTCTTACTATTCTGTTGTGTAGTTAGAAAAGATTTTTCATCCCTCCAAACTGTATAGCTGGACATTAATATGAACCTCTGCTAAAACTGTTATAAAATATTTTAATTTAAATTATTTCATAATTGCTATTTTCTTTTTTCCTTGTATTCAACCATTTAGTAATTTGAAGTTTGTATTTCAAATGTTTTCCAACACAAAGAAATACATTAAATCTCACCAGTCACCGTGATTACTCTAGAATAGATACAATTTAAGCATAGTAGCTTAAGAATTAAGCTGTTTTTATTATCTTTTTATTTCTTGTGACATCATTAGAAGGTTTAAAGGGATGAGATTTGAGAAAAGATTCTTCACTATAAGATTTCTATATACCATAGATGAGACAGAAACAAGGCACAAAGTATGAATAAAAATTTTAAAGATAAGAAGGGAGATTAAAAAGCATCAAGTACAAATGCACGCTTTGATCCAAAAATGTAAAACTTGGGGAAGAGGAAGCTAACAAGGAGTGGCGAAAAATATCTCCATGTCTAGACCAAGTTTAGTCAGTTGGTTCATCTATAAACCAGATTTTCTTTAAATTATCACAGAGTTGCATAATTTCAGAGGGGAAAAAAACTATGCATTTATCAGCCTCATTTGCTGACTTATTCTAATGTGTCATGAAAAGAAGTGTGTGTGCTCCCCAAGGGGGTGGGAGCAGGGATAAGAAAACAGTACAACTAAGTACTCTGTATGGAAAGCGGTGACTTATTATCCATCTTAATGCAGTCACTTTTACTAATCAGTTTTAAAACATAACTTAGGTTACAAGTGCTCGTATTTAAAACATAGTCAAAGTTGAACTGAAAGAGTCCTTTTTGCCACTTGCAGTTTTGTTCCTCTGAGAGAACCAACACCTAATAAGGGATAGAGGGAAAAACGCTTTACCTCTGTCTAGACAGCTTTGCTTCTGTTTAGTTGCTTTCACTCCAGGAGAGAAGGATGTCAAATTTGTTTCTGTTTACAAGATGCCTCAAGTGATTTTGTAGTACAAGTCTTGGTCCCAGTGATATTCTTTGAAGGGGTCCAAAAAGTACAAAACAAAGAAAAAGGAAGATACATAGAAACTGTTATCTGAAAATATGAATTAGGTGCTAGAGGCTGAATTATACACTTACTTAGAACCAAAGTTTTAAATATCTGCTCTGGTAATAAATACATTAACATTTATTCAAAATGCTTTAATTTTATTAATGCAACAAAGAGGTTGCAACATAATTCCCCCAGATATTGTATATTGCATTTGGCTCCCACATTACTTTCTTTAAACATGATTTTGATTGCTTTCCAAAATCAGAACCATGTGTGTATGTAACACACATATAAGCCTATACACCCACAATCATCCAGGTTTCTGGCCTTTCCTGAAAAGTTACGAAATCAGAAACCTTAGATGCACATTCACATGTGACAGCCTTTGGTGGGACCTGAAGAGTCGCTGCCCTGTACAAGGGCCTTGTGTGCGTTTCTTCGTAATAACCCAACATCTACTTTGCTTTACTCATTTAGGTAACCTTCCTGGACCTGAGAAGTATGTGAGTATTTTAACCTGATGGTATTACCTGAAATCACAATGATGCTTTTTAGCCTGGTGTTGTAAAAAGAGCCTTAGATGAGCCTAGGGCCAGCTCTATCAATTTTTTAACTTTTACATCTGCAACGAAAATGCTATAACTATCAACTTTCCACATGTAGTAAGGATTAGACGATATGTGTATTAAGTGAACAGCACATCTGGCAGATAGCTCTCTGACAGGTAGTTGTTTGGACAAAGATGATGACAATTATTTTCATAAGGATGGCAATATGATATTGACCATAAAGTCACTCAAGCTTTGAAAACCACAGTTTTTTTCCACCGAAAAGGAAAATGAATGTCATCACAACAGAGCCGTTTGGCACTAAACATCTCCGATGTAGATATTAAACCTGCTCCTTTTGATTTTAGATTCCTATATATTTCCAAGTCTTCACATTGTTTTTAAAGCAGGTTCAAAGTTGGCAGTAGTCTTTCCATGTCTACAATAAAACTCAGCTAAAATAAAGTATAATTAATTTGTCATTCACTGATTGTAGAAAAGGCAGATGGACTAAGAATTTGCTGTGAAATTCTGAGATTTCAAGAATATGACTTGTCATTTAGAAGAGAATTACACGTTTAAATAAAACAGGATGGAAAAATAATCTTAGTATTTTTCTTTCTGATAAAATTTTTTATTCAGTTAATGATAGTCAATATGTAGCTGACTGTGGGTTAGAAGTTAAATTACTTTCAGAACATTAAAAGAAAGTCTTAATATATTGGTGGACAATGATTTAAAATACATGGTTGTTTTAGTCCATTTGGCCGCTATGACATATTTATTATCCATTTATTTCTCACATTTTGGGAGCCTGACAAGTTCAAGAGCAAGGTACTGGCAGATTTGGTGTCTAGTGAAGGCCTACTGTGTGGCCTCTCACTGACCTCACATGTTGGAAGGGGCTAGCCACCTCTCTAGAGCCTCTTTTATAAGGACACAGAGCTCATTCATGAAGATTCCACCCTCATAATCTCATCACCTCCCAGAGACCCCACTTTCTAATATCATTGTGTTGATGATTAGATTTTCAGCATATGGATTTGGGGGAAAAATACATTCAGACTATAGCAATGTTATTTACATACATTAACAAATAGCCTTGAACGTGAATAAAGGCTTACTGATGGATAGAAATCTTATATTTAAAAATAAAAACTAAAATTCTTCATCAGATTTACAAAATCAATTCAGATTTCACAACTGACTTGTAAAATCAATTTACATTTGTGAAATCAGAACGAGGAGCAGAAGGCCAATTTTCTATTTTCTAGAAATGATTTTCAGTGTCTTTTGATAGTTTAGCTACTTCTCTTCAAGTAGTTTCAAGTGTTAGCCTTGCAAAAGAGAAAAAGTGTAAGATGCCAGTAGTTCAAAGGCATTTTTTTTTTGCATAATGGTGACTTTTTATTAAAATAGAGTTCAAAGAACCCACAAAACTAAGTGGCTTTATGGAGGAGCTCAGAACTTTTTCTTACTTACGGAAGTGAAGTGAATATTTAACATGCTAGCCTTTTGCTAACCTCAATGGATGGTATACCTACTTTACTTTTGAAAAAGAAGAAAACTTTAAAATGATAACGTTTTATTATCAGGCAGAAGGCACATGGTTAGGTAGCTTTTCTGATCAAATAACTAGAAGATTCATTCACTCATGTAATATTTAATCAAGTCTCCATTACATGCAAAGCACTTTGGGATATACTGGTGAGAAACACAGACAAGACACTTGCCCACATGCAGCTTATATTCTAACACAAGAGACAGGCACTAAGAGGTCAATGGCAAAATGACCCAATGATGACAACTGCCATGGAAGACAATAAAGCTGGGTGATGAGAGTCCAGGACCAGGACAAATGGGAGGGGCACTGTGAGAAGATTTTTATTTTAAATGAGGTACTCAGGATCACTTCCTATCACAACTATGCACTGAAATAAAAGCTCTGATCTAAAACGGGAGTATTTTGCTTACAACTAACATGTATAAAGCTCAACTCAAGAAATTAAAATTTAAAATTGCATTGCAATTTTATTAAAAAAAGAAAAGAAGTATTTTCCTACAAAATAAAGGGAGATAAAATCTTACAGGTGAAATTCAAGAGAGGAGACCTTCCATAGAAAAAGAAAATTTTAGGAAATCAGACATTTGAAGGCTGTAAAATTTTATTAATTTTGATGACCCACCACTGTTTCAATCAATCCATATGAAATGATTTTGGAAAACAAGATGAAAACTTTGCATTTCTCTTTAGTTAAGAAAGAAGTGTTTTTTATAGCTTTTAAATTTAAATTTTTAAATATTAGAAATTATGCTAACCTGTTTAATCTGAATTTGTAAAGTCATGTTTCACAACCTAACTGCTAAATTTTTATTACAAACCTTGTTTCTTAAGCTGAATTGTCTGCTAATATTTATTGAACAGTTTTGAATGTCCTCAATTCTTCATTTATCCATTCAAATACAAATACTTTTTGATTGCCTGACATGTGCCAAGTCATGTGTTAAGTGCCAGGGATACAGTGGTCAACGAGGTAAAGTCCTCACCTTACAGAATGTTCACTCTACTACTTAGGCTGTGATAGAGAAGGGCACACACATGAGCAGGTCACTAATATAGCTAGAGGATCAGATCCGTATTAGTCCGTTGTCATGCTGCTTAAAAAGGTATACTTGAGACTGGGTAATTTATAAAGGAAAGAGGTTCAACTGACACATTTCAGCACATCTGGGGAGGCCACAGGAAACTTACAATCATGGTGGAAGGGGAAGCAAACATGCCCTTCTTCACATGGTGGCAGGAGGGAGAAGAATGAGTGCCCAGGGAAGGGGGAAGTCCCTTATAAAACCATCGGATCTTGTGAGAACTCACTCTCACAGAGAACAAGATGGGGGAAACTACCCCCATGATTCAGTTATCTCCACCTGGTCCTTCCCGTGACATGTGGGGATTATGGGAACTACAATTCAAGGTGAGATTTGGGTGGGGACACAGAGCCAAACCATATCAAGATCCCTGCAGAAGTGCTGTGTCAGTCAAGGCCCAAAGGATGCCTGAGGGGCAGCCAGGTGACAGGAAAGAGGGTAGACAGGAGTAGAGTGGAAGGCAGGCACAGGAAAGTGTGTACCAGTCGGTGGCACAGCTGATGTAAAATCTCAGGAGCACAGTGAGTCAGAAGAAGTGAATTCAGAACGGCAGGAACTTAAGAATGGAAGAGCTGAGGCCGAAGAGGTAGACAGTAACCCAATGAGAAGTTTGTCTTTTTCCTTGAAGTTAAGGGGAAGCTCATGATGCATTAAGAGAAGCAGAACATGATCCCCAATGGAAGTGGATTACTGAGGTAGCAGAGACGTGATAAATGACTTTTATTTTAAAATGAGCAAAATAACGATATGTTTATATACTGATGAAAATGGTATAGTAGAAACAACAACAATAACAACTTGATATGAAAAAAACGAAAAGAGAATGGAGGAGTGATGCCCTTGAGTGTGTTGGGGCAATGGTCTCTAATGCCTCTCCCCCTGTTGCCTCCCAGAGGATCATAGACTCCTCACCTCTGGTAGTTTGTTGTGTGACTCGTGGGAATTCTTAGAGCTACTCTTTTCTTAATAAACAGGAAGGCAATATAATTTTGAGGAAAGTAAAAGCATAAACTAGCCATCTAGGCGATTGCAAATGAATGAGTTGGGGAAATAGTGTGATTGTAGGACTGATTCCATATGATGATTTCACATGGGGATAAAAATTTTTAAAGTAGTCTTAATAAAAACAGGAAATTGCTGTATGTCTGAAGCAAAACAGATACAATTAGAAACATTTTAAAGAAAAGCAAATTTTTTATTTCAAACTGTAATTCTGCATGGTTTTTTATATTAACATTCAATTAGTGTGTTAGTGAAAATGAACATTTAATACTGAAGGACATGGTGAGTCTTCCTCAATAAGTGAGTTAAAGAATGATTGAATGACACCTGTAAATACAATCATAAATAGAAATGGGCAGACAAAAATTAAATACTGCCAGATCCAAGGTAACATCATAGAAGTCATTTACCTTTTTCAACTGATGGAGACTCTTTCTAACAAAAATGAATTGCTTGCAAAAGCTGTGACCTCTTTAGCAGCTAATTTTCTAACCCTTAGAAAAATCTGCCATTTAAAGTAAGCTGAATACTACAATCTTTGCAGAAATGACAAATAATTGCTTTTTTAATCCTATCTATGGCATTTTTGAGATAAAAACACATATTTTTAGTGGACTGGAATACTACCATTTATTCTGTCGGTGGTAATTTTCTGATAATTAAGTAATCTAATGAAATGTTATGTGTCTCCTCAGGCTCTGTGAAAATGCAATGTGTCTCTTGTTTTCAAAGGTGATTCATTTGCATTACTCCACCAGAAATGTAATAAAGTAAGAAAAGTTAATAAATATTCATTGTGTGTTTACAACTAATAATTGCAGTTACTGTCGTTTTGAAAAACAAAAATAGAAAATAAATTTTGGCCTTTATTCTGCTACAGGGACTTTTGATTGGCATGAGTGAATATATCCAGGACAAAACATTTTTAATAATGAATAATCATTACAGAATACATAATCTGCTTTACTGTTTATTAAATAGTATATTAAAAGAACCTTTAGCTGAAGGAATTCTTTATTGCAATTTAATGATTTAATAATAAAATTTATACAAACAGACCATTGCTTTTAATCTAAAATCTTTAATGTACAATGGAGGATGTTGTCTGTATCATAGAGTACAGTCTTTGATTACGGTCAGTTTACCATGTTATAAGGCATTACTCTATATTTTGGCAGTGTTTTCTTTTTTCTTCACTTGTTTTATGTTATTCCTTGTCTCCTTCAAAAGATTACATAGTTTTTAAAGCTAGAGCATGTTCTCACTTTCAAGTAGTAGCAAAACATTTTGTACACATGGACACAAAGGTGGGAACAACAGACACTGGGGATTCCAAAAGTGGAGAGGCAGAGTGGGGCAAGGGCTGAAAAACTACCTATCAGGTACTGTGCTCTCTACCTGGGCAATGGGATCAATCGCACCCCAAACCTCAGCATCACTCAATAAACCAATGTGACAAACCTGCACATGTATCCTTAAATCTAAAATAAATCATGAAATAAAGGCAAAAGATTACATAGCCCATTAGGGCAAATATCTTTTTTTGAAATCTTTTCTGATACCTGTAATACCCAACTCAATGTTACATTTGCAGGAAATACTTATAGAGCTCACTTAAAATGAGGTTTGTGCATATTCTCATTGATAAGCCAGAGCTAAACACTGGGTAAACATAGACATAAAGATGGCAACAACAGACCCTGGGGCCTACCAAAGGGAGGAGAATGGAGGGGGTGTGGGTTGAAAAACTACCTACTGGGCAGTATGCTCACTGAGGTGTTGAGATCATTCATACCCCAAACCTCAGGGATATGCAGTTTACCATGTAACAAACCTGCACATATACCTCAAGCCTAAATAAAAGTCAAAAAAGAAAAATGAGTTTTAAACCTAATTTATTGACCTATTTTTGGTCGGTAATAGGTGTTAGAACTATGACTATTTGAGAATAAAGTAATAATTTTGCCTTTAGGTGTTTAATACAAGGGAGGATTACACATGTATGAAACATAAGCATTCTTGACAAGTTGCCTGCAAAGTATAAAACTTGATTTTAAACTCTAAGATATCTTGTCTTTTGGGGAAAGGAGTGGAAATTTAACTGTGCCAGTTTGTTGTTGACAAGGAAGAATATCAATCCAGTTTTTTAATATATCAAAAGTGTCATTAATAGAAAAACCCTGAACTGCTTTAGATCTATCCAAACCCATTTCATTTCTCCCCAGTACTTTATCTAATATTTCTATGCATTCATTTTATCTTAAACCTCAGATTTGATGTCTTCCTAATGTGTTATCTGTATGCAATGTGAAAATGATTTTCCTCTGTCCACTTCCCACTTCATTCATATATTTATCAATTATACCTTGAACTCCCTCTTTGAACATGCTTAATTCACTGTCTATAATGAGCAAAGTAGACAAAAATCCTAGCTCTCATGAAGACTTTATTCTCATCTGTCCTCAATGCCTTAATAAACAACTCCTAAGTTCCAGTACCAATTCCTGTCTGAAACAGAAGCCACAGTGTAAATGAAGTCTATGGGAATAAGAAACAGGTCACTAATAACAACTAGCACCCTGAAAGCATAGAATTTAAAATTTTATAACAATTCACTTGGCACCAAGGATATTTTATAAACTCTGAAATGTGCCTTTTCTTTCATTTGATTAGTAATTCAACATTTTTGGAATACCTACTAAGTGCCAGGCCTCTTACTGTGCTTGGTTACATGTAATATTGGAGCTGTGTGAGTATCAATCTAGAATTTCATGAGAAATAATATGCTCACAGTTTTATATCTTAAGTTCCATCACACAGTTGATATTTTGCTTATTTCAAAAACTCTAAAAGTTACTTTGGTGGTTTATACTGTGATTCAGAATTGGCATTTCAGGTCTTTTTAAAAATGTAATTTCTTGAATTTCATGCTCTGTCAGTTTTAGTGTGGAATTAGCCCACGGTAGTTTTATAGCAATAAGGGATGTCTTATTGAAGAAGCCTGCAAGTACTTTATCTTCTATTCTTGTATTTGCTACTTCAAAACAATTGAAAAAGTAGAAATTGTACCCAAGGGAACTAGCTCTCAACTATTATCTGAAACTATTTGGGCATGCATTCTTTAGTTTTTAAATAAAATAATATGCATTCCATTCTTGCACTAGAAAAATTATTAGATTGGTGTTAAAATTAATCAATATACTGTTCCGCAGGCTTTGGATTGCTTTTTCATGCCAAGGAGATGTCTAGTAATTCTAAAAGCTGACTATTACAAGTTTATTGCCACACTATGAGTACAGTTTCAAATTACAAGGCAAGCAGAAAAGTAAGAAAAAAAGCCAACATTCCTGCCTAGAGAGGCAATTGTGAACTTGCTTGGAGGCCAAACTTGGTTTATAAATTTAGGTCTCCTGGTAATAATGATTTAATATTATTGTAAGAGCATGAGCAAAGAACTACCAGTGTCAGGAGTTAGGGATTATATATTGTTTATATGACTTTTTTATTATTGGTGCTTTTCTTTCACTGTGGTTAAAGTGCTTTTTAAATATCCTCCTGGCAATGCTAAAAACTCCTTTGTTTGTCATGTCAATTCCTTCCTTCAGAGGAAGAAAGTGAATTCATAGTTTATTATGGGCCAACGGTCACATCTCTCTGATTCCTACTAAGAGTAAGGGGATGATGCTCAGGCACAGTGCTAAAGTCTGTCATCCCCCGCTTTTCCATCTGTAGAGTTAAGCATGTAGGCTTTAGCCGTGATATATGTAAACTCATTGATGTGATTCACTATGTAATGATTGATCACCATGTATTTAAGCAACCCAAACTAATTCCACTCAGGTAGAAAATTACAGAGTCAGAGCAATTTAGATAGGACAAGGACTCTATTGTCTTCATATAACTAAACCAAAGAAAGGGCCTGGTACAGTTAAATTCAAAGATGATTAGCTCCACAGCTGAAAACATCATCAAAATGCCTTTTTATTGAAGAGCCTGAATTTTGTTTTTATCTGCTGGTTAACTTATTTTATCTAGGTAGATAGCAATGCAACTGGAAAACTAAATTAAATGGGCTACCTAGTAAAATACACATCTACATTCACACCAAAATAACTATTTCAGAAAAATTTAACAGCTGGAAAGCTAATAACCTGTATCGCTTCTTTCATCACACTGGTTTTTATTCTAAGGAAGAATAAACAAACCTAGTGAAGAATACTGATTGCCTAGGTTTGAGTCACATGCTTACAGCCATTGGCCAATTATTCTGCTACTTCAGTTATCCAGCCAAATAACAGCCATATTGGACCAAGGGTTGGAGTAAATGGAATATGGTAAAAGGAGAACTGAGTAGTCCCCTAAACATGTGAGAGTTGAATATTGCCCCCAAAAGGGGAAAAGCTTCTGGGCAGACAAAACACAATCAATCACTGAAATTATGAAGTGGAACTTCTGACCACTAAAGACTCTTTAATTGCATCTAAAGTATTAGAGAAATTAAGTTATGCCCAAGAGAAAAAAACAAAGTGTGGAAAATTAAATAGACATAGCAAGTGTGAATCATGGTAGATGAAGCCACACAGGGCTCTTATAGCACCTGTCATAGCAGTATTTCATAAACATAAGTCTCAGTAAACATTATTTGATGAGGATAACAAAAAATTATCTAAGTGATTAGCAATGCAATCAGCAAACTAAATTAAATGGACTTCCTAGAAAAATATGTCATGCATATTCATATGAAATTAATTCAAGGGATTAATGACATTTCAAAAAGGGAGAACTAATTAGAAGAATAATTTAAAATATAATCTCATTAACACTGATTAGCTTTACAATAGTTTATAGAGGAAGACTGAAGAAAGGAAATCAAATAGTACAAGATAGGGTGAAAATCACCTAACAAAATAATATATATATATATATATATACATGTGTGTATATATATATATGTATATATATATAGTGTGTGAAATTGTCTCATTTAAAGAAACAAATTAACTTTCTGAAAATGAATGGAAAATAAAAAGCACAGAAAGAAAATAAGGAGAAAAAAATGGGTGTTTTCAGGAAATCAATAATTTCTATTAACTGTCATATATGTATTAATTACAGTTGTTATAAAATAACTTTGATAATTATTAACAAAATATAAAGTTTTGCTTTACTTTCAGGGATAAAATTACCAAATGATGTAAATTATGAATAATTTATAGTAAATTATTTGTAAAATCCATTCTTTATAACTTATATTTTTAATTAAAATAGCATTACTAGCTGCTGTAGCAACAACAACAAATAATAAAGGAGGGAGAATTTTCCAAATGAAATTACATCTTTTATGTCAGATTCTGAGGAATTTTATTTTAAACTCAACTTTGTCATAAAGTTAAATGGAAATTAGACTAAAAGCCTAAGGTCATTTATTTAATCTTTTTCAATTATGGTCCTTAAAATTTATTTGTATATGAAGACATAACAGAGAACTTCAAACTCAATTTGAAAGCACTTCAAAAATTGAACAGCAAGGTAGTTATCAGAAATAAATTGACTTTGAGAGATATTCCCTTAAGAAAAATTAGTATCATATTTAAAGGCACCGACATCCTCAGCTAGAGAAGTTAGAAGTTATTTTCCACGGTGGAATCCACATTTCAAAAATTTTAATGAAAAGGGATTGTTTTTCATGTTTCTCCAAAATAAAGAAGACTGAATCAGATTCCGCATTTCAGAACAAACTTCACACATATTTAGTACATACACACACAATCATGCGACATGTTAAAATTTATTCTGCTATGCAAATGTTGTCTTGATATCAAAAAGTTTATCAAATTTTTTTTATCTTAAGGAATCATAAAACTATTTAAATTAGTCGGAATACTCGAATTGCCTTTTTTCTGGCCTTTCTGCTCCCACCCGTTACTTCTTCTTGTGTCTTTTCCAGAGAAAAACTTAAATCCAATATATATAATTCATATAATGCTTTTTGGCTCGAAGCCTTGCTGGGGTTCTCCTTTGATTCAAAGTGAAAAATGAAATCTGTGCACAGTCCTCTAAGCCCCTGACTTATCTGGTGATCCCTTTCTGATCCCATTCCTCCCATCCCCACTGGACCATACGGACCCTGACACACTTGTTCCTACTGATTTGCCAGCAACAAGGGACTGTGTACCATCTGCCTTTACTCTAACGTCACCCTTCTCAGTGAGGCCAACCCTTAACGTCATGTTTCAAATTGAATGCCACCACCATCTCTTACCTGCTCAATTTTTCCCATGGCACTTATCTTCTACGTGGGATATAAGTTACTCATTATGTTTTTCTTTATTGTCTTTCTCCCTCTGCCAGAATGCAGCCTCCAAAAAGGCAAGAATATCTGTCTGTTTTGTTCCTGATATATACCCCATTTTAGGTCCTCTTAGTTTTAGGTCATCTGGAGATCTGGTCTCTAGGGATATTGGCTCTTATTCTAGCCACAGTTGCCATTGGGGTGACCAAGATTGCATGACAAACTTCACAGGGCATGACCAGACAATGTCTTACCTCATGCCCATCCTGTGCTCGTCTACTATTCCCTGGGCTTCCCCACTAAAACTGATCTGATGAGATGCCCCAGTGTTCTCTATGCCCTGGTATATGCAATTCAGAAATATAGGGAAACTAACAATCTTACCACAAAAAGCCAGAAGCCAATGAATGAATTACTTCCCCTTATCAGACTCTCTGGAGAAGTAATTATTTACATATGCTGTCACGAAGCAATTGGGCAAAATGAAGCAATAATTTATCTTTGACACTCAGGGATAGCCAGATTATGCACCCCTGCATTGGTTTTCTCTCCTTTCCTTCCTCACTACTATCTTCCCTCACTTCTGCTCCCTGGGATTAAGCTTTCCGAAAAGGATAGAAGTACACTGGCTTTTGTCTGAGGCTTTGCTTTCTGGAGAACCTAGGTTAGGACAGGAGATATTAAATAACTATTTATTTATTGAATAAATCAATGTAAATTAATAATATCAAATAGAGGCATAGAAATATTGAGTGAGTTATATTTATGCCAGTATACATACCCAAGGAATCAGATATTATATCAAGCCTAAAGAGAAGATACTTATTCAGGAATAAATTTATAACAAGAAAACATAAATGTGCAATATGCTCTAAATTTGTTTCTTTACATATGCAAGGAAAGAAACCTTAAAGATTCAGTGTAAAACATCAACAATCTCTCAGTAACTTATATGCAATATTTTTGTGATGGGTATTTCTAACAACCTTGCAGAGATAACCTTCTTTAGTCTACTAGTTTTAGAAAAAAACTCTTGAAATCCAACATGAGTTCGTATTGACTCATGATTATGTGATTTATATATCCACTAGATAGATAAAACCACTTAAGAAAAAAAAGTAAACTATCTTTAAAAATATGATCAAGACATGCATTGAGATAATGGAATAGTTATTACATGCATTTTAGTGAGGTATTATCTTCATTTTAATTTAGGATGAAAGTCTTTTACACTAAATAATTGACAAATTTCTTAAACATATAGCCTATGAGACATATCTCACTGTCTTCAATATCTTTATATTTATATTGCATATATTACCCTGATTGTTTCACAGAGTAAATGCCCTCATTATAAGAATGATTATAATATTTTAGTATAGGGTTAATTTTAACATCTGAATAAAATGATTTTCTATCTATGTAAATTTACATTTTTAATTTTAGAGCTTTAGATTTTAAAAGTTAATAAAGATATTTAGTGATGATAAAAAGATTATAACATTACATTTTGCAATTTAAGAATTACCATTATAAGTAACATTCCCCAAAGTAATACAATTGTGACATTTAACAAAAATATTTATTCAACAAGCAAATGAGCAATTGGAAAGAAATATATTCCTCTAAATTACTTTTCACTTCTAGCATAGGCCTGGAAATTTAGCAAAAATAGACAAGAAATTCACCTACATCTTTAAGAAATTAAAAACTATGATCCTTAGAGAGATATTTTCACTTTCAGTTGAAAAATGGGACTTTGCTTTTATTGGTCAGATATTTAAAGATATATGAACTTATTAATAAGGATAAATAAAAATAGATAGGTTTGACCATTTTAGATGCCCCATGTAAGTGGAATTATACAATATTTATCCTGTACTGGCTTATCTCACTTAGCATATAGTCCTCCAGGTTCACCCATCTTGTTACATATGGCAAGATTTCCTTCCTTATTGAGGCAAAATAATGCTTCATCATATATATAAACCACATTTTCTTCATCCATTCATCTATTGATGAACTCTCAGGTTGTTCCCATCTGCTGTTGAGCATAATTTTATATGTAAAAGTAAGTACATAGCAACAAAGTGAAATGATTAATCGGACCCCGCTTTTTAAGT
The DNA here is from genome assembly GCF_000951035.1 of Colobus angolensis palliatus. Classification (NCBI taxonomy): domain Eukaryota; kingdom Metazoa; phylum Chordata; class Mammalia; order Primates; family Cercopithecidae; genus Colobus; species Colobus angolensis. The sequence goes on along the minus strand of NW_012115611.1, from coordinate 4,000,142 downwards.
TCCCATTAAGGTATCAAACATAAAAACTTAAAAGGATGAGTAAATGGATAGCACCACTAAAAAATAAGTATGAGTGGCCTTTACAAAAATCCATCCTTACCATTGAAAATTCTAAACTATAGCTAACTTGGGGGATAAATGGGAAGCAGATGGAGGGAGGGAATCAAGTAGGTTAAGAGTGCTGTTTCAGTTTAAAGTTTTCATGTGAAACTCTGAAAGGACAATAAACTGCTAAACTCCAAGGACTGATTCCTACCAGCTTCTGGGCCACCCAGGTCACTACGACAGGGCAAGTGATTTGTTAACACCCTCTAAATGAATGCCAATAATACTGAGTTTTTTCCCACAAAGTTTGTATTCATAAGATAGATAACTTGCATAGCTTTAGTTTTTTGGCCTAAACATACTCCCTGGTCACTGTCACAGTTTAAATATTAAACATAGTGGTAGGCATTGTAAGAACTTTACAGATATTAAGTCATTTAATTTTCACTGTATCTTTATGAGTTAGCTGCTATATTAAAATTCCATTGCTGGTCAGAAGAATACTCAAGACTATGGGTTCCTGTCACGGTAGGAACTATGTGGAATTTATCTGTGTAAGATTCCTCTGCTCTCAGTCCCTGCTGCTCACCACACCTAGTACCTGAGACATACCAGATATTTGGTGTTGGTCTCTTGAATAAAGAGCGATCCCAAACTTTTTGACACCAGGCACTGGTTTCATGGAAGGCAGTTTTTCCTTGGCCAGCAGGGGGAAGGGGAGGAGGATGGTTTTGAGATGAAACAAGCTCAGATCATCAGGCATTAGATTCTTATAAGGAGCTTGCAACCTAGATCCCTTGCATATACAGTTCACAATAGGGTTCATGATCCTATGAGAATATAATGTCACCATTAATCTGAATCTAAAAGCATAGATATGATTCTAGATTAGCCTTGAACAACATCTCAGTTACGATTCTTTATTCCAGGGGTTCCCACTCCTGGGCCAGTACTGGTCCCTGACCTATTAGGAAATGAGCCACACAGTAGGAGGTGAGCAGTAGGTGAGTGAGCATTGCTGCCTGAGATCTTGATTGTATTTCTTTTTAAGATATACCCAGAAGTGAGATTGCTGGGTCATGAGATAGTTATGTTTTTAATTTTTTCAGGAACCACCACACTGTTGTCCATAGCACCTGCACCAGTTTATATTCCCACCTACAGTGTTGATTTCACTCACACATGGGATCTAAAATTGTCAAACTCACAGAAACAAAGAATAGAATGATGGTTTCCAGGGTCTAGGGGCACAGGAAAATTGGGGTTTCTGGTCAATGTGTATCAAGTTTCAGTTATATACGACATGTAAGTTTTAGAGATCTGCTGTATAACATACTGGCTATAATTACTTATACTGTATTTTGCATTTAATAATTTAATAGAAGAGATCTCAAATGTTCTTGCCAGAAATTTTTTTAAAAAAAGATGACAAAGTAAGGTACAATACTTTAATTGTGCATGCATTTTTTTTCTGGGTTAACATCCCCTCTCTACAGAGATCAGGTAAAACTATTGAAAAGGTTCATGGGTGTATGTTGTAGACATCTATTGATTATTCTGCCATCCCTCTTCTTAAAACTTATTCTAGGCTCGGTGCGGTAGCCTATAATTCCAGCACTTTGGGAGGCCGAGGTGGGCAGATCATGAGGTCAGGAGATCAAGACCATCCTGGCTAACACGGTGAAGCCCTGTTTCTACTAAAAGTAAAAAAATAAATGAAAAATAAATAAAAATAAATTAAAAAAAAAAATTAGCCAGGCGTGGTGGCAGGAGAATGGCATGAACCCGGGAGGCAGAGCTTGCAGTGAGCCGAGATCGCACCACTGCACTCCAGCGTGGGCAAGAGAGCAAGACTCCGTCTCAAAAAAATACTTACTCTAATTTTCATTCAAGTATATACCCTTCCCCTTTGACCCAGGGGTAGGTCCTGGTTTCTCTGGAGCCATCAGCACATTTCACTGCTCCTGCCTGATAAAAGGCGCAAGGTGAGTCCATGACCACCCCACCTACAAGCGGTGTGACTCTCAGACTCCTTGATGCAAATGCTGGAAAGCTGATGGCCCAGCTGTGCGGGTCAGATGTGGTTCAGTAGCCTTCTTGCTTAATAAGGGTATTCAACCCTGATAAAAAGCCAACACATGGAGAAGGAAAATTCTCAGAAACAGCAGAGAAATAAACCGAACTCCCCAGTAAAACCCATCTAAAACTTTTTTTTAATCTATGGAGATTGGTAGTTACCCTAGGATAATAATTCCTATTATCACTTAGGCCAGTTTGAGTTGGGTATTTTATTACGTGCACTGGAAGAATCTGTCATATCAATAACCATTAATCAATATTATATTTTCGAAGGATTTCTTTTGCTTCAAAATCTTGCTATACCTAAGTATTTCTCAATGGTACTTTAAAAGTAAGTACATTCTAGATCAGTCAGTAAAAGCTAGGTTTGATTTTTTATGTAAAGCATAGATGTTGCTATAACTGAAATGTATTTATATACTCATTCAACGAACTCATTCATTTTTAGAATGCAAAAGGCAGCCTAAGGAGCCTGAATGCAAGATCATTATGACATTATACGTTGACTACTCCAGGCATTATTCTAAACCAAAAGTGTTTTAAGGGCCCACAGATCCCTATAAGATGTTTACTGTCTTTAAATTCCACTTACTTACTTTCCGTATATAGATGTATAAATTCAGAAAAACAGTCAAGAGTATAGATGGATACTGTAATTATCATTATTTGAATGATTTTAAATTAAGTCAATAAGTAAACTAATAGTACTGTAAAATAATGTTTAATGTTAAATACACAATTAAAAAATAAATGTCCTTTGTATCATAAACTAGTGGGCAGGTTATCCCTGCCATTCTAAACCTGTAACAGAACACATTTATGGACAAGCAATATAGTAAGCAGAAGAAGAAGAGGTAGGTTCAGGGGTAAAGGCATAAGAGGGTCAAATCACAATCCGAGCTGCAGAAAGTAAGCACAATGCCTTTATACTCACCAAAAAAAGGGCAAAATGCTTATGAAAGTACTATGTGAAATGCTTCATAAAAATGAGATCTTTGTTATTTGTATTATCATTTATTCTTACGGGTTGAACTGTATAATTTAAAAAGATGTGTTGAAGTACCAATTCCTGCTACCTGCAAATGTGACCTTATTTATAAACAAGGTATTTGCAGATATAAGAAAGCGTAGATAATGTCATACTAGATTAGGATGCCTCCTAAATTCAATTACTGGTGCTGCTATAAGGAGAGATTTGGATACAAACAGAAACACACTAAGAGAGATGACAGGGTAGGAACTACAAGGCAGCGATGCAGCCAAGAAGTGTAAGAGACAAGAGATTGCCAGCAACCACTGGCGGCTAGGAGGAAGCAAGAAACAGTTCTTCCCTAGAGCCTCTAGAGCCTTCAGAAGGTGCATGGCCTTGCTAATGCGTTGATTTTAGACTTCTAGTCTCAGTAACTATGAGACAATACATTTCTGTTATTTTAAACCACCCACTTTGTGGTAATTTGTTACTGCAGCCATAACAAATACATTTGTCTAAAGAAAACAAGTTGCTTAGGAGATACATTGTGTTTTGAACCCCTGCTTTCTGACTAGCTAGAGCTTCCTTAATCGAGATTTTTTATTTTCTGTTAGTGGCTATTCATTCTAACTATAGAAAAAGGCAGTAAATGGTTTTCCTTTTTTGAGAGTGGTCAATGCCGAAAAGCAAAACTAGTGAAGTTCAGTGCAAGTAAGATCAGCACCTGCTTTCTCTCACCTGCCTCTCCCAGCTCTTCATATTGCAGCCCACAAATTGCCTACCTAAAATCTCAGCCTGGCCATACTTCAAAGACAACCCAAATACAAGGTGTATAGGATGGAAACCTCATCAGTCTATATTGGTTTCCCTAGTTATTTAGCAAAGCTAGGGGTTTAAATACCCAGTGTTAATCTTCAGCTTCGGCATTATACTTCAATTCCTTCTTCCTTATAGTTAGGCCCAGACTCCCGTGGTCTAAGGCTTACTCCTGTGCAGGTTGCCTTTCATTTGCACCCCCATCTCAACTTTCCACATTTCTCTACCATGTTTCTGTAGGAGAAGGTAGAGAACGGTGGAAAGTTGGAATTGATTGATAACACCCTTCTCAATCTCAGCCTTCCCTGTCCTTGTATATCTCTGATCATGCATCAGGCCTTCTGCTACCTCTTGTTTTTTTCTTATCAGTATCCGCATGCCTGATTCTAAACTCCAACTGAATCACTGGGAAACTCCTCCTCTATAAGTTGACCAACTAGATGAGGATCATGTCATTCATCCATTTGTCAATATTTACTGAGTAGCACGCTGAAGTAGAAACTGTTTTAGGTGACAGGAAAAAACTGATGAACAAGGTCAAGATCTTCACTGTTATGGAGCTCACAAATCTAAGGAGGGTAATAATTGATACACAACAGCAAAATAAATTTTAGATAAAACTTTGCAGATTCAAACATTTTGGAAAATTTACTTCTTAAATTCTAGAAATGTTAAATTTTCTTATATTCTCTTAATCATGTTCTAGCCTGCTGATTTTTACCTTGAGACACTAATGCTAGTGTCTAAAAGTATAATTTGCTTTTTTAACAGCAGCATTGAAGTAAAATTGACACAGCATAAATTTTACTAATTTTAAGTAAATTTATTGCCTTGTACAAATATAACCACAATCTAATTTTAGAATATTTCCATCACCCCCAAAAAAATCATTTGTGCCCATTTGCATTCACTCCCCATTGTCATCCCTAACCCCAAGTAATCCTTAATTCACTTTTATGACCATAAGTTTTCCTTCCCTGGATATTTCATAAAATGGAATTGCATAATATGTGGTCTTTCATATCTGGCTTTCTGAATTTTTACTTAGCATAATGTTTTTTACTACTTTTTATTGCTGAGTAGCATTCTATGGTATGGATATATTACTTTTTATCACTGAGTAGTATTCTATGGTATGGATATACTACTTTTTATCGATTTACAAGTTGGTGGACTTTGAATTGTTTCTAATTTTTAGCTATTATGAAAAATATATACAGGTCTTTATGTGGACATGTTTTTATTTCTTTTGCTTAGATACCTAGAAGCTCTGGTTTGTAAACTTAAGTTTAACTTTCTAAGAATTTGCCCAGCTGTTTTCCGAAATGACTGCAACATTGTGCGTTCTATAAGAAACATAACAAGTGTTCCCACTTCTCTACATTCTCACCCATTTGTTATTGTTTGGCTTTATTTTCTGAAACGGAATCTCACTCTGTCACCGAAGCTGGAGTGCACAGGCAAGCTCCGCCTCCCGGGTTCACGCCATTCTCCTGCCTCAGCCTCCCGAGTAGCTGGGACTACAGGCACCTGCCACCACGCCCGGCTAATTTTTTGTATTTTTGGTAGAGACGGGGTTTCACCGTGTTAGCCAGGATGGTCTTGATCTCCTGACCTCATGATCTACCCGCCTCGGCTTCCCAAAGTGCTAGGATTACAGGCGTGAGCCACTGTGCTTGGCCTATTGTCTGACTTTTGAATTATAGTAGCAGTAATGAATACAAAGTAATGTCTTATTATCATTTTGTGTTTTTTTCTAGTGACAAATGATGTTAAATATCTTTTAATGTATGTAATGTCACTCATATATCTTCTTTGTTGTAATGTCTAGTCAAATGTTTTATTTTTATTAGATTTATATTATTGTGTTTTTTTATAAATTTAAGATACAAATTATTTAATGTAAAATTTGCAAATATTTTATCCCAGGCTATTGCTTATCTTTTTTCATTAATGTAATTTTTAATATATCATATGCATACATATAGGCAGTTATGTGTGTATATGCACCTGTGTGTCTGTGTGTCTGAATGTATATATGCCCTTTGGACTTTGTGCTTTACCTGTAAGTCAGAAAGTCAGAGTCAGACAGTTTCTAAATCCTTTCTTATAACCTGCCCTGAATTTGAATGAATAGTCTGAGAACTTTGGGACTTCAGGAGACACAGAATGTATACCTGTCTGCAATAAATAAGCCCATGAGCTAAATTTGAAAAAAAAAAAAAAAAAAAGGCAAGTGATGGCACTATTCTGAATATTGGCATTGTCATATTTGTGTTGTGAAAATTTCTTATCATTTTACTCTCATGAACTTAAATATCAATAATCCATCATCACAATCACAATCCTTATTGTCTGACATTAAGATAGCTCAAGATGCAAGAAGGCCATCATTTTCCACATTGATGTATAATTTAATTTCATATCATAGGTACCATTTTATATACCAGAAACAACTAAATAAATATATGATAATAATTCCTTATGGTATGATTTTCTTATTTGGGAGCATGACTTGCTACAAAATTTGCATAACCATTAACTGAAAGTACAGAAAGATTTAGAGTATCTAAATGAAATCTTTCTCACTTCTTCTATCAAAGTATTTTGGATCAGACAGCAGGGCATCTTCTACTGCTCATATAATTTTAGAAACTGATGAAATAACCTATTTGTGTGCACATGGTGGGAAATCTAAATGAAGCTCTGTTATTTTATAAACTGTGATTCTACAACTTTAGCAAAATTTTTATGACAGTGAGAGTGAAAAAGGAATAGCACATTTTTGTGTCCAGGAAATATGCCACGAAATTATAGTATTGTACAACGATGAGATTTTAAGATACATTATCGTTAGCAAGCTACTTTTACAGAGAAGCAGGTAAAGTGGGATCAGTTACTGTAAGCACCATGATCTGTTCCCCAGTTAATTTTTGTAAGAATGAAAGAACATAGACATTTTCTTTGCTTTGGTGCTATTGATCATGTCTTCCCAGGATGCTTCATTAGCACCAACTTTGCCCTGGCCCTGCACACAGCTGATTTGGAGATATCCCTCTTTGTTAAAATCAGTAGGTTAATTCCTTCAGAATGACAACAGTACAGATTCTAGACCTGGACAGGCCCCAGCTACATGCCTCTTGTAGTTCTCCTACTTCTCTCCAGATAATTTTGCTGCAGACTATAAAATACCCTATTGATTGACGTCTAAAGATTGTAAATGTAATTTATGAGTTGTATTTGATTAAATGTGTGACTGCTGCGAGGGACATAGACATTTCTTCCTGTTAGTGGAAGCCCTGTGCAAATCACTTGAACCTAACCTAGCAAGCTGGAAGCATCTTCTCTAAAATGTTAAGTCAAAATTGCAAGCTATGGGAATACTCGTTAAGCAAACATAAAAACAGTCATATCACCGAAGGTGTTTTAGGTTGATAATTATTGTGTTATTATTAAACATTATGATCTATATTTATCACCTGATCAAATTTGTACCACTTAGCATTGAAGCAACTTGCATATTTAAAGGGCAAAGTTTTTCTGATTAAATAATCAATTGAAATAAATGATCACTACATTTGCCTTCCAACATTAAGATGCTATGAAAGATTCAGTATTAGCACCCATGATAACAAAAATAATGCACTCAATTAATGCAGGTATTTTCGGATCCAATTTGGCTGATGAACCTGCAGGAATGGAGGAGGAAACATCTTATTTGATAGAAATTCCATTCATTATGATGGTTTATTGGTCAGGCACTATATTTTCCTACTTTCAGAATTAGGCATAAATGCTTTATATAAATATTGCTTTTATTCTTCTAAGATCTATACATCTCAAGTAATCAAATATAGTACATTAGATAAGCACTCAAATACCTAACATAATTGAGGTCCTGAAAAAGCCTTATGGAAATCATGATTTTTGGTCTGATGGAGCCATATTAATGGAAATCATCTTTAAAGCATTAAACAACCTGTGAAATTGTCAGAGCTCAAGCCCCTTGCCAATACCTGTGAAAGCCCCAGAGAACTGCTTAGTAAAACCAAAAACTAATCGTGTAAAGTACAAAGTGTAATTCATAATTGAGGACATAATCCATGCTTTGTCTTTGTAATTATATAATAGTCAAGCTCTGAAGTATACATTTTCCAAATTCTAAACCACCTGTACAATTAGAAATCATATCAAAGTAAATATGAAGACTTGTACATTTTTAATATATATAATTTTAAGAAAGACCGGCCTAGAGGTTTCATTGAAAACTATTGTTAATACATTAAACTTATTCAAATAAAATCTTATTAAAATTATAATTAAAATCATAGATTAACACTGCAATCACTATACTATACTGCAATTACTGTATTAGCCATGACAATTTGAAGCATTCTTTCTATTCTGCTTTGTTTTCATGAAAGATTGTAGTACAAATTTCTTTTCAGATAGACACTCTGCTTTTCTTTTTTTTAATTTTAACAGATTTATTGAGGTATAATTGATATCAAAAGAACTGCACATGTTTGATATGCACAATGTTATGACCCTACTTATAGTCAGCCATTAACATAATTGACTAAAAATAACTCACTAAACCCATTCATCATTTTTACTAGAAGTGTGCACAAACCTTGTCCTGGGCATATCATATTTTATTTAAGTTTCATTTATTTCATTTAACTCAGAGAGTGAAAGATGCAAAAATGCTTAACACAGCGTGAAAAATATCAAAGACCCAAATCAATACATGTAGTATTTCAGAGGATTTCACTGTAGAAGTAATGGCTAATCTTTCTATTTAGAAGAATTATTTTGTCTGCTTAAATATAGTCAATTAAATTCGACATAACAGTAAGGCAGAGGAACAGCAATTTGCCTTTTTATTCATTCAGCAAATCAAAATATATTGTTGTTCCATTTTATTTCTGAAGTGAGGTCCTGGCAAAAGCCCATGTTTCTTGGACTGACTAGGCCATACTAACTGGAAATCATAAATGAAGCATTAAACAACCTGTCAATCTGACAAAGTTCACGGGTCTCACTGATACATGTAAAAACCCTGCCACCAACTTAAAACCAAGATGTCACTGGTGAACAATATCAACATGGTGGCTGTTTAGCTTTCAGTATAGTGCAAAGGAGATATTGCTAAACAAATAACATGATCAACTATGGAATTACCAGTATGATTTAAGCATATAAAGCTCAGTTGTGCATTAGTATTTCCTCAATTACACAATAGTGTGATCTTTTCCAACAAATATTGCAATTTTTAGAGGGATGTTAGGGGTCAAGATCTAAATCCAACCACTTTTGTAATGATTTTTTCCAAGACAATACACATGGGTCAAATAAGAAGTATTTTAAGCTGTAGCAAAGCTATAAAAATATTTTATCAATATAGTCTCTCAGTTTTAAAGCAATTAAAGAAACAAACTTTGTGCTGGGATAAATTAGATTTAGATATTGCCCTTTAGCAATTAAGAAATGGAGAAAACAGTGATTATTTTCCAGGGTGATGAGAAAGACTTCATTTCAATCACTACATTTGAGAGTTTGCCTGCAGATACCTCAAGATCACCATTTCAGAGTTTACACATTTTCTGATGATTCAGAAAGATTGTCTGAGGGTCAACACCTAGGAGTAACACATTTTTCCAAACTGGAAAACAAAATCAACCCCGCAATTTAAAATCTTCCTTCAACATTTGTAGAAAAAACAATTGGTCTTTTACTGATGTGACCAGCATCTTATAAACTAGTTCAGGATTCCTTCTGGAATAGTCTTTCATGTCTGCTTCTCTCCCGTAGCTTCTCAGCCTCTAACAGCTGTTTGTTTTCTCTTGAAAGTTAAAATGGATTCCAAAGTAGAAGCGCATATATCCAGTGAAATTTTTCAAATCTCACATATTTTTCTAAAGTGCCAGATTAAAAAAAAAAAAAATCATTTTGCCTTACAGAAAGATTTGCCTTAAGTGCCACGTGCAAAATATGATTTTGTTATGTAACTGTTAAGTAATATTTACTACCATTTATACATGACATTCTTCACATAATAGCTAAACAGTTTTTTTTCCCTCAAAACCTCTTAAGTAAAATTCAAAGCACAAATTGTACTGAAATATAAAAATGTACGCAATTAGATAGTTACATATTGACCAAGGCAACAAATAATTAAATAAAGAATGTGTAGATTAGATTTACTTTGTTTCTTTTGGGTGTGACAAAATGTCAGAATATTGCAAAGAGTATTCATCTTTTATTTTAACTTGGATTTTCTTTCTGAACATTTGGAATTTAAAAAAGTAGATGAAAGAACTTTTGAAGAAGGTATAGAAAGTCAACCTAAATGAAATGATTGAAATAAGAGCTAATAATTTTTGTAACTTTAGAAGATTAGAAGAAAAAATAGTGTTATTATATAGTATTATACATATTGTTCTTAATTTTTGTTTGTTTTTAGACTTGCAAGGTTTGTTCTCTCTGCTAGAAAACTTTTTATAGGCTAATAGGCTATTTTTTCCTGTTAAAACAATTTTTTCTCCCCCATCCAAATTTCTTTCCAACTATTAAAAACTCCCCCAGGTGTGAGACACAAAACAATATTTCTTGTATTACAATAGATCTCCTTAACTGCAAGCTCCTTGAAGACAGAGACAGTATGTTTTTCCTTTAGTATCTGTTTCCATGAGCAAGCATATCCTATTGCCTTACAGAAAGATTTCTGTGCCTTGCACAGAACAGCACTCACTAAACATTTTCTAAATGAATTAATACATGAATTCATATTATTTCTGAGCATCAAACTATGAACCTTCATACCATAAGGTTGAAGCTAAAATGAATAACACAATTCATATTATTAATAATTTAGTAGCATAATTAGTCTTTATTGTGATATATAAAAATCAATCACAAATGTTAACTGTTTGTATAGATTAATATGCTATTATTATTCAGGTACAGCCTTGCCGCAACGTCCTTGGATTAACTGGGAGAAAGAACGGGACCAGAGAGAATAAAAAGTGACATAGATTTTGAAGCCTCTGCTGCTTTCCTTCTTCTGATTGGGTTGAGAAGGATTTGGGTTCTAATTCCTAATCCCAAACCATTTCGCTTACACTAACAGAGCACTTAGCTTTCCCTATATGATTTTAGCAGAGGGATAATGCCAGATATTATCCCAGATTCCTTCTGTCTAAGGGACAAAGGGCACCATACTCAAGCAATCTTAGGAATTCCAGGTGAGCCTTGATGGAGGAACAGAGAGGGCTGAAAACTCCTGGGAGTTCCTGAGTTGCAAAATCAGTCATTCCTCCCTGGCTGAGCTGAAGATATATGGAAATGTAGTGATCAAGAAAAGATACTGCCTTTTTGTTCTTAGAGCATATGGTACAGTGAAGATGGAAAAAATCATCAAATAACCATAGAAACATTTTATAAATGTCATTTTGAAAACGAGAGATTTTTGTGTTGTGACTGAAAAGGGATGTGCATGAATCTTCAGAGGGATCTCAAAATAATGTTCTCTCCTGACTAGTTTCTCATGTACCCTTTTACATGGGTGGAAGGGACTTATGCTGACAAAAGCACTTTCTTTCTCTTCCCTAGAAGGCTGGAATCTGCATGTAGGTAGAGCAAGAAGGTATAGGATTTAAGGGAATCTTTCCCCTAAACCTATGCTATCAACATCTTCTGGAAATTCCCACAAACCAAAATATATTGTGTCTAACAAACAAGAACAACTTAAACAGAAAAAATATAAAAGAGATAAATATAATATTCACTTAAATTGCAAACTCTTCCTGAGAATGGGTCTAGAAATTACAGTAAATGGAGAAATACTTGAATAATATATCTTACAACTACCAGCTCTCCACCTATACACAGAAGTCATCTGAGTTCCTTCTTATTAGTTTGTAGAAATAGGCCCTGCATAGGTCTTTATATAATTCCCCTTTAAAATCATTTTTTAAATGAAACATTCTTTAAATAATTGTTCATTTTATATTTAACAAGATATCATGAAAACTATTCACTTTTGATGACTCATTATCCCCAGTGTTTGCTGGCATAAAAAAAAAAAAAAATCACAGGTGGCTTTTATCCTCTCTCAGAGTTAACAAAAACATACTTCAGGTACTTCTTCAAAAAGATTACTGCCCACAAGAAATAATCATGTATTGAAAATGACCTTCCATTAATGCAATTGCTAAGACATTATCCCTGAGATATACCACTTGTATTTTGTTGTGGGAGATCTTTATTTATTACCTCATGACAGCAGCTTCCTACTGATGGGAGAAAAACATTTGCTTCCCCTTGGTCTGGCATACCCTAACTGCTGGTTCTCAGTTATCAACAGTGCTTCCTGATTAGATGTGGTCAATCAGATCCTTAGATAGCTATTATTTATGTATCTTCACAGATCGTCTGTCACCTCACCCAGCAGTACAAAGTGTACACTATAGAAACATTTGTTTATTTCTATCTTCTATTAAGAACTTTTTAAAATGCTTGTGCTATCTTTTCAGTAGCTTTTCTATAAGGGATGGGGAGAATATTGATATAAAATTGGTATTTCAAGTAACATGTTTTGTTCCAATTCATTAACGTGATTGTACATTTAGTAATGAGTCTCTCTTACACAGATTTTATAATGAAATGAATAAAATCATTTATAATGATATTCTGTGAGGTCTGCGGGGCTTTTAGTCCCCATGATACCTAGACGGTAAACTAGCATGTGCCCTTCTTGGCAATGGAACAGCAATCCTGGCATCATTCACACAAGTATGTCTATGTAGTTCCCAAACAAGTCTATTACTAAAATCTGGGAGTGGACCCCAAGAGAAAATGCATTGCTGAGAATTCTTTCATCAACCAGTACATAGGCTGTGTATTTGGCAGGTGCACACACCTCCTTTTAAAAATGTGTTCTATCAAATAGCTGCACATATCCTATCCTTCATTCTTAAACATCCCATGGCCAAAAAGACAAAACTGCATTGAATCAGAAAATGTCTGCATTGAAAAGATAAAAATTAAGTTTAATCTACTTCAATGAATTCAGCAGAGGGCCCCAAATTCAGGCAGCTAGTATAATAGCTGTCTTTTTAAGATTGGTCTTAGCTGTATCTTGAATAAACAATTATCTTACTACAGAGGAGGCTAGATTTACACACAAAGACTAAATACAAGTGAATTTTTGCTTCCACGTTCCCAGGAATGCTTTAACTTGTTAAATATTAAAATCAATCTGGTGTTCAATAGAAGTCAATATAATTTCTTTAGAGAAAATGATACACTCAGTTCATGAGAATTAATAACCTAACTTGGACATTTCGTGCAATTCAATCCAGTGGTTCAATTTTCAGGAAAATAATACCATATGTGCTACTGTAATCTAATAAACGTGCTTATGAATTTCTTAGGTACTGTTCAATTTAAAACGATTGTTCCCATGTCCCAAAAGTCATTAGAAAATAAGGTCATAAATTTATTTTTAAATGGCTTTTTACCAGAGACTATAATTATTGAATGGACAATAATTGGAAGTCATTTTTCACCTGCAAAAACCAGACAAGAGGTGTTTAGATCGCTGGGCTGGCAACCCAGTTTTACCATTTCACAACTCTGGGGCCTTTGGTAAGTAAGCTACCTTTTTTTACCTCAGTTTTATTATTTGTAAAATGAATAATAATAGAATCTGCTTTGTATACTTTTTTGGTCAGAATTACTTAATACCAAAAAAAAAAAAGTTATTATTCTGAACAAAGTAAACCTATGACAAGCCTAGCATTAAGGCTGGATTTTAGAACTTCAAACTTTTGACCAGGTATATCTCTAAGGAGCTCTTATTTCCTGTTATACCAAACATGCCTGGGGTTGTAGATATTCCATAATACAGAAAGAAGAGTCACAGAACAAAAGAAAATTTCTTAAATGGAAAAAAAAATGTGTAGGATAGTTGATGGTTGATAGTTAATATGCGATCAGCTTCCCTATCTGTCGGTTTCACATCAACAAGAATTGAAAATAGTTAGGAGAAAACTGGGTGGTTTCTTCTGTGCTGAATATGTATAGGCTTTTTTCTTAACATTTTTCTTTACCTAATACAGTATAATGACTATTAACCAAACATTTATGTTATATTAGGTGTTATAAATAATCTAGAGATGATTTAATGTATATGACAGGACATGCATAGGTTGTAAGCAAATAGTGTGTCATTTTATATCAGGGACTTGAACATCCAGGGAGTTGGGGATTTGTGGGGGTTTGGGAGCTAATCTCCCATAGATGCCGATGAACAACTCTATATACTACTGCATTATAGTTATAATTTTAAATCCAGCTACACAAGAACACACAGAAGACCAATTTTTGCTCATTGAATTTGTCTACAACACCCACCACTACGCTTACACATAGGTGTTCACTAAATGTTTGTTGAATACATGGAATGAAAGACTCAGTTAATTAATGAATGAACCCTGAGCCCATGCCATCTCTTCTTCAAGTACTAGTGCAAAACAGAGCAGAAGTCAGAGTGATTTTGTTTGTGATTAGCAAGTGAGTATTAAGATCCTCAAAAAAAGTATAATTATTGCAGTTTGTTAGGTGACTTAAATGAACAAAAAGAGAAAGGGGTGAAGATGTGAGTTAATCAATAGACAGATATAATTGGTGGCCCAATGATTGTTCAGGTAAAAGGTAATGAAGAGGGAGATTGAGTTAGTGACAGAAAAGTGCTCAGAACGAGAGATTCTCTTATAAATGTTGATTTTATTCAAAGAGTGGGAGAGAGTGAGAAAGGAAAAGAGAGAGAGAGAGATTATCTAATTAACTCAATGCATATCACTGAGAATCTTCCAACTCACCCCTGCAGGTATTTAGTTAGCTGCCTGAACAACTATGTTTTCGAACAATTTAGTTTTCTTTGTAGGATTTTCTTCTCAGCATCAGATATTAGTTTGCTTAATCAAAAATATCTCTTTTACATGAAAAAAAACAGAAGTTTAAGTTATATTCTATCATCAACATATTCATTAATTCAGCAAAAATTTGTTGAGCACTTATGCCTACAACTCTAATCAATTTTGAAATAAATTGATAAAGTGAATAAAAGAGACAAAAATACTTGTGTCATGGAGTGTACCTCCTAGTGGAAGAGAGAGAGAAAATATAATACATTAAAAGTGGATAGGTACTATACAGAAACAAGCTTCAAATGATCACCTTTGATTTCAGGTCTCACATCCAGGTCACATTAATGCAGGGGATGGGTTCCCATGGTCTTGGGCAGCTATACCCCTGTGGCTTTCCAGGGTATTGCCTCCCTCCCAGCTGCTTTCACGGGCTGCCATAGAGTGTCTGTGGCTTTTCCAGGCAAACAGTGCAAGCTGTAGGTGAATCTACTATTCTGGGGTCTGGAGGACAGTGGCCCTCTTCTCACAGGTCCACTACGTGGTGCCCCATTAGGGACTCTGTGTGGGGGCTCCGACCCCACACTTCCCTTCTGTACTGCCCTAACAGAGGTTCTCCATTAGTGCCGCACTCCTCCAGCAAACTTCTGCCTGGGCATCCAGGCATTTCCATACATCTTCTGAAATCTCCGCGAAGGTTACCAAACCCAAGTTTTTGCTTTCTGTGCATTCGCAGGCTCAACACCTCTCCAAGCCTTGGGGCTTCCACCCTCTGAAGCCACGGCTCAAGCTCTATGTTAGCCCCTTTCAGCCACAACTGGAGCAGTTGGGATGCAGGGCACCAGGTCCCTAGGATGCCCACAGCATAGGGACCCTGGACCTGGCTCAAAAAACCAGTTTCTCCTTGGTCTCCAGGCCTGTAATGGAAGGACTGTGGTGAAGACCTCTGACATGCCTTGGAGACATTTTTCCCATTGTCTTGGGGATTAATATTTGGTTCCTCATTACTTAGGCAAATTTTTGCAGCTGGCTTTAATTTCTCTTCAGAAAATGGATTTTTCTTTTCTATCACATTGTCAGGCCGCTACTTTTCTGAACTTTTATGCTCTACTTCCCTTATAAAACTGAATGCCTTTAACAGCACCAAGCTCACCTCTTGAATGCTTTGCTGCTTAGAAATTTCTCCCACCAGATCCTCTGAATCATCTCCCTCAAGTTCAAAGTTCCACAAGTCTCTAGGGAAGGGGCAAAACGCCACCAGTCTCTTTGCTAAAACATAATGAGAGTCACTTTTGCTCCAATTCCCGACAAGTTCCTCATCACCATCTGAAACCACCCTCAGCCTTTTTGTTCATATTGCTATCAGACTTTTGGTCAAAGCAGTTCAAGTATCTAGGAAGTTCCAAACTTTCCTACATTTTCCTATCTTCTTCTGAGCCTTCCAAACTGTTGCAACCTCTGCCTCTTACCTAGTTCCAAAGTCACTTCCACATTTTCAGGTATCTTTTCAGCAACACTCCCACTTCTAGTACCAATTTATTGTATTAGTTCCTTTTCATATTGCTGATAAAGACATACTCAAGACTTGGGGGGAAAAAAGAGGTTTAATTGGACTTACAGTTCCACATGACTGGGGAGGCCTCAGAATCATGGCAGGAGGTGAAAAATACCTCTTACATGGTGGTGGCAAGAGAAAAATTAGAAAAATGCAAAAGCAGAAACCGCTGATAAAACCATCAAATCTTGTGAGACTTACTACCATGTGAACAGTATGGGGGAAACAGCCCCCATGATTCAAATTATCTCCTACCAGGTCCCTCCCACAACATGTGGAAATTATGGGTGTATAATTCAAGATGAGATGTGGGTGGGCACACAGACCCAAACCATATCATATATATATGCACAGATAATACACACACACACACACACACACATATAAATGATATGTTTGAGCCTATGTCATTGCCCCCAGAGGTAGCTGAAGGGTTTTGTGAGGAGTTCCACACGTTTTCTACTGTCACTTTATCATTAGGGGATTACGGTGTGGCAAGTAAGACAAGTAAGGCACTCACAAAAAATATAAGGAGACACAAGGAACCTCAGTAATCAAGATAAATAATATTGTAATATGATGCAGTATTTTAAAAATAAAATCCAACAATCTGTGAATAAAATATACACATTTTAATTAAAGGATCAGATGTACACAATGTCATTCACCTTACCCTAAACCAGAACCTCACATTTCAACTCTTCCTTTTTCCACATAGCAAGAAGGCAACTGGTAAAGTTTACATGGTATCCTTCCTAGGGTTATATTAGTATGTCACAAAATAAATCTCTAATTACATATTGTCAGACCAACATTCTAAAGCTCAGCCTTTCTGTTGACCCCTTAAGTTACCCCAACACATATGCCTCTTAACTTTACTTGAAAACAGAGCCGGGTCCAGAGCCTGGTGCTGAAAATCGGGGACCTATTTCACAAATCACAAATGCACCCATGGCTGCAGAGGACTGTTCACTCTTCAATCAGTCACACCAGGCATATTTTGCCAAAAAAAAAAAAAAATAGAAGTCTGTGCTGCTATGCTGTGCTGGTTGGAAATGATCACATCCTTTTAGATGCTGATGATAAATTATGTCTCAGTGTTTCTAATAATAAACTATTGCTTCAAATTGCATATTAGATACAGTATAACATTAAATCCTGTGTGATTATTCATCATTCTCTCCAGGGCTAGCCCAAGGCAAAATTGTAAAGCAGGTTAAGTTTATCCTTCACAGACCGCTTCTCTAAGTAATGCATGCAGATGCCCATTCTCCTCGACTACCCAAAGGCCTTACTGACCTGCCTATTGGACTCTGGAGTCCTTTAGAAAGCACACCAAACTTTAGCCCATTTCCTACTAGGGAAATATGCCTGCTAGTTTTACAGTCCCTCAGGACCTCAAATTAGGTGGCTGTGATTGGAAAACTATCACTCAAAATAATTCACCTGGAGCTGTAATAGCCAATAATATTTCCATGTGTTCTCATGGATAGAATATTATTTTAAGAGAGACTGGAAAGAAAAAAACACACACCTCATGACATATCTCTACTTGGAACACACAATCGTGTATATGGTATACAAATAGTTGTAAAATAGTATAACTGCAAGAAAATATTTACTTAAAGATGACATTTTTTAAATTAAAATTGTCTTTAATGGGATAAATGAGGTTTTCTTTTTGGCATTTTCTATTTTCTTATAAAGAGCACATATTATGTTTATTGTGAAATATTTTATTCACATAAACAAAGCATAAAAGATAATGTCAAATAGCTACCCTCCCATTTTATCAAATTCCTACATTTTGCTATATTTACTTTAAAATGAATGTAAAATAAAACATAAAAGACAAAGTTGAAGCTCCCTGTGAATGTAAAATAAAACATAAAAGACAAAGTTGAAGCTCCCTGTCAATATTTTTTTTTTTTTTTCCTTTTTTGGAGATGGAGTTTCCCACTTATTGCCCAGGCTGGAGTGCAATGGCATGATCTCCGCTCACTATAGCCTCTGCCTCCTGGGTTCAAGCAATTCTCCTGCCTCGGACTCCCGAGTAGCTGGGACTACAGGCATGTACCACCACACCCAGCTAATTTTGTGTTTTTAGTAGAGATGGGGTTTTTCCATATTGGTCAGACTGGTCTCGAACTCCCAACCTCTGGTGATCTGCCTGCCTCAGCCTCCCAAAGTACTGGGATTACAGGCGTGAGCCCCCGTGCCCATCCTGACAATTTCAAATCATTTTTCCTGGAGGTATCCATCACTATGCATAAATTTTGGTGTTTATTATTACTTTATAACTTATCATACTGTTTCAAAAAATAAATATCTAAAAATAGTAAGTGTTATTTTGGAATTTTCCAGTATTATAAAAATCCTATCATACTGTATCTATCTTTGGATAATCTGGTTTTCTTAGGTCCATTGTTTTTTAAATTTATTCATTTTTTGAGTCTTATTCAAAATGCCAAATTCCTCTTCTGTTCATTATCTAATTCTATATTTTATAGTTATAAAAATAGTGTATTCCAATGAAAACAGAGAGTGACTCTTTAGTTAATAAGCTCTTGTTCATTCATTTTTAACTTATTTATATGCTCTCCAATCGTTTGTATTTTCCCCTTACTAACAATGCTGCAAAAATAAAAAGTTTTGTAAAGGTCTCTTTGTGCACATGTGTAAAGATTTTTCTAACATGTATACCTAAAAGTAAAATTGCTGTGTCAGAGTATCCACATCTCTGACTATATTAGATAATTTGAAATTGCTCTTCATAGTAGCTTGTACTCCCTTCTGTAAAGTATGACAGTTCTTGTGTGTCCACATTATCACCAACACTTAATATTGTCTGATTTTATTTTTGCTTAAAGAATGTAAAAAGTTACTTTATAGTTGTTTTAATCTGTCTTGCTTTCCCTAATAACTTACAAAGTTGAAAGTATAGTCATTTATGAATTATCTATTTAGTTCTCCCCTTCTGTTCATTACCTGTTTAAATTCTATATTTTATAGTTATAAAAAGTGTATTCCAATGAAAAGAGAGTGACTCTTTAGTTAATAAGAAAATCAATGGTGAGATATTAATTGGGCTAGGGGCCTTCCATATTCCTTAAATACATATAGTTCTGCTTTCTTTGTGTTTCAAAGACTAATTCTAATTGCCTCAGTCATTGTTCGTTGTGGTCTACAAAATATGATTACATTTACAAACACAAGTGTCAACATCTCTAGGTTCGAATCCTCATTTTTTCCTGTTTTTGTGTGACTATGCACGAAATATTTTAACATCTCAGTGGCTAGGTATCCTTTTCTTAAAATGAGATGATAACTCCAATCCCCAAATCCCAAATGGAATAGGATGGTTGGGAGTACATAATGATAACTGTTAATGGATGTAAAGTTGTTAGATTGGTACCTGGCATAGAACGGTTATTATTATTAGGCATAATACACTTAGAGTATATTATAAATCACATGACATCTTAAGCACACTGAGATGTCAGATAAGGCTTTGTAACCACATTTTAGTTTATGTAATGTTTTTCCTACACAGCATACAATTTTTAAAACATTGTTTTTGCCTCATCTCCAGAGGTTTTTATTATTACCTTTGTCCTGTTAAGCTACTTTTATTCTCTATTTTAGATACATTTTCTCTCTACTTACATATATAGCCTTGTAAACCTTAATGAATGCTGTACAAATGAATTGAAACTTTTTAGTCAAAGATATTTTGAAAATCTCATTGGTTTTCCTTTTCAGATAACTCAGAAAGGTGACTCTCTAGATGCAAAATCATAGCCTTTTACAAAGTCTTAGCAAGAAATGACAATCTTAGAATATGGCTATAACTGAAAATGTCAATTGATTGCAATGGAACAAAATAATATCCTTGACCCTGCTTCTAAAAGCGAGGTTAAAAACTTCAAACCCAAGGACGTTCCTTGTAATTGACTGTGAAGCCCCTAAACTACTAAAAATTGAGGGATCAGGATAGAAAATTATAGAAGCAGCAAGGTACAGTTGATGCCTGAGAGCACTAAAATCTAATCACAAAACTGAACACAAGACAGATGCAACCACATTTAAAAATAATCTCTAATAGTTCTTCTATGTGACCTATTCATAGCTTGTGTCTCTCTTTGCTATTTATCAGGAGAAAATACCCAGAGTGATAATGAACTTTCCAATTTGTTATCACTTTTTTTCTTCTTCATAATCTAAACATTTGGAAACCATTATTTGTATAACTTGTCCAGTACTAATTCCTGTCCTCTTTCCAGTCCTCTTATTTCCCATGCTCTAAAGCTGCATTTGTATTTTAATGAGCAGACTTCCTTTTTATTTTTTTATTCAAAAAGTTTCCTTGGATTTCTAGTAAACAAGATAAAAATAATTTTAAAATTGAAATAAAGCACATGTTTAAAAACCTGAATGCATTGAACTTGAGAACTGCAAAACAAATATCCCTGAGGAGGACAGTTAATCATTCAGCTCTAGTAAAGGCATCGCTCAAAGAAAAAAGCAGAGGCTCAGAAACATCAGAAAATGGTGCTCTTCTTAATACAAATAATGAAAACATAGGAAAAAGTACCATTTTAATGTATATTTTAAATTCCAAATCTTCTATTTGCTTGCTATAATAAATTCAAATAAGATAATATATATGATGGTAAAACTGAGTCCTCATTCTTCTCCAGAGTTGCTTCCACATATTACTGCTTCTACAGTTTTGCTTTTGTATTTTCAAGACTGTTTTAAATATAAGAAAGTATATGGTCATATCAATATTTTAAAGTGATTATATATATACTTAAATATACATGTGTCAGTAGGGCGTGGTGACTCACACCTGTAAACCCAGCACTTTGGGAGGCTGAGGCAGGTGGATCACAAGGTCAGCAGATTGAGACCATCCTGGCCAACATGGTGAAACCCTGTCTCTACTAAAAATATAAAAATTAGCTTGGCATTGGTGTTGGGCACCCGTAGACCCAGCTACTAGGGAGGCTGAGGCACAAGACTCTCTTGAACCTTGGAGGCAGAGGTTGCAGTGAGCCGAGATGGCACTACTGCACTCCAGTCTGGCAACAGAATGAGACTCCATCTAAAAAAAAAAAAAATATATATATATATATATATACACACACACACACGTGAAAACATATATAGCTCCACTGTAATTTATTTTCACTGAAATATGTATCATGGATAACTTTAACAAACATTCTTTAAACTCTCATTTTTAAATGCAGCAGAGTATTTCAATATATAATTACACCATAATGTATGTATCCATCCTACTTATAGACATTTGTATTGTCTCTATTTCTTTCTTATTGAAAAGTTTGAATATGATTACACAAAAATATTTGTATACTTAAGCAAAAATATACATATGTCATATAAGAATATTTGCCCAAAATGTAATTACTTGGTTATGAGATATAATCATTTTAAGTGTGCATAGATCCACAGAAACTCAGATATATTATGCCAAATGATATTCCTATAAAAAGTATGAAGATGACAAGTTCCTCATAAAGTTGTTAATATTTGAAGTAATCAAGCCTTTCTAAAGTGTGCCAATCTGATAGATTAAAAAATGGTATTCTTTTATTTCAACTTCCATCAAGAGGGTCTCAAACTCCTGGCTTCAAGCAATTCTCTTTTCTTGGCCTCCCAAAATGCTGGTATTCTAGGCATAAGCTACTGGGCCCAGCCAAGTTTAAGGATTTTTTTGTATATTTAATGCCTACACACATACCTTGCTAAATATTTTGGTACATACATATTATGTGTCTGTGGCTATTAATTATCAGGGGGACCAGCCCCCAGTATTTCAATGTATGTTCTTTTCTATTTTCCCTAAATGTCGGCCGGTCTGAGAAATAAAGGGAAAGAGTACAAAAGAGAGAAATTTTAAAGCTGGGTTTCTGGGGGAGACATCACATGTCAGCAGGTTCCATCATGCCCCCCAAGCCACAAAATCAGCAAGTTTTTATTATGGATATCAAAAGGGAGGGAGTATACGAATAGGGTGCGGGTCACAGAGATCACATGCTTCACAAGGCAATAAAATATCACAAGGCAAATGGGGGCAGAGTGAGATCATAGGACCAGTGTGAAATTAAAATTGCTAATGAAGTTTCATGTCTCACTGGGCACACATTGTCATTGATAACATCTTATCAGGAGACAGGGTTTGAGAGCACACAACTGGTCTGACTAAAATTTACTAGACAGGAATTTCCTCATCCTAGTAGGCCTGAGGGCACTACGGGAGACCAGGGCTTATCTCATCCCTTATCTACAACCGTATAAGACATTTCCAGAGAGGCCATTTTAGAGACCTCCCACTAGGAATGCATTCTCTTTCTCAGGGCCGTTCCTTGCTGAGAAAAAGAATTCAGCGATATTTCTCCTATTCGTTTTTGTAAGAAGAGAAACATGACTCCGTTCTGCGCAGCTCCCAGTCAAACCTAATGGTTATCTCCCTCGTTCCCTGAACATCGCTGTTATCCTGTTCTTTTTTCAAGGTGCCCAGATTTCATATTGTTTAAACACACATGCTTTATGAACAATTTGTGCAGTTAATGTAATCATCGCAGGGTCCTGAAGCAACATACATCTTCAGTTTACAAAGATGATGGGATTAAGAGATTAAAGACAGGCAGAGGAAATCACAAGAGTATTGATTGGGGAAGTGATAAATGTCCATGAAATTTTCACAATTTATGTTCAGAGATTGTAGTAAAGACAGGTGTAAGAAATTATAAGAGTATTAATTTGGGGAAATAATAAATGTCCATGAAATCTTCATGGACATTTTACATTCTTCTGTCATGGCTTCAGCAGGTCCCTCCATTTGGGGTCCCTGACTTCCTGCAACAATTTATGATGTAATTTATGATATAAAAGTTTTCACTTTTTATATAATCAAATCTGAAAAAGGAAATGTGGTAATACCTTTAGACATTTTTTTCTCTAAAATATCATCTCCTAAAAATATTTCTTAGTACATTTTACTAAATCATTGGAAAGAATACTTGAATATGTTAGAAACTCAAGTTCTAGTCCAATTGTTTCTTACATCAGTTGTGTGATCTCATAAGATCTGTTAACCACATGAGATTCATCTAGAGGCATCCCAGCAATCTTGAGATTCTTAAAGGAACAAGTGATAAGGATCCCCATCTGCTACCTGCATTAAGACCTAAAATCTCTAAAACTTCTAAACAGATCATTATCCTTAATCTAGATTTCTTTTCAGCCTTTTACAAGGACTTCTGAAACATAATGTACTTAAGAATCATCTGGAGATGTTGTAAAACTTCAGGTTCTAATTCACTAGGTATAGGGTAGGGCCTGAGATTCCACATTTCTGACAAATTCCCAGGAAATGCTAAAACTGCAGCTCTGTGAACCACACTTTGAATCCCAGGCCCTAGAATTATTCTTTACATGAAAAGAACTGTAGGATAGTTCCAATTATGAAAATAATTAGTATTACCACTAATGGTGACTATAAAATAGTTCTCATTCATATGGCATTTCAGTTGACAGAGCACTTTGACATTTGTTAACTCCTTCTGATATTCACAATAACCCCCTACCCCGATGAAGGCAGGGCATTAATTATTAGAGGAGAAATTGAAGGAGTGTTAACATCCATGCTCAGTGTCACACAGCTAATAAGAGACAAGGTGGTCTGTGAGGTTAACTCA
The DNA here is from genome assembly GCF_000951035.1 of Colobus angolensis palliatus. NCBI lineage: Eukaryota > Metazoa > Chordata > Mammalia > Primates > Cercopithecidae > Colobus > Colobus angolensis. The sequence continues at coordinate 3,976,019 of NW_012115611.1, read as the reverse complement.
GATAGAGACACAATATAACACAATGGCCAAGAGAACAGTCTTTAAAGTCAGAAAGATCTGAATATTTTCTTCTTCACATTTTAATTGTGTGCATTGTACAAGTTATTTAACCTCTGTATTTTAGTTCCTCATTTATAAAGTGGACGTGCCTATTTCATACACTTGTTAGACTTAACCTCTAAAATGCCTGGTACAAATGCCTATCATGAGTTAGTCCCTAAATAAATGGTAGCTGCTGCTTTTGTTTGTCGTCCTTATTATCCCAGAAAATTCTGCTGAATTGTTTTAGATATTTCCCATCCTCACAAAATCTAAGAGAATATTTAACTTTCTTGCAGCACTTGACCACCACAGGCTTTACATAAAATACATGACAGGATTAGACACACGGAATGAGCCTCTTCATTGCGTCTCTATTTAGCTGGATATGTGGGAGGACTTGCAATGTAGCTGCCTACTGATGTGTTGTTATGTATATAAAGAATTTCTGCCTGCAGAGTTTCTACTATGGCTTTCAGAAGCCCACAAATGCATGCACGTTTTCTCCAAGTGTAGAATAGGAGTTATTTTTTGATAGTGGGATACTATCAAAAACTATTGAGAACTATCATACTTGGCTAAGCTTCAGATGATTTCACCAGTTATGATTTGTGCAAAAAGTAACTAAGCAGTGCCACTAGAAAAAGCTGAAAAATGACATCTAGGTCAGGGACAGATAAATGAGAAAAGCAAAACAAAGGAAAATGCTGTACCATATCGATAGTGTGTGGGGTGTGACTTATGAAAGTGTCTCAATTATTAAATACTGATTTTTTTTGTCATTTATGAACACTAACATCAAGGCTAGGACAATATACTCTTTTTAAATGTCTTAAATAAAAAATTTTCATTTTCTCCTGGGTTAGGTTTTTCATCAAATGAAATAAAGTTGCAATATTTTTTCTATTTGAAATGTATAACTTTTTCTGTAACATTTCTCAGTTCTGTGGTTGGAAAGTTCATAGTTCTAGGTATTTTGACTTCCAATCATTTCTCATCCAACTGGATCACTATTAACATGAGTTTTCTGCTATAATTTTTTCAGAGATCCCTGGTATGCAAGAAAAATAGAAACAAAGTATAGGACAAAGATAAAGATGTATGATGTAAGATCAATTTAAGGGTAAAAAAAATACAAGATTATGATTTTATAGGACTGTCAGTGAGACAAACAGTTGGTCAGCTCAAACACTCAACTGTTATTTTGATGGAATATTTGATGGATTCACTGTGAGCAACTTAACTATTGATGTGTGAGATGGAATTTAGGCAACATTTGTCATCATAGGGGACTGGGCTCCTGGATCAGGGAACAGATAAAATGCCTATTCTCTTTGTATGAAAAGAAGTAATAGGGAATATGTGTACCATGTAAGAAAAAGACAGCTAGCAGCTGAGATAAAAGCAAGAAATTATTTGCACACTTTCACCAAGTTGCTTAAAAAATAGGTCATCAAGAATGTCTAATTTAACAAACCTTAGCAATGATATTTAATATTCAAAGTAGGATACAAAATTTTAGTTGCTGTAATATGTCTATAATATCAAAACATATACATATACATATATAGAAAATGAGATGAAATACATACAACAAAATTTTAACTGTGTTTAGACTATGAGATGATTTTCATTTCTGAGTATATTCTTTATTTTTCTGTGTTCGAACAGTTCACAAATTACTTTTATACCAAAAATATGATTTAAAAAAATCCATAAGCAAGAAACAACAGTTTAAACCTGAAGGAGAACAGATGATCTTTGAAGTCACTTTGGCCTAGGGTTTTTGTTTGTTTGTTTGTTTGTTTTGCATTCTGCCACTCAGTCAGTTTAGTCTGTAATATGTTGTGGTATCAAGCAACCCCAAAATCTCACTGGCTTGACAAAACAAAAGTTTATTTTTCATACATGCAAACCTCACCATGGCTGCAAGGAAGCTGCACTCCATCTGATATCTAAACATTCCAGACTAATTTGCTCTTATGGCTCCTCTGCAGAAACACATGCTTCTACAACCTACATGGCATGGGCAAAGTCAGCTGGAGAGCTGAGCATCAGCAGTTAAGCACTTCAGTTCAGAAGTGGCATTCATCATTGCAGCCCAGATTTTATTGCCAAGATCAGTCATATGACTAGTAAAGTATAGTCCTCCTTGTTCTGAAATCACAGGAGAGACAGATAAAGTGTTGGTAAACTTTAGAATTGTCTAACATAGCCATTAGCCTCCTAGTAGGTCATTAGGCAATGGACTTCCCTCATCTATATAATAGCCTCATTTCAGGGTCACTGCTACAGTGCCTGACATGGATTTAGGAATTAATATTTATTGTATTCTCCCTTTGCCTACAGCTGAAGCCAAATATATAAACTTTGTTCTAAGTCATCTATTATTCAGCATCACTATTCCTCCTACCTTTAAGTTATCTGACATGATATTGGTAAATACATTTTCTTTGGGTTTACAACATAATTATTTTTCATGTTGTATTACACCTTCTAAAACAGGTTGTTCAATAGCTCTATGTGAATTCGTGATTTGTTCACAAAGCTCAATCTCCTTTTCTACCAACTCCTTTTCTAAGTGGCAGGAACAATTGATCTCCCAAAAGTAAACACTAAAAAAAGAATAGCAAAGTACTTAACCACCATGTTAGCTTCATCTGCTCCCATCAGCCCAAGTCTGCAATTTCATCTTACTGAACAGGGTCAAGTGTAGGTGACTCATTGGCTTAGAAGATCTCCCCAACGAAGCATGTGATCTGGTGGAAAGTGAATTATCTTTGGCATCAGACCAATGCACATTCAGACCTTATCTCTACTACCTATGTGCCATGCAATCTCAGGCAACTGACCTAGCCTCACTGAACTTCAAATTTTTCATCAGAAAAATGGAAATAAAAATATTTATCTATTAGATGCTTTTTATTTTCCATGTTGCATCTCTTAGGCTCACTTCTAATTTCAGTCCTAATTTTGATAAACAACCGAGTCAGCTTCCAGTGTCCCACCTCAAGGTTGTATCTCTACTTTTCTGCTTTAGGGCCATCTCCCATGGTGCTGTTCAACTCAGTGGAGGTTAGCTGGAGTGGAGGGAAATTAACAGCTCCTGGGGACAGAAATAATCAGTCAATGTCCCAGCCTTCTATTATTTAGACTGATGATTCTGAGTAACATGTCCTACACTTCTCAAAGTACTGGTGGAACCAAGCCTGCATTCCCCACAGAAGAATCCTCAATGGCATACTTATATGTGCTTTTCCTTCTTCCCTTTTCCCCTGTTGCTTCAGTCCTCTGTCTGTGAATCGCATTCCATATAAACTATACTCAAGTTCTTGCCTAGAGTTCTGCTTTGGGACAACGCAAACTTAGATAATAACAGATTTTGGAAAACATCTATAATATTTATTTTAAATATGTTATAGTAACATTTCAAGGCTAATGTGTTCTTGCACAGTGATTAATCTTAAATAAACACTACACTTCTGGTGACACAGTCATATTTTGACATGACTTTTCTATATGTAATTCCTCGTCATAATACCAGATGAGTGAGGACAATGGATGGTAATATTCCTGAAATTCATTCCTATATGAGGACAGCTACAAATAACTAACTATACTCACAAGTGACTATGAATATCATAAATATAACCCATGAATCCAAACTAAAATGTATTTCCAACTGAACTGCCCTTAAGTACGTCCCCACAATTGTGGCCACTTCAAGATTATGCAACTTAAGGAAAACTGTGACAGAGGATTTTGTCATAAAAAAAAAAGAATGGCATATTTTAAGTTGGAGTTACACTATCTTACTTTAGAAGACTTGACAAAAACGTAAGGTCATGTGAACACATTGGTGGGGCTCTTCTGAGGACTTTGGAAAGGCTCCGTGTAAATTAGGAGCCCTGAAGCTTAAGCTACATGAGCTTCATGATAAATCCACCTCGGGTCATGGCTATTAGTAAGTCATTATTGGATGACAGCGAGACTGGAAGAGAAAGAAGAATCAAGAGGAGCAGATCTTCCTATGGTACTATTTTGCATTCCGTGTGGAAAATGTAGTCTGAAGTCATACAGTAAACCTTTTATTTTTTCACTCAATTATTAAAATCTTAATATAAAAATGCATGTAGAACTTTCTTACAAAAGTAAAGAAAAAAGATAAGGTTTTAAATTTTAAGCTTGTACTTATTCTGGAGAGTGAATTGGAAATGCAACAAGAGGATAAGTAAAGCTTTATTCATTTAGCACTTGTGATTTTTCATATATGGGTGTGAAACTAAAGAAAGAATTTGACAAATAAAGGATTTTAAGTAATAAAGTGGAAGAGTCTTTTCAAGCATTTTACATATAATGAACATGGTAATTACACTTTTATTTCTAAGTGTCATTGTAGATCCACTGTTTAGTAATGCTATAGTTGTCCAATTAAAGTGTTGCTTGCATTTTAAAAAAGTCATTTCTTTCCATGCATTTTGTGTGCATTTCAGATTAGTCTTTCTTCTAATTAGTGAATGTCTGTCAGTTTGTAGTTAGATCATGTATGTTTAAGACTGATGATACAGCTGCTTAATGTATAATCCTAAAACAAAAGCACAGAGAAATATGGTAAAAATAAATAAATAAAAGGCAAGGAACTATAATATTAGTCTAAAGGTAGCAACATTCTGTAAAATAATCATGCTTCTTAACTCAATAGAAGCTGTCAAATTTTCATCCCTCAAATTTTTCATCCTTTTGTGCTTACAGAATAATAATAAGTAGTTTATCAGGTAAAATTATATAAAACTGATATATTCAGTCACCAAAAGAAAACAAAAAGCAAACCTTTCTCTGAGTGAGATAGTTAGCTTGCTAGCTAGAGATACACAAACATGTGCACAGGAGGAACCCTTATTGAGAAACTGACCACAGTATTATAGAAAATTTAGAAAAAAGAGCATTTTTGCCATCCATTCTCAACACGTGGCCAGCTAGCCACTCTTGTTCTGTACGACCTACTCACAGCATGGGACCATAGGTATTTCATAGCCTAAGAGAAGTTAAGTAACTAAAGTTGTCACTTCCTCCCAGCCCTCCCCAGCTATAGTGTAAGGAGCCCGGATGATGAGAACATGAGGTTGGAGAAAGGATGGGATTTCAGTAAGCAGCAGAAACAGGTGTTCACTTCCATGCTGCAGAGCTGACGGTGCAGCACACCATGTAGGAGAACCTGGAAAGCAAGTGCTGTGACTTGAGAAGTTCCAAGCAAAGGTTCCAGAGTTATAAGTTAGCATGTCAGGATTAGGGTGCCTGCCTCCGAGCATACTCTGGGCCTCACTTTCTTCATAGCAAATTGAAGTATGGTGCATAAAACAGGACCAGTGGTTACACAGAAAGATTACTGAAGCTATTTTCCTTTTGGGAGAGTTTTCTCTTTCATTCTCTAACCTGGCTAAATAACATGTTAAATATTCTACTCATGGCTTTGTGAAACTTAACTAGTTCTTAATCTCAAAAAGTGAAGCTTCATACAACTATGAAGCATGAACAAACTACGAAAAAATTATTGTCATTTGTCTTATAATACTCACTTTCTGACTTGCTGTGGCATAATTTTAGGCCTATAACACTCTTCAGTGAAGTGAAGAGATGTACCAGCCTGACAGATGCAGTCAAAGCTGAGGCCATAGCAAACCCCAGTGTTAGCAATTCATTTAGCTTAATGAGTTGTTGTACATGTCTGTGAATTTCATTTCCTCAGCTGGAGACCCCTGAAATTCTTAAGTCTAACACACTTCTGAAAACTCTTTTCATGCTTTTGATGTTAGATTAGATAATGAGATCTTGCAGTATCCCAGCAAAATACATATGAGAAGTTAACCTGCTTCAAAAGGGGATACCCCAATGACTTCCAAAAGAAAAAGATGACATAGAAATCTTCATTATAAATATCCTTTATGTTCTCCAAAGGATGGCAGATAATTAAGAATAATTGAACTACATACATACCAGAATCTCATTTTGGCTTAGCTAATTATTGGCAGGGTAAAAAAAAATTGTGGAACGAAAAGACTGTGGTCTCTGACTTATCTTTATGTGTTTGTGGCTGACACGTCTGGCTGATAAGCTGGGAACATCCATGCCAGGAGCTGGGGACAGGGTCTGGAGAGAGACCGATCCAGTTTTCTGCCCTGTGATACAGAAACTAAATCCCATGCATTAGTGGATATCTCCACCTGAATCTCTCAAAGACATCTCAAATTTGAACTTCATTTATTTCCCAGAATCTGAGCCATGTATTTTAATATTGTATTTTTAATTGCACTTTTTGGTTACAGCAAAATCGAATGTAAAATATAAAGAGTTCTTCCTATATACTTCTTGTTCCTCCATATGCATAAGCTCCTCCACTAAGAATATCTCACACCACAGTGAAATATATATATATGTATATATGTATATATATGTGTGTATATATGTATATATGTGTGTATATATAATTTTTTTTTTTTTACAATAAATGAACCTACGTTTACACATCATCACCCAAAGTCCATAGTTCATGTTAGTGCTTACTCTTGCTGTTACACATTCTATGGATTTGGATAAAAGCAGAACGACATGTATCTACTCTTGTAATATCATACAGAGTAGTTTCCCTGTCTTAAAAATCCTCTGTGCAAAGTCTATTCACCCCTCTCTCTGTCATCCTTTGGTAATCACTAGTATTTTTGTAGCCTCCATAGTTTTGCTTTTTCAGAATGTCATATAGTTGGAATCTATATAGCATGTAGCCTTTTTCTACTGGCTTCTTTCATTTAGTGATATGCATTTACATTTCTTCCACATCTTTTCATGACTTTCTCACTTTTTAGCACTGAATAATATTCCATTGTTTGGATATACCACATTTTTTATCAATTTACCTACTGAATCCATTGATCACTGGAGTGAATACCAATCCTCCTCAGAACCACAGCAGTCAGTCTAGATTTCTTCCCTTTCCTCCCTCCACATTCAATGTAACTTGTCTCCTGAACACGTCTGAGATTTGTCTCATCCACTCCTACTGCCTTCCCATACCACCATTAAACTAATTTAGCTCTCACCATTTCTTACTTGAAGAAAGGCAGCATAACATTTCTATCACTTCTTATCAGACTATTTTTCTAACCAGATAATGTGTGCCTTCCACTACTGCTGGAATTCATTCTGGATCCTAAGGTTGATCATGACTCCTTTCTTAATCCCTGATGGCCTTCTATAAACTTAGCAAACACAAGGTGTGCTATGACCTGGTTCCTGCATACCTGGCCAAATCCCTTCTTAAATACTTCTCCTTTTCCCTTTCTGCACTGACTACTATACCTCATACTATACTTTAGAGGCACCACATTACTTATTTCTCACTGATCTGGCCATGTTTTCTCTTTTCGACTCTGAACAAGATGCTCCAGTTTTGGGGGCTGTTCTTTTAGCACTTTTCTGGCTGAGTCAAGCCCTTTTCTCAGAACTCAGCTTATAGCTCACTTCTGCTTGAAAGACTTTCCTGACAAATTCCATCTGTAGTAAGGAGCCATATGTGTTGCCACATATACCAGACTATTTATTATACTTCACTATAATAATTTCTTTAATTATTGGATACTCTTCAGGTATCCAAGACCATAAATGGGGGCTGCTCATAGGTAACAGTCAGCATGGGATCCCACCACGGCATTCAGTGACCCTCTTAGGGAAGATCTTTTTCTCTCCACCTCGAGGAATCCTAGGCACTCACCACTTATTGTCCAGTCTGCTTTGCTCCTTCTTCCCCTAAGGCCAGTATTAGCTGATGAAAACATTACACTTCCAGCTCAAATCTGAATATATCTGATTTAAACCTTGGTTGGCAGTTTCACTGACATGCATTTTGGCTTTTGGCATGGGATTACAAAAGGAAAACTTGCCTTGGGGGTGTCAGTGAACATTTGGGTAGGGGAGAGAGTGTAGGGTCGGGGAGAGAGTGTACTGGAGACTATAAATTGCAGCAAGTATGCAAACAAGACTTTCAGACATGAAACACCACTATACCGTCAGTACAGGTTTTAAAGTTCTAAATGTTTAATATTATTCTTACAGTGAAGAAAAATATTGCCCATTGTTTTATAAATTAAAATTAGGCTATTGATCACTCTAAGTGATTAAACCAATTAGGAATGAACTAGAAATACAGTTCTTACATGATTGTATCTTATGAATTTAAATACTTTTTTCAGTCAGTGAATTTCAGCTTGGAATAAAGATATTACATTAAAAGGGCTTATTTTCATGCCTATTAATGATCTTCCAAGTAGTCATTTTTGTTCATTGGCAAAAAAAAAATAAAAATAAAAAAAGAGGCTGTTTCGGGTATTAACACTTTTATTCTGACACATGGTCTTTGTTTCTAGTCAATCATCTGCAGTATTAAAAGTAATCAACCTGCTTTCTAATTTAACTGAGAGCTTCTGAGAAGTGATTTCTCTCTTTTCATAGTAAAATTGCATCCTGTGATCAAATACCACTTTATTCCTGCCAGGACAAAAGCCTTCTGGCTTGTTAGCAATTCAACATAGCCATGCCAACCAACATCATTGTCTAAAATGTTTTTAAAGATAGGCACATATATCTGTAACTAAAGAATTTCTCTAGAAACCTCTAGGTATCTCACAAGTCAAGGAATAAAGTATTGTGCTACCAAGGATCTTACCTAGTATAAATGAATTAAGAGACACAGCTACATTTATATTTGGGAGTTTGCCTTCCACTAAGTGAACTTAAGATGGGAATGAAAATTATAAAATAACCCAATGAAATGCATCTTTAAAATGTAGTATAGTGATACATGGTAAAAGTAGTATATGAGAAAATATTACAAGATCATAAAAACCATTTTTACACAGGTTAATAACAAGGTCGTTAATGTTTTTTTTATTTTGCCTGAGTCAGGGTCCCAGTAGGAAACACATGGCACACACAAATTAGGAAAATTTGAGGATGGTTTCATGAAGGAATATTTAGGACTGTATAGCCAAGGAGTAGAGAAACCATAAAGGAGAGTGGGGAATGCTGAGCCTAATAGTAAAGGAGCTTTTTATCATTCCCAGTGCCTAAGGGGAGAAGGCAGTCAGCAGTTGCCAAAACTCATAGTGAGAGAGCCAGCTGTGTAGAGAGGACTGCCTGGAGATGACCCTTGACCTTCCTTATAGGACCCCAACCTCGCAGGGGACATGATGCAGGAACTGGGGGCATACATAGCCCAAGCTCGTTCTGCTCCTTCACACTGATTTCTTGCTAGAGTTGCTCATTGGCTGAACTCAGATGGTCATCAGAAGGTAATATTACTCCACTGAAATCCATTGCAGGTCCACCTCCTTGGGATGAGAGGCAGGTGAAAACAGATTGAGAGTACATCTCAAGAAGTAATATAAAGTATCCACCAGAGCTACTAATATTAAACATTATATGCTGTGTGAATAAATCACACAAAGAATTTTCACTTAAATATTCTGTGAAGCAAGAAATTAATTCAGTATCATCAAAAGCCTCAAAGCTAAGAAATAATCATATAGGGTTTCTCATTATTAGATATTTGTAGATACTGGCAAAATATAATTTTGTGATTCAGGTTTATTAAACAATATAAACATTCAGACAAAATAGATGAGGGATTACCCCCAGGAATAGAATATATTTTGGCCCAGATGTTCTGTTTTTCATATTAATTACCTCCCCTTTTCATTCTCATTGCTATCACTATGTAACTCCCAAATACCACCATTTATACTCAGTGTTTCTGATGCTTTTCATTTACTGGCTATCTATCCATGCACTTGTCCATTATCCTATTTATTTATTTATTGGGATGGAATCTTGCTCTGTCACCCAGTCTGGAGTGCAGTGGTGCTATCTCGGCTCACTGCAACCTCTACCTCCCGGGTTCAAGCAATTCTCTGCCTCAGCCTCCCAAGTAGCTAAGATTACAGGTGCCTGTCACCATGCCTGGCTAATTTTTGTATTTTTAGTAGAGACAGGGTTTCACTATCTTGGCCAAGCTGGTCTTGATCTCCTGACCTCGTGATCCTCCCACCTCGGCCTTCCAAAGTGCTGGGATTATAGGCGTGAGCCACCACATCCAGACTCCCATTTATTTACTTATCAAATATTTAATACAGCTAACTCTGCCATCTCTGCTCAACTCTTCAATGCCCACATTGATAACCTTTCTAGCACACTAGACTTCAGTGACAAAATCTTATCCCTTTTAAATATGTGGAGCTTTTCAAACCTAAAATCTCAAGATCTGAAATCACTTTCTGACTATAACTTACTACCTATGTCTTCCATATTCTCTTTTTAAAAAAAAATGTTTTTCATTATAACAGATTTCTTAGCCGCCTAATCTACCTGCTGAACATGGTAATCAGCCATCTCAAGAAAACCCTTGCTGCCACTAGAATGTATGCCTTTGACTACTCCTTATATCTCCCCTTTAAAGTCCTTAGTTCAGGATACACTCCCTATGAACACTTCCCAGTTGCCATAGTTTCTTTGGGAAATTCATGAAAATACATATATTGGGTGAACATGAATTCAGGATTTCAACTGGATAATGTTCTGAAGGCTTTTTACTCATCTCTCCTTGATTTTCCGTACATTTTCTTATAGTATTATGCCAAAATTATCAGCCTTCTCAAATTCTTTTCTTTTCAGAGTTGGTATTAAAACTTATATATGCTGTACCTGTTTTACTCCCATCCCCTGGGACAACTCTTTATCTAGATCCTAGATAACCCAGTATATTAACCCATTTATGCCTGAGGTTGCAAGTTTTTGAATTTTTGCAATCAGACCTTGGAGGTGTCCTTGAGCAGTAGGATATAAATTCCCCCATGCTTAGCATTCCAATAATGGAACGCTAGGCATAAAAACTTCTGATTTTAATTTCTTACCTGCCAAAATAACACATCATATATAACAAATAGTTTATAACTTAAAGTAGTCAACCTCTCATTTGATACTATCCATGTCCTATATGTGAATTTTCTACTTGTACAAGCAGGCTGCTGAGTGCTGTTGGTAAAACAGCACAATTATGAGGACACTTTTTGTTTTCTCTAGTCAACTAGGGCTTTTTTTCCTTTTTCTTGGGACAGTGGTCCTAAATCAGCAGCACTCTCCCAAATGTCCTATTTAATTGCCTTGCCTCTGAATTCACAATTGAAATAGAAGTCATAAGAAGTAAACTCTATTAACCTTCCTCACCCTACATATATCCGTAATTATAGCTATTGTGTTATATGCTTCTCTTCTCTTATTCCTTGAGAAAATGAAATGTTCTCTTTCTGAAATGAATGCCCTATCTGCGTGAATTCTGAATTCCAACCCTTCTTTCTCTGCTCCTCCAACTTCGCTGTGTTATATACCCTCCTTTCCCAATATCTTGCTTCTTTCTCACTTCAAAAATGCCCAAGATTTTTCCATCTTCGTAAAATAGTTATACCAGAAACATCATTTTGACTTTTATGTTCCCATTTAGCCATTCTTCTTTTTCTCTTTCTAGCCAACTTTCTAATGTCAACCCTTCCTTGTCTACTACTTACTGCTCACCTGTTTACATCTGCTATGTACAAATGAAGTTCTGTTTCAACAGACACAGAAATTGTTCTTGAGTTTAGGAATGGTCAATCCAATGGACACTCGTTAGTCTTTTTCTTGCTTCATCTCTCTTTGTCTTTGACATTAATTATCATTTCTCTTTTAAGTGTTTAAGGTCACTATTCTCTCAATTGCTTAATACAAAAAACATCTGGCAGTTTTCATCCTATGCAGGCATACTTCATTTTATTGTGCTTCACAGATACTGAGTTTTTTACAAAGTAAGGATTTGTGGCAACTCTGTGACCAGCAATTCTATGTGTGTCATTTTTTCAACAGTGTGTGTTTCTGTGCCACATTTTGATAATTCTCATATTGTAAACTTTTCCAGTGTTAATATATGTTATCCTGATTTATAATCAGCGACCTTTGATATTACTATTATCATTGTTTTGTGATATCACAAACTGCACTCATATGAAATGGCAAGCTTAATTGATGAATATTGTGAGTATTCTGACTGTTCTACCAACCAGTCATTCTCCTTTTCCTCTCTCTCTCTCTCTCTCTGGGCCTTCCTATTTCCTGAGACACAATGATAATGATACTGATATTCAGCCAATTCAAAATAATAATCCTATTATTATGTCCTCTAAATGTTCAAGTAAAGGGAAAAGTCATACATCTCTCTTTAAATCAAAAGCTGGAAACGATCAAGCATCACGAGGAAGGCATGTTGAAAGCTGAAATAGATCAAAAGCTAGGTCTCTTGCCCTAGTTAGCCAAGTTGAGAATGCAAACGAAAATATCTTGAAGGAAATCAAAAGTGCTACTCCATTGAGCATCCTAATGATAAGCAAGTGAAATAACCTTATGGCTGATATGGAGAAAGTTTGGTCTGGATAGATCAAACCAGCCACAACATTCTCTTAAGCCAAAGACTAATCCAGAGCAAGACCTAATTCTCTCCAATTCTATGAAGGCTAAGAGAAGGTGAGAAGAAGCTGCAGAAGAAAAGTCTGAAACTAGCAGAGGTTGGTTCATGAGGTTTAAGTGCCATCTCCATGTCATAGAAGTACAAGATGAAGCAACAAGTGATGATGTAGAAGCTGCAACAAGTTGTTTAGAAGATGTACCTAGGATCATTGATGATGGTTGCTATACTAAACAATAGATTTTCAATGTAGATTGAACAGCCTTCTACTGGAAGATGTCATCTAGGAATTTCAGAGCTAGAAAGAAATTAATTTCTGACTTCAAAGCTTTAACAGATAGGCTGACTCTCTTGTTAGGGAATCTTGCAGGTGGTGACTTTAAGTTGAAGCCAATGCTCGTTTATCATTCTAAAAATCTGAGGGCCCTTAAGAGTTATATTAATCTACTATGTCTGTTCTTTAGAAATGGAACAACAAAGCCTGGATTATGGCCCAACTGTTTACAACATGCTTTCATGACTATTTTAAGTCCACTATTGAGACCCTGCTACTCAGAATAAAAGATTCCTGTCAAAATGTTACTGCTTATGACAATGAGTGTGGTCATCCAAGAGCTCTGATGGAGATTTACAAGGAGATTAATTTTGTTTCATGTCTGACAATACAACATCCATTCTACAGTCATTGGATTAAGGAGTAATTTCAACTTTCAAGTCTTATTGTTTAAGAAATACATTTTGTAAGGTTATAGCTGTCATAGATAGTGATTCCTCTGAAGAATCTAGGCAAAGTCAATTGAAAACGTTCTGGAAAGAATTCACCATTCTAGATTCCATTAAGAATATGTATGTTTCATGGGAAGGGGTCAAAATACCAACATTAACAGGAGTTTAGAAGAAATTGATTCCAAACCTCATGGATGAGTTTGAGGGATTTAATACTACAGTGGAGGAAGCAACGTCTGCTGTGGTGAAAATAGCAAGAGAACTGGGATTATAAGTGGACCCTGAAGATTTGATTAACTTGCTATAACCTCATGATAAGGATGAGCAAAGAAGGTGTTTTTGTTTGTTTGTTTGTTTTAAGAAAGAATCTACTGCTGGTGAAGATGCTGGAAACATTGCTGAAATAACAACAATGAATATAAAATATACATAAACTTAGTTGATAAAGCAGTGGCAAGGTTTGAGAGGACTGTCTGCAATTTTGAAAGAAGTTCTCCTATGGGTAAAATGTCATCAAACCGCATCACATGCTATAGAGGAATCTTCTGTAAGTCAATCAATGTGGCCAACTTCATTGATGTCTCTTTTTAAGAAATGCCCATAGCCACCCCAACCTTCAGAAACTACCACGCTGACCAGCCAGCAGCTATCAATATCAAGACCCTCCACTAGCAAAAGTAATCACTAAAGGCTCAGATGATCATGAGCATTTATTAGCAATGAAACATTTTCAAATTAAGGCATATATGCTGTTTTTGGATATAATTATATTGTATACTTAGTAAACTACAGTATAATGTAAACATAACTTTTATATACACTGGAAAACTTAAAAAATTGTGTGACTCGCCTTATTGCAGTGGTCTGGAATTGAACCTACAATGTCTCTGAGGTATGCCTGTACTCCTTAAGATCAGTTCCACCTATACCCAGGTAACCCCAAGTCCTATTAATCTTGTTTAAGTATTGTCCAAACACTTTTCTCCCTTCCCATTACTCTTGTTTAATTATTCTATTTTAAAATATCCTCATAGTGTTATAGTGTCTGTTTAAACCCCTTCTCACTTGCCCCTGAAACCATCCCTCTGTTTTGATCACAGGAATATTTCTAAATAAAATTTTGATCATATGTCTTGTAATACCTAAATACTACAGCATAATGTTCATAGTGGTTTATGATCTATTCTTTGTTTATAATCACTTTCTGAACTTCTCGAGGACCTCCCATACTGAGTAACTTTTACTTTTTAATGTCTAACTTTGTTTTTCTGTCACAAAGCACTACTTCTGTTGAAAATTCCCTCTCTGCATCTTTCTGTGCCTACTATTTAAGTACCCACTTATTCGTCAGAAAATCAGGAAATCACTACCTACTCTGTGAAACCCTCACTCAGCTCCTTAGTCTAAAGACTGAAGCATATCCCAGAGATACTGCAGGTTTGATTCCAAAGGCCACTCCTGGTTACACACATTGTCTTTCAGATGCTTCTGTTGCAATGAAAAATTCATTTAACTTTCTGCCATTCTTACTAGTTGTGGACATTTTGAGAACACAAAATGCACCCCATCATTATATCCGTAGCACCTAGCATACGCCCAGAAAATAGATGTTCGCAGATATTTGTGAAATGAATAAGAAACATTTGTCAATCTCACACCTTACCTGATGGAGATCTGTTTTTCCCTCTGTCCTTCCTTACTCAAAATCTCTCTAGATCAATATGCAGAGCTCCTCGTTTGTCAGGCTAAATCTCGAACTTTACTCTGAATTGTGTTGAGACACTGGGTTCCCATTTTCTCATATTTGCTACTTTTGTCTTCTTTAGCTCCTTTCTGCTGCTTGCTTCCCTTCCATCTACCACACCAACATTCT
Source organism: Colobus angolensis palliatus (assembly GCF_000951035.1). Lineage (NCBI taxonomy): Eukaryota > Metazoa > Chordata > Mammalia > Primates > Cercopithecidae > Colobus > Colobus angolensis. Next base: position 3,960,843 of record NW_012115611.1, on the reverse strand, counting down.
TGGTATCTACATTCCCACACATCTTCCTATACTTCCCTGTCAGGTTCAAATTTATATTTTTTGCCCTCTAATCCATCATCAAAACTTTTGAAATTATTTCCTGCGTTTGTATTCATTTCTTCATCATTTGTATATTACCTAATCTGGGTATATATTTTCACTAGGCATATTTTTCATAGCCCTCATGCTTCATAACCTTTTTAATATTTGCTATTTAAAAAACTTACTAAAAACACCTACCACCTTAGTCTGGAGATTTGAAATATTGAATCATGTTTCTATCTATTTCACCAGCTTTATTATTCTGCAGATGAAGAAATGCAGGTCACTGAAAAGGACTGCCTCATCATTTCTATATTATTATAAAAATAGCTGTTATCATTCCTTGGCTTAAAACTGGCCAGTAGTTTCTTAGTGAAGTAAAAATAAATTTCAAAACTCTTGTCATAGACTGGAAAGCCCAAGATGACCCTGATCCTGCTTCAATAAATCTCACACTTTGTAAAGTACCACTTTTTAGTTTCCCCATGATGCTAGGCTCTAACCTCCCCTCCCCCTGCTATAACTGACATCCACAGCACACACTTCCTTAGGAGCTTTTTATCTAACTATTCACTCTTCCTAGATCTATGCATGGCTCAAGCTTTAGCTCAAAGATCACCACTTCAGAGAAGCTTCCCTTAGCATCCATATATAAGAACCATCTCTCAGTCCAGTCATCCTCTGGGGGATACTTAGAGATAAACCTCAGGAAAGAGAAAGAAAAAAAAAGGAAGATATGGAATCCAGGAAAATAGGGAAATCCATTTGTGGAGGCAAGTCCTCTTATAAAAGCTGTTTAGTTAGGCCCAGAGATCACCAGTGCAAACAGGAGAAGGAAAGCTCTAGGAGAAATGGCTCTAGGGAAAAGAATACATGTATGGGTAGTATGGATAGATTAATTAATGGTAGAGTAGAACTGATAATTGAATAATGGTAAAAATACAAGATATGGAGAATATAAAGTTTAAAACATCATTAAAACATGTGTGTGCATATAACTATAAATTGATCTCTTATTTGCACTGAGCACTATTGACAGTTAAACCAATACAAATGGATTTCTCTCTCTCTGTGTGTGTGAAGTAATGCAAAATAATGCCAAGTTCTCCTCTATCTTAGAAAACTCACAGACAATGCCTAAACTTAGTATAACAAAAATAATCAATAAACATTCTATTGATATGTAGGGAGATAGCAGATGAAAAAGCTGAAAATGTTAGCAAGCCTGAAACATGGGAATGTCTACCTTTCTTCACGCTAGTTTTTATAAATTTTCTGGTACCACCTGATATTTTAAAAAATGTCCATGTATGAGGTTCATTGCATTTTTAATATTTAGATAAAGAAATGTGAACAAGAGTAAGGATAACTTAATATGAGGAAAAATCGAAATTAAATTTTTATCCTTTTTTTTTAGTTACAAAAAATATTAATTATTCCTTCCTGAGACTTACTTTAATATAATATTTTATCTGCCCTTTGTCATAGTATGCAACATTTATAGGATTTAGAATTATAATACAAAAGTAAAATGCAAAACATATAGTCAAACTGTGTAGAGTAATATTTACTAAGTTACACATAGTACATTCAATTTTACTTACATATAAACATAAAAACAGAATGGTACACTATAGTGAAAATCCACATTTATGCATATACCTCAGCATGATTTTTATATGATTTATGATAGTTACTTACTTCTGTCTATTGTATACTAGTGTACTAATCTTCAAGCATTAATACATTAACATTCATTTGTATTATATTTATCTCTTTGGCTTATTTTATTGCAAAGTATAAAATTTTTTTAAAACTAGACAGATAGTATTGAATATGCTGAAGATTTTTAAATATTTATATAATTTTAAGAATCCTGTATATTTAGATTTGGAATAAAGAGGTTAAGGCTGGATTGTGGATATTTTTAATTGTCATAACTCAAATGTAATTGTCTTCTTACATGAGAGAAACTTTCTTTCACCCTATACTTAAACTCAGATTTGTAATGTTGAATAATTATGTTAAGCTAGGCTATGTCTCTTTTCAAACAAGAAAAGGCACACATAAACTCTTGCAAGAAAAGAGATTCTTGATTTTTAAAATTAATTATCTCTAAAGATTATACCACTCTCTCCATAATAATTTTTGGACCTTTTTAATCCAAAAATTATTGGAGATAGTTGGTTCTTAAATCAGATAACTCAACTGCTATCTCTTCACCAAGGTAACTAATAGCTCATTATATTCAATTATAATTTATTTATTTTAACGCAGTATATTCTATGATAGGCCATTTACATTTTTAAACATGTATATAACCTTTTATACCTTACTTTTAATACTAATAAATGAATTTTTTTATCTGTATATGAAAGCAAATCACCTAGTTCCAAGAACATAATTTAGTCTTATGCAATAAAACATCATTGACAGGTATTTTACTCAGAAAAAGACAACTATAATTAATGAAATATAAAAATGAATACATTATACAACAAAATTAATCATCTGAAAAGTTTTAGTCTATAAATAGAGAATATTATTTTGGCTAGCAGTTTGGTAGCTTGTAAAGAAAAAAGTTAAATGAAAGCTCAGAAGGAAAATAGTCCTTCCCCATAGTTTAGTCATATTCATGTTCCTCTTCTGGAAAAAGAATTAATTGCAGGGTTAAATGCAATTGTCCTTGTTGGTCTATGGCACCATTTATGATTTCTGCAAACTAGTATGTTAGTATTTGAAGTGTGACTCTCAACAAGAGTCTCCTGACTGAAAATCGAATCCATGTTTTTCAATCCACTTCCCACTTCACTACTTGTCAGCACTGAATGTAGGTGACTACTTCTTTACTGAAACCTTTCTGCCTCTAAGTCACCCATTTTTCATCTTATATTCAGTCTCACAGCTCAGATCACTACCATTTACTACACTTTTACTATTTTCATAGTTCCTAAGGTACTCATATTCCCACTTCTATAAACACACACACACATACTGTGCTCCTCACACTGCCCCCAACACACAAGTCACACAATCTATGCTGTACATCACAGGCAAAGTGAGGCTACAGCCTAATGGTTAAGAGCATAGACTCTACATGACAACTGTTTGGATTCCAATCCTGCCTCCACTATTTGCAAATGTATCACATTATTTTGAGGAAGCAACATTGCTTTCCTTTGTAAACTATGTATTACAATTATACTTTATAATATGGATCAAATGAATCAATGCATATAAATGGCTTACAACTGTGCACATAGTAAGTACTCCATAAGGATTAGCTATAAAAACTCAAAACAACATAAATCATACCACATCACTCCCCTCTAAAATGTTTCCCATGGCTTTGGGTAATCACGAGAATTAAAAATTCACACGAGGTGCAGTGGCTCATGCCTATAATCCCAGCACTTTGGGAGGCCGAAGTGGACGGATCACGAGGTCAGGAGTTCGAGACCAGCCTGACCAACATGGTGAAACTCTGTCTCTACTAAAAATACAAAAATTAGCCAGGCATAGTGGCATATGCCTATAATCCCAGCTACTCAGGAGGCTGAGACAGGAGAATTGCTTGAACCCAGGAGGCAGAGGTTGCAGTGAGCTGAGATCATACCACTTCACTCTAGCCTGGGCGACAGAGTGAGGCTCCTTCTCAAAAAAATAAAATAAAATAAAATAAAATAAAATAAATAAAAACTAATACTGTTCACCATAGCCTCCAAGGCTCAGCATAGCTTGTTTTGTTCCCACAATCCTCTCCCACTTTACCTCTTGCTACCTGGGTTTCTTTCAGTTTCTCGAATGTGCCATGTTTTGTTGTATTTTGCTCTAAGAGGCATTGCTCCTGTTATTCCTTCTCCATAGAAAGCTCCTTCTCCCCTCTTTGTTTGGAAGGCATCTACTGCTAGGGAACTGATTTTTTTTTCTATAAAGGAACAAATGCAAAGATTTTCTAAATTATAGGCTATACATCCTCTGTTGCAACTACTCAACTGGGCTGTGTAGTGCAAAACATCTATAAACAATACATGAATGATGGGTGTGGCTGTGTTTTAACAAAGCTTTATTTAGAAAAACAGGCAGTGGGCAAGACTTGACCAGAGGGTTGTATATAATTTGTCTTACCACTCTAATCTATTTCTTCACTGCCAAATTTAAATGTCATCCCTCAGAGAGAACGTTACTGATTCTGCCATTATTCTAGATCTCCGCCCTGAGATTGTTTTTATAGCACTTATCACAGTGTAAAATCATTTGATTTATTACCTTGTTTACTGTTCCTTGTGAGACCCTTCCATACACAGTGAGCAGTAAGCATTTAGCATAATGATTATTGCTTAGAAGGCATGCAATACAATACTTTTTGAATGAATAAATACTATTTGACTTTGAAACAAATAAGTAGAACATTGCTGAGTGAGCTATATAGATTATCAATTGTGAGAATGTATCCTTTATAAGGAATCTTTGAAATAAGTTATATTATCGAATTTAGAAAATTTCTCTCTTGCAGTTTAGAGCTCACGAGATGCTGGAATGTTGATAGCCCTTACATTTCTGTCTGTTGCTTAGGGATTGCCTAGGGATTAGAGATAAACATGGTCTCTTTTTTGTTGAATATGTATGTTATGAGAATTAGAACTGAGCAGGCCATCTGAGGGATAATATCTTCCTTTAGCATAGTTGATTTCATAGTATATATGTGAACGATATTCATTTCATGGAGAAAATTAAGAAGTCATAGCAATCAAACCATGCTCCATTTTAGAAAGTTCATGGTATGCTTTAAGGCTAAATATTCACAGCATGCATTTTAAAGATGCAATTAGGGGCAATGATGCACAAAATTGCATGTGCAATGAAAATATTATTTTTAGAAATGCAATTGAAACATCCAAAGGAGCTAAAAATAAAAGATTGTGCTGCTCAGGTAAAAACGTGTAGCAATGTAATAAGCTATGTACACCGCAGAAGCTACTGTTATATTGGAGAAAGTTGTCTTCTGTGAAGCTTTCTAGATGTCCCAAGCTCAACAGCCTTTGACCTAGGTAGACAGATCTCATATCTAGGAGACTCAAGGTTGTAGACGACATTGGCAAAATGTTTAGATGCCAATTTTCATGATTAAATATATTCGTTAAATTTCTGATGTTATATTCCATATCCCTTGTTAAAATTATTTCAAAATATCAAGATCTTTTTTTTGAGATACAATTCCTTGCTGAGTTTAAACTTTCTAATTATCTTTCTATATAAGTAAACTGTGGTGACCTCTGTGCTCTCATTGATGGTCAAGGTTCCTTGAAACAATTTCAAAACTCTCTGGATCTGATAACCTGAGATACTTTTCTTTGCTTTTCATTTGGGTGTGTTGCCCCAGATACATCTGTTTTTTAGTCTATTGATTTTTAAACTATTTTTTCTATGTCTTGAGCCATAAGTATAACTTACATTATTTTCAAAAGCTTGTGAATTACATTTTCAACAGAAGCAATTACTTTACATCAAGACAAGTGAATGTGAAAATTTTTATAAAGTTTAGTCTCTCAAAATAAATGTGAATATGGAGAAATCATTTTGAACACAATATAAAACAAATCTGTAGAGAAAAGAAATAACCTAGCTTGTATTAATATTAGACAGCAATAAAAGGGAGAAAGTCTGGCCTAACTAAAGCTGAATCTTTGGTTAAAAGTATCTTTCAATGAAAAGTAATTTTCACAGCTTACCTTCCTATAATGTTTAGATGATTGTAAGTAATTGTAGCTATTGTAGAGCAGTTACTACCATTTGAAAAGTCACTTAGTCTAGGAATTATACCCATACAATACTGTTCAAGTAAATTAATGAGATTTTTTTCCTTCCATGTAACTAATGTTGAATCTGTATTTAAGCTTTCAGAAACCTAGATACAAACAAGACACATGATATATTATTCAGGTTACAGAATGCAATAAATGATGTAGCTTACCAAAGTTTTAAAAGTTGTTTTTTAAAAGTTGTATATTCCTAGTGAAAGACAAATTAAATATTTCAAATAAACATTTGCCTTTCAGAGTTAAACTTTAATTTTATTTAAGAATACTTCCAGAAAGTTGTTCCCTTGCTATGCTAGGTCAGCTGAGCATATCATAGTCATCATCTCTAACCCATAACTATGCTACAGAGTCTGTCTTACCAGAGCCTAGAATAGGCACTGGACTAGGCACCTGGAATAGACCACTCTATATATTTGAATACATATATATATGTATATGTGTGTGTGTATATATATATATATGTGTATACATGTTTTAATATATGTAAATATATAAACATGCAATTATTACCATCAATTGTTTCTGGGATTTAGAAATCAAATTATATGTAGATATTGACAAGGACCTAAATGATTGCAGGAAGACAGTGAAGAGGGGACTTGAACTGTTCTTTGAAAGATAAGCAATTAAGGAGGGGAAGTGTGAAGAAGCTGATAGAGTTGGTCAGTAAGAAAGGAGCTGGACCTGGCAGAGAAAGTAAGACTTTAAAAACATGACATGCAGAACATGATGTTTTGATGGAAGCACCATCAGACCATGTAAGGCTGACCCATGCATGGGAACCTTCCTTCTAACTCCGTCCACTAACCACCAGAAAAGCCAAGCCATTCTCTTTTCCCTGCACTCTCAAGATATTTTGGACCCACTTGAAACGCCTGCCTTGTTATCCCCAGAAAGCCCTGTTATATGCATAATAAACCTGTCATTACTCCGAGAGAGAGAAAGGGGGGGGAGGGGAGAGCACGTATGTGTGTGTTTAGCATCATCAGAAAAAACTGGGAGTCGGGATCTATCCTGCTTGTGCAGAGTGGCCACAGAAATATATTCCAAATTATATTTAAATTTTGATCAGAACTTTTGTCTTTGTTCAATGTGGGATGACATTAATCACTTTATGGAAGAAAGGAATTTTCACACGGGACTATCTCATCCTTCAGTGACAAAGTTATTTTCGTCCACTAGGGCACAAACTCAAATACTACTCAGGTCTGAGGTTAAATCCACTCTATTGCCTTTTGCACATCTTTTTCTTTCATTTCCTCTGTCCTCACTTCTCCCAACTCCCTTTTGGATAATGTCATGCTGACTTGAATTTCTGATTATGTTTGATTATTTGAAGAGTTTTATTTATATGATACAATGATTAGGGCTCTTCCAACATGCCAGTAATCAAGAAATTTGCTTCATTGATGCAGCTTCTAGAAACACATAACACAAGAAAATTTTTGGCCGTGCTCTACAACAAGCTGCTGAAATAATTCATAAATCGTGGTCTAGGGGGAGCCTAGGATATTTTCAAAATTATATATGGCATAAACATTTGTCTTCCACTGAAGTGCAGTAACTCCAATATCAAATGTTGTGTTAAAATTCTGGCCTGTAGAAATGATCACTCAGTCAACAAATATTTGGTTCACATCCCACAGAGGTGAGATCCATATGTTACACTGGATGCTTAGAGCAATATATTTAACACTTCTCAGGGAAAACTTACTTTTCATTTGTTTCTAGCCAGCTTTCCAAAACTTTCCCCTAGAGAGAAGATAAAGTAGATGGGAGTTAGGAGTATCCAAGCATAAAGAAAAGGCCAGAATGTGGAGCGGAGAGAGTAAGAAGAATATCATGTTATCAGTATGCTTCTTGTACTTATTTTGAGTAAAAATAAAAACCAGTGAGATATTTCTAACCTGCCAAAACAAAGTGAATCTTTGCTCCCAGCTACAGCTTTCAAATGAAAATAAGATACTACAATAATCCTTGCTTTAAACATCTTTTATAGCAGTATACTTTTCCCTGCCTTTTCTTTATATTGTTCCGTGGGGTTTGCTATTTTATACATCATTTTTATTTTCTTTAAGCCAGCAAAATCCTGGTTTGGATGTTTCGCCTTCCAGTGACCCAGCTGCCTTATCATTTTATCTAATAGTTGTAAAATTAGAAAGCTCTGACAAATCCCTTATGGATGTACTGAGCCCAAGGAAAGAATTTTCAGTGGAGCCTGGAAATGGGAACTCTGCAAAGAAACTTTGCTACTGGTAACTTTTAAACCAAAGGCACAATCTTTGAATGGGGATCTTGAGACTAAAATAACTCTGTAATGTAATTGTATCAATTTTAATTTTGTATTTATATCTCATTTTTTGTTTCTGCCAGGCCCTAAAGGGGACATTTGTGGCTGCCATCTCACTCTGTTTCCCAGTATATTTCCCAGAACAAAACTCCATAGAATTTGTGACCCAATTTTTGCCTTCTGATTTAATCTGAAAAATATCCAACTCATACCAAGTGCAGAGCTGGCAGTTAGGAACGATAAAGCTGTCTTTCTCCCAAACCAAGGTTGCTAAAAGGTGCGGATCAAGGCTGTGTCTCACCTCCTGTGCTGCAGTCTTTCTTATGCACAAATAGATTTGCTTTTATTTTCCAGTGTTCATTTACCCATGCTTGTTTAGAGAAATTAAATTACCTAGACAAAATTCTTAAAAAATACGTCAACTAAAAAAATCAATTTAAGAAATTTGCTCCCAGATGAAAATTTGACCTCATATGGGAAAATTAATAATATAAAATAAGAGATAACATAGTATTTTTAATATAATATTAGTAACTGTATGAGGTCTTATTTTCTCTATTTAAAAATGCTTTTTAGCATTTCTGTTATTTATCCGGGGTAATTTATTATTATTAACAATTTCTAAATTACTATTTGCATCATACATCTAATGTTTTAAATAAATTTTTTTAAAGATCCCAATACTACAACTATATTTGCATAGTCTAGGAAGAATTAATCTTTACAATATCTTAAATATTCTGCTAATTTATTTGTTTAGCAGTGATAAGGTACAAATTCCCAAATTCTTTAAAATATTAATTCATTTCATTCTTTTAACATATTAATGAGATAAATGCTGTTAATATCCTTTGTTAGAAATAAGAAAATCAAGACTTGGATTGGTGAAGCATCTTATCAAAGGTCACACAACTAATAAATGGAGACAAGGGGACAAAAACTCAGGCAATCTGGCTCCAAGTTCCATAGTCTTAACCACTCCCCGGTACTCTTTCTTAATGCCATAAAATGTTTATTCATATTAGGTATATTTATTCACATCAGTGAATAGTAACCTTAGAAAAATCTTTGTGGATATATTTCCTCAGAAATCTGGAGCTAGAAAGCATATCTAATGAGTTACTTCACTGATTCATATCCATAAGCAATAAAAAGGTAGTATTCTTCCAGGAAAGATTTCATGCTATGCTATGAATGTGGTTCTTATATATTTAATAGCAATTTAATACTTAAAATGTATTTTCCAATCTCAGTTTGGTGGCAACAATTCTGCAATTCATTTTTATTTACTAATTTTTCACCACTGAATCCTAAGTCTATAGGTAAATTAAATGCACTTCAAATGCTACTTCAAGCAAAATTAAGCTGTGCATATTTGCAGCGTTTGGAAAACAGCTAATCTATTTATGAAATGACTTAAAAAAGGTGCTTACTCAAAAATAATGGCAAATCATACATTATCATTACTAAATATAATGCCAATATTCATAAAACAAACAGATGGAAGTATTCTTAATATTTCAAATTAAGAAGTAAAAGCATTGGTTACTGACTACCCCTGAGTACCAAGCAAAAATAGGTGTATTGACTAAGCACTGTCCGTAGATGAGCTCCATGATGGGTACTGGGATATCAGCCCTTTATTAGTGCATAATGCTGCAAAATAGAAAAAGGCATAAAGATGGCAATTCAGGCAAGAAAAATGGTGTTGCATCTAACAGAAATTGGGACTTTAAGAAGGGTAATTTCTTGAAATTGGTTTTGGATGAGTCAAATTTGAGCTAGGTCATAAAATTAGAAAATTGCAGAAGATTTTAAGAGATAGAGACTAGCTCAAGCAAGTCCTCAAGATTACAGAGATAAATTTAAGTCTTCTATATAGACAAGTGAATGGAAACTAAGAAAGTGGATTAACTATATTAAGGGTAATTTAATTTCTGTACCATTAGGCCACAAGATGATATTAAACATAATGGTTATGAGTCCTAGCTTTTAAATTAGACAGCTGTTAGCTCTGCTACATATTGGCCATATCAACCTAGGGAAATCAATTACTAAACCTTTCTAAGTCCTAATCTTCTAATCTGTAAAATGGAAATGATATGTACATCACTGTGGTCAGCAGAATCCTGAAATACTTCTACAAATTTCTGCTCCCTAGAACTCCTGTTCTACATAATTACTTCCCTTTGAATGTGGGTTAACCTATGAATGTAGTAAGATAGTTATTCCTTAATTAGGTTAAGTTATGTGGCAAAAGATCATGGCCTGCTCACCCGCATGATTATGCTAATTTTCATCAGACTGGGTCATAGATGACCAGAGGGAGAAGGTGGAGAGATGCATTCCTCCTTGCCTGAAGGAAAGCAAACATCTACTGATGTTGTAAATTGTCAGTGGGGGAGAGAGGCACATAGCAAAGAACTGCAGGTGACCTCTAGGAACTGAGGGCGGTCCCCAGCTGACAGTCATCAAAACAAAAAACAAACAAGCAAACAAAGATTTCTCTCCTACAGATGCAAGGAAATGAATTTGTCAATAATCAGTGAGCTTGGAAGTAGATTGTGAGTCTCCAACCCACACCTCGATTGCATCCCAGTGAAACCTAGATAATGGGGCTAGATAATGGAAACTGTGAAATAAATTTGTGTCGTTTTAAGTCACTAAGTCTATGGTAATTTGTTATGCAGCAACAGAAAACTAATGTACTCACAGACTTGTACACCTAAATATAATAATAATTAAAAACTACCTATAATAGTATGTTGCTATCATCACCATCCCATAATTGGACCTTGGTAGCATTGTTACATATCCTTCTGACTCCCAATCTATTTCTAGATTTGAAAGTAAGTATTAATTTATATTCAGGGGCTTAAAGAAACATATCAGAAAGCCATAATTCAATGGCATCCAAATCTCAAATCTAAAGAATTCTGATCTGTTACCTTTTTCTTTTCTATTTGATTTCATTAAAATTTAACTAGAGGAAGATCTCAGAAAGTAGTTTGAATAGACCATCATTAGCAAGATTTGTATTATCACTGTTTTGGTTGTCATTTGCTTTGTCATCTAAAAAGATATAAGTTTTTCTAAAATGACTTAAAAATGCAATAATATTGGTAAATTTGTTTAGGTCCAAATGTAATGTTAAAACACTAGTGAGTTTTTTTTAAACATTGTGTAATATATTTTGGAAACTAAGTTCAAAGTAAATTTAAACATAAATAAGTTAGTCATGGAAAAAGAACTGATTTTTTAAGGATCCAAAAAGTAGGGCTAAGAAAACACCATGGAAAATAAGGTGCACTTTAATCTCTTCAGGATAGCTGTCCTGTGCATCCTCACACACCTCTATGATTTGCATCTGTGCCCTCTACGTCAAATGCCCTTTATAATCAGTTTCACCTCTGTGCAGTCTTTTCTCTTACAAATAAAAAAGTTGAATAAAAATATCTATCTATATCCTTAGCTATATTAAGTTTTGCTACATAATTTCTTCAGAGAAAGTACTTTTTTAAAATTACTTATTACTGGAAATGAGTATGAACTCACTAAATGTTAATTAAACACAACTGAATTGATAAAACATTACTCACAAATTTAACATGTTTAAATATTTGTTTGACAAATGAAGTCAAATGTTAACTTATTGTATTATTTAAATATCCTTCTATTAATATCTTCTTGCAAATTGAATATAGTCTTGATAGCATTTTTGTAGGTGACTTTTAGTGATTATGCTTATGCCATATCAAAATTGTCATCAGAAAGTTGCATGAAATTCAATCAAGTGGTATATCTATCAAATATCTATCAAAAATATTTCAAATGTGTTGACAAAGTTTTCTGGTTAAACTAATTATTTTCATATTATGTAAAAATACTCAATAAAATGGTTATTTCAGTGAAAACAGTCTTTAAATAAGATTTGGCATTATATAAATGAGAAACCCCTCACTGAACAGTTTAACATTTCTACTATATCTGAAGATATGAATCAAATGATTATGGAAATCAGTTCAGGAACATAAAAGTGAATTCAATCACTCAAATTTAAAAACAAAATTTAATTTACGGAGTGCACATGATATAATTATCAGTATTTATTTTTTATCTTTTTGTTAATAGGCATTCTAACTGGGGAAAAATGATATCTCATTGTGGTTTTAATTTGCATTTCCCTGACTAGTGATGTTGAACATTTTTTCCTATACCTCTTAGCTATTCCTATGTCTTCTTTTCAGAAATGTCTATTCAGATCATTTGCCCATTTTAAAATTAGGTTATTATTCTATGTTTTTCTTTTTGTTTGCTGTTGAGTATTTTTTTTTTAAAGTTTCTTGTATATTCTGGATAATTACCCCTTGGCAGATGAATAACTTGCAAATATTTTCTCTCCTTGTACAGGTTATCTCTCCATTTTGTTGATTGCTCCTTTGTCACACAGGCAGTTTTTAGTTTGACATAACCCTATTTGTCTATTTTTGCTTTTGTTGCCTGTGCTTTTGAGATATTCTCTATTAAAATCTTTGCCCAAACCAATGCTCTGAAGTGTTTCACCTATTTTTATAGTAGTTTAATAGCTTTGGGTCTTACATATAATTATTTCATCCATTTTGAGTTCAATTTTGTATATGGTGAGAGATAGGGATCTAATTTCATTTTTCTGGATATGGATACCTAGTTTTCCCAGCACCATCTGTTGAAGAGACTGTCCTTTCCCCAGTTTATATTCTTGGAACTGCTGTCAAAAATCAGCTGGCTGTAAATACAAGGATTTATTTCTGCATTTTATATTCTATACCATTGGCCGATGTGTCCTTTTTTATGTCAATGCCATGCTGTTTTGGTTACTATAGCTCTGTAGTGTATTTTGAGGTAAATCATGTGATGCCTCCAGCTTTCTTTTATGCACAGAATTGCTCTGACTATTCAAGATGGCTTGTGGCCTTATGTAAATTTTTAGTATAGTTTTATCTATTTCTGTCAAGAATGTCATTTGTATTTTGATAGAGATTGCAAGGAATCTGTAGGTCACCTTGTGAAATGCAGTCATTTTAACAACATTTATTCTTCTAATCCATGAACATGGGATAGCCTTCCATCTCTTTGTGTCCCCTTCCATTTTTTTCATCAGTGTTTTACAGTTTTCACTGCAAAGATCTTTCACTTTCTTGCTTAAATTTGTTCTTAGGTATTTTCATAGCTATTGTAAATGGAATTGCATTCTTGAAATTTTTTCAGCTAGTTCATTATCAGTCTATAGAAATGCTACTTATTTTTGTATGGTGATTGTATATCCCAAAACTTTACCGCATTTATCATCGTCGGTTCTAAGAGGTTTCTGTGAAGTGTTTAGATTTTTTAAATATATTAGATCATGTTATCTGCAAACAGGGGCAATCTTACTTCCTTCTTTCCAATTTGTATGCCCTCTATTTTTTTTGTTATGCAGTTGCTCTGGCTAGGACTTCTAGTACTATGTTGAATAAGAATTTTTTTTACTATACATTCTTGGTAGATTGTATCTAGGATTTTTTTTCATTTTTCTAGGGTATCCAATTTGTTGACATATAATTGTTTATAATAATCTCCTGTAATTGTTCTTCTAATTTATCTCACATTATTGTAATGTATTTTTTCATTTCTGATTTTAGTTAGTTGAATATTCTTTTTTCTTAATTAGTCTAGCTAAAGATTTCTTAATTCTGTTGATATTTTCAAAAAACCAACCCTTTCATTGATCTTTTTATTGTTCATCTAATTTCTATTTCCTTAATTTCTGCTCTGGTCTTTGTTATTTCCTTCTACTAATTTTTTTTTTGGGGGGGTTGTTCCTCTCTTTCTAGTTCCTTGAGGTACAAAGTTATGATATTTAAATCTGCCACATATTTGAGAATTTTCTAGTCTTCCCTCTGTAATTGATTCCCAGTTTTATAACACTGTGCTCAGAAAATAAACTTCTTAAGTTTGTCAAGACTTGTTTTGTAGCCTAAAATACAATCTATGCTGGAGAATGTTCTGCGTGTGCTTGAGGAAGATGTGTTTTGTTCAACTGTTGTATGCAATATTCAGTATATCTCTATTAGGTACAGTTGGTCTAAATTGTAATTCAATTCTGATTTTTCCTTATTGATTTTCTGGTAGGGGGATGATCTATCCAATGCTGAAAGTGAGGTATTAAGTTATTCTACTATTTTTATATTACTGACTGTCTCTCCCCTCAGATCTTTTGCTTTATATATTTATGTGTTCTGATATTTAGTACTTAATAAATTTACAACTGGCATATCCTCTTAATAAAGTGACCCCTTTATCATTATACAGTGACCTTCTTTGTCTCTCTTTAGTTTTTGACTCAAAGTCTATTTTGTCTGATATAAGTATAAACACTTCTGCTCTCTTTTACTTTCCATTACATTGAATGTTTTTATTCATCCCTGCACTTTCAGTCTATGTTCCTTCACTTTCAGTCTATGTTGTCTTTAAAACTGAAGTTAGTATCTCAGTCCTTAAAGACATTTCAGCTTTCAATCCTTCAAGCTGAAGTGAGTAAGCAGCATATATTTGAGTGTTCTCTTCTTATCCATTCATCCACTCTGTGTCTTTTGATTAGAGAATGTAACCTATTTACATTCAAGGTAATTGTTGATTGGTAATAACTTACTATTGCCATTTTGTTAATACTTTGTCAATCCTTTGTCCCTTTATTTCTTATTATTTGTGATTTGATGATGTTCTATAGTATTATGCTATGATTCTTTTATCATTTTCTTTTGTGTATCTACTATGGGTTTTTACTTTGTGGTTACTATGAGACTTACATAAAATAACTTATTAGTATAACAGTCCATTTTAAACTGATAACCATGTATCTTTGATTCCATGCCACCCTTTAAGTGGTATATTTTTGAGTTTAGAAAGGCATTATGAAGAATAAAGCTAATAAAAGCAACAATAAACACCAGAAATAAAATTTTAAAATAAAAAGTATAATGGATAGCAAATAATAGAAGACAAAAATACCAGGGAATATTTCAATAATTATTACTTCCTTAGTAAATTCTAGAATTTTGCACCTTATATCAATGTTTTTTTCAAATCTAGCTCATAATATTGTCTAGAGAAATTTTTTTCAATCTATTTACCACTTTTTTCTTCATAGCTTTCATGGTTTAAATCAAGTAGAACAAAGGCTGGTAAGTTTTTTCTGTAAAGAGCCAGGTAGTAAATTATTTTAGGTTTTGCACATCATATAGTCTCTGACACAACCAGTCAGTTCCGCCAATGTACTGTGAAAGCAGCCATCAACAATATGTAAATGACTGGGCATGGTTCCAATAAAATTTTACTTACAAAAACAGGAAGCATGCTGGATTTAACCTGCTTGCCAACCCATGATGTAGACTGATGTTAACAACTTTCATAGCTGTTTTAAACAAGGCAATAAGAAACACTCTTCACAATTACTTGTTGATATATAAAAGAATATAGTCATTATAACATTTAAAATGCAGTACCAAAACTATATGTGATGCATCTATAGATGCTTCGCATGGTAAAGTTTATTATTAAAACTAACTCCATTCAGAAAAAGAGAACAGAACTGCCAATTCCTCACTCCCTAGTCCTGTTGTAACACAGGCTGATCTAGAAACTTTTTACACAATGGAGGGTTCTCTCTTGCTAAAACACTGTCAAGGAATTTTTGCTCCCTTCTTTCTTATTCTATGATACAAAAGTCATATCTGTTATTCAAGGAGTAAATACTGTAAACTAGAGATTGTTCTTTATACTTTATAGACAAATGTAGTTATTTAATTCTCACAACCTAATGAGGCAGGTAATGTGCTTCTCATTTTACATACCAGTGAACTGAAGCTAAAAAGATTACATAATATTCAACAGAAACTATCATATAACAGATCTGAGATTCAAATGCCAGTATCACTCTTCAAAGCCTATGTTATAGTACTGCAGTGATTAAATGTGAAAACATTCTTTATTATTATTATACTTTAAGTTCTAGGGTACATGTGCACAACGTGCAGGTTTGTTACATATGTATACATGTGCCATGTTGGTGTGCTGCACCCATTAACTCATCATTTACATTAGGTATATCTCCTAATGCTATCCCTCCTCCCCCTCCCACAATAGGACGTGGTATGTAATGATCCCCTTCCTGTCTCCAAGTGATCTCATTGTTCAATTCCCACCTATGAGTGAGACCATGCGGTATTTGGTTTTCTGTTCTTGCGATAGTTTGCTGAGAATGATGGTTTCCCAATTTGGAACAAATAAAAGACATTTCTTCTTATAAAAGTTTATAACTTAGTATAACCCTAATTATAATATTTACAGGTTGAAAAATAGTTTCAAATGGACTCTGTACATTATATTACAGTCTGAATTTTGTCTATGATAAACTTTTTGTTTATCAACTGGTAACTGCAAAACTAGTTTTAAGTTTTCAATCAACATAACCTTAAGGAACACATAGAATGAAAATTTAATTTATAATTACAGAACTCTACATTGTTGTAATTGCATTTTCATTGTTACAATGCCAGTGTAGTATCTCCTGACTACGATATTGTGGGCTAGATGATATTAATGCAACTACTCCCGGGACCTCATTCACAGTAACATTTGTAACTAAAAAAACACTAAAAAGTGGAGAATCAAATTTCCTAAACATATACAGAGAGAGATAAAGATACAGACATTATAGTTATATAAGATATGTATTTCTTTTATATATATGATATCTATTTATTCTAGATATATAGAAGATATATATAATAAAAATTAAGTAAATTTTTATTCTTTAATTCATAGAAAATAAAAATTTACTTAATATGTCAGAAAACATTTGAAAGTAAAAAGAACTTGTTTCATGTGAAAGAAAAAGCTAGTGTATAAAAGATCAACAATTCCAGAACTGTTTGTTCATGTATAATGTTGCAGTAAGGAGGAATAAATGATAAGTATTTAAGATGATGGATATGTTAACTAACTTGATTTAAAAATGCCACATTGTGTGTGTATATATTTTATAGATACTATAATGTCACTTTGTACTCCATAAACATATACATTATACTTTGTCAATATACAATTAAAAAATAAAAAATACGTATATACCAACTCAGTCTGGTGTTGAACCTCCACCACCTAGTCGCTGACTTTGGGAAAAATCAATTAAACTTCTTGACAACAGCTTTCTCAGCTGTGAAAAAAATGCATGGAATGAGGGTATGGAATAGCTATAAAATTTTGTGATTCTATCACTGGGAAAATTATTGAAATCCCCATATCTAAGAATTTGGATTAAACTTGTTAAAACAACATATTAGAGGGTTATATAATTAGCCTTCTCTCGTTCAACTTTTTCATTAGTAATTTGGATTAGATATTATCTGTTTATCATATTTTCAGGTGAAATAAAGCCTGAAAGAAAAGTAATGTAAGGGATGACAAAATCAAAGCCAAAAAATTTTAACCAGCTGCATAGAATAACAGCAACTCAGTTAAAACAGATACAAAAATATCTGTCCTTAAGAGCAGACACTAATGACTCAAGTACACCAGGGATTTGATACAATAACATTAGCCAACGGCAGTATGTGACCATGAGAATGTATTTGGTATGTATGCATCCATAATATATTTCTTTCTCATATCTTTAAATTTTCATTCTTCTCTACCATTTCACAGGACTTTCAACCAGAATTTAAATCTGGAGAAGTCTGGGTATCTGTCATCTCCATGTCATCACCCAGGCTTCTTATTACTCTTTAAAAATAAAGTCATCTAGCTGGGAAGATTGGTACTACTATAAATTCACTTTACACTGAAACTTCCACACAGCTCATAAATATTATGCCATTTTTCTCAGCCTTCTCTCCGTATCTCCACAATGACTAGTTTAAATCTTTTCCACATTTTCAAACCTCAGACATTCACTATTACCTTCAGCCTCAATTTGTGTCCTACTTTTCTGAGAAAAAAAATGTTGCCCTCAGATGACATCTTTCAAAACTTTCAGATCATCACCCATTTGCTTTTTCTTATTTCCACTGCCATGGAGACAATTTCTGAACTATTAACTAAAGCCAATTATTCCATCCGTGCTTGACTCCTATAGCATCTTTTTCTCCTATGGTGGGTGCCTATCATCTTTATTATACGCTTTCTATGTTTTTTAAAAATATCTTGCTATGAGATTTGCCTCTACAACATAACCCCTGCCTTGTAAGGCGGACATAAACAGATGACAGAGTTTCTGCCAATGAGACTATTTTATTTGCAACTATTTTATTTGGCTTAAACTAGTAGAGTGAATTTTGCTTTTTGTAATTAAGACCCTAAGTAATTCAGATCATAGTCCCCCTCTCTGTTACAGGAACTATGAAATGTTCACTCTCATTCCTATATCTACAACTTCTTTTGTTCTACTAGGCCCTTGTGACAGCATTGAAACTCCTCTAGTCTTTCCCATTCAATAAAATTCCTCCAAAAATCGACTACTGTGCAGCTACTCTTCTCCTTTTTTCAAACATTCATTTATAGGTTCTAATTCAGTACTGCCAATTCTTTACTACCTAGTCCTGCTGTAACACAGGCTGATCGAGAAACTTTACACAATGGAGGGCTCTCTTTTGCTAAAATACTGTCTCCTTTCAGCATCTCTGATGCCATACTTCCTTGTGGTGCCTGCCTCTCTGGCTGCCTTTTTTAGACTCCTTTGCTATATCCTCTCACTTTTTACAGTTCCTTAGGTCTTAATATCAAACCTCAGTTTCTTCCCTATCTTCCCATATTCTCTAAAGAAATCTCTCACACCTAAAATAAAATAAAATAAAAAATGTGGCATGTATACATACATAAAATAAATCTCTCCCACACCCATTGCTCAGCTTCAATTAGTAAAACTCCCTTAATTCTAAAATTTGCTTCTTCAGAATCGATCATGCCTGTAAACTTCAGACCCATATAGCCATAGCCAACAAACACCATACAGACATCTTCACTCAGATGTCTCTTTAGGTATCAAAGTTAATATTCAAAACTGATCTTCTGATCTACAAACACACACACACACAGAGTCATCCACCTATATTTTTTATAACATGGTATATCCATCCCCTCAGTGCCTAATGCAAGAAATCTGAGAATCATTAAAGGTCAATGTGGAGTAATCTGAGAGTATGTGCAAGCTATACACACACACACATATATATATAAAATTCTACTTCATTCTTTACCCCAATGTTTATATTATTGATGTGAAGTGGAGTGTAGAAAGAGGGAGTAAGAAAGCCTTTAAATTTCCGCCATACTTACCTTTAAAAAAAAAAAAAAAGATTCTTTAGATTCTATGTGAACAAAATACCATTAATCACCATGTTCACACTGTGTAGCACTTTACAATGTATTTTTATCCTTAATCCAACAGAAGCCTATATTCTGCTATAGAAAAAAAAAAAAAAAAAACAGGGAGCCTACCAGCCAAACAATATGTTTGCAATCTCTAGCTGTGATTTCTAAGAGGTTTCTTTGGAAGCACTCTTCTATCCCACTAGTTTTTAATAGAATAGAGAAAATTGGTTTACAATATGAACTTTTCAACTTTCTCTTATTTTCATACCAATTGCTTGCCCCACACTTGAACCCAACAACTTCCCATATATTCAAGTGTTTTTGTACTCATGGTTCTTAAGCAAAATCAAAGCAGTTTTATTGAATGAGACTGTGCTGTCATATGGGCTACAGATAAAAAGTGGTAGCAATTCATGGACTTTCTAATGTATTTTTCCCATTGAACTGAACTACTGAACCTTTTTAGGTTTATATCTGAATTTTGACCTTCATCTATCCAAGTTCTCCTTGCATGTGAGGCATTTCAAATAGTGAAATAGTATGCTCATGTGGTTATAGTCATAATCCCTTACAGTTGGTAGTCACTTATTCATTAACTTTTTCAGAGTTCGTGATTATTTCCAGTGCATGAGATAACTTGATAATTATATAATTGGCATTGCATTTGTGATCTCAAAATAGATATACCAAACTAAAAATTATTTTATGTTACATAGAAATATAACTCTTTAAAATGCCCTTCACAGGTTTCAAAGAAATGAAAGAAATAACACAAGGGACAAATGAATGGGATAAAGGATGGAATAATGACAAAAATAGGAAGTTTGAAGAAAGTAAAAAACTTAGTGTGATGCTTTGTGTAAAGCATTAGAGTGAGGGAAAAAAGAAAATGTTTAAAATCCTATTATATGCATAAAATTGGGAGGAAAGATATAATAATAGAGTAATAATGTTTACAGACTTAGCTACTTCATATTGCAAAATGGTAAAATACAAAAAATACACTTTATTATCCAAACACATAAAGCAACTGATGTAAATGTTCTACTGAATGCAATAGCAGTAATATATAGAGGAAGGTCTCTGAAGTTATAGCATCTAGGTTGACATCTCCTAGCAACATGTTCTTGAGAATGTTACTTGAACTTTACTTGTTCCTGAGCATGCTGCTTGACCTTTCCAGGCCCCTGATTTCTCCTTTGTAAAAGGGGGTAACTATAGAGTTGTATTTAAGGTCAAAATAGATTATCCAAGTAAAAAAAACATATTTAGCTCTTACCAAATGAGAGTTCAAAACATGTTAGACAATATCATCATTAGAGTAATGTGGAAGGAATATTATGGGGATCATGGGGTCTAATAACAAAGTCTTCAAGGCAACAGGGTTAGTGAGGAGGAGAGATCAGGTGGAAAGTGGGAACCATGGCAGTCAGGAATAGAACCTCTGTGTGGGAGTCATTCTCCCATAACCTTTTCAGAGTCAGGCAACATTTTAAGATTCTCAATTTTAGAATTAATAAGCAGCAGAATTAGTCTTCAAAGGCAAGTGTTTCTAACTGCAACATTCAGAATATTGCTTTCCTTTTAGGGAGGCTTAAAGATTCAGCTAGCTTCTCAAAAAGAAAAAAAAGCAGTAGTGGACTTCTGATTTCCAGTCCATTATGTAAGGAGTTTGGAAGTTGCCATTCTGTCGTAACAAATAAAAAGCTGAACAATCTTAAAAAAAAAAAAAAAAAAAAAGCTTTAATGTGCTCCATTCAGAGAAGTAATGTCACAAGGCAAACAGCAGCCCTCAACATTGGAAAAACAGCCAGCTGAATATAGAGAATTATAATTTATTGGAGCAGAAATCTCCCTGAGAACCAGTCCCAGGGTACAAAAATGTGAACTGTAATTGACAAGTTGCTGGAAGCTCGGTGTAGACAAGTCTGAGAAAATTACAAGGGGACACAGACATAGGAGGGTCCTCACACTTCTTTGAGTTTCCCCTCAGTAATCCTATCAGGTCCTCACAGTGAATGTCAGAGAAAAGTTCCTTCATGCTTCCAGCAAGAGGAAAAGGAAAGAATCATTTTGAAATATGACAGAGAATTCTTCTCTTCTTAACAAGGCCTACCCTCAGGAGAAACTGTTTTATCAGACCCTAACCTTCTGGGGTTTTATCAGAGCCTAACCTACCTCAGGAAAGGGAAATACAGAACTCCTGCTCACTCCAACTATCCTTTCCCACCTAAGAGTGGGGAAAGGGAATTAAGAAGTACTGGTAATTTCCTAGTCTGAGGACACAGGCTATCCAAAAGATTGAGGCCCTAATCATAGCTATAAAGCTCTTCCCCTCACCCTACACCTTACCACTACAGTAAAAAGGTCTATTTATAGCAGTTCCCTTTACCCAATATATTATGACTACCTTTCAACAAAAAAAAAATATGGGGAAAACTATGAGGCAAAAGACACTGTGATGGTTAATACCGAGTGTCAACTTGATTGGATTTAAGGATACCAAGTATTGATCCTGGGCATGTCTGTGAACCTGCTGCCGAAAGAGATTAACATTTGAATCAGTGGGCTGGGGAGAGCAGATCCACCCTTTATCTGGTGGACACAATCTAATCAGTTGCCAGCACATATAAAGCAGGCAGAAAAATGTGAGAAAGAGACTGGCCTAGCTTCCCAGCTACATCTTTCTCCCGTGCTGGATGCTTCCTGCCCTCAAACATCAGACTCCAGGTTCTTCAGTTTTGGGACTTGGATTGGCTCTCCTTGCTCCTCAGCTTGCACACAGCCTACTGTGGGACCTTGTGATCATTTAAGTTAGTACTTTATAAACTCCCCCATATATATTATATATACACACACACACATATATATATGTATATATACACACATACACACATCCTACTAGTTCTGTTCCTCTAGAGAACCCTAACTCATACACTATTTAAAGGGACTGAACAAACGTCAGAACCAGAGTCAGATATAACAGGCATGTTGAAATTATCAGGTCAGGAATTTTTAAAAACTATGATTAACATGCTGAAGGCTTCAGTGGAAAAAGTTGACAATATGCAAAGGCAGGTAGTAATGTAAGCAGAGAGATGAAAATTCTAAGAAATAAAAAGGAATGTTAGAGACCAAAAATACTGTAACAAAAATGAAAGATGCCATTATGGGCTCAGTAGACTGGGCATTGCTGAGAATAGAATCTTTGAGCTTGAGGATATGTCAATAGAAAATCCTAAAACTGAAAAACAAAGAAAAAAAAAAAAAAGACTGAGAAAAAAGAACAGAATACCCAAGAACTGTGAGACAACTACAAAAGGTGTAACACATATGTAATGAGAATGAATATAAGAAAAAAGGGAGAATGGAAAAAAGAAATATTTGAAGCAATAATGGCTGAGTTTTCTCAAATTAATGTCGGACATCAAATCACAAACACAGGAAGTTCAAAGAACACCAAGCAGGATAAACGCCAAAACACACACACACACACAAAACAACTACATGAAGTTACATTGTATGCAAAATGCAGAAAATAAAAGACAAAAAGAATTCTGAGAAGCCAGAGGAAAAAACACCTTCCCTGTGGAGGAGCAAAGAATTGCATTTGACTTCTCCTCAGACACCATGCAAACAAAAACAGAATGGAATGAAATATTTAAAGTGTTGAGAAAAAAAAATACCTATAATTTTGTATCTGCAAAATTATTCTTCAAAAGATCTGTTCATATTTTTTCTATTTTACCTGCAAAATTATTCTTCAAAAGATTTTTTTCAGGCAAGCAAAAATTGAGGACATTTGTTGCCAGGGAGTACTTTGAAAGTACTTAAATTATTTCTAAATTAGTTATATTGCAAACTCTAGTGCAACCACTAAAAAAGTTTTTTTTAAAAGTTCAATTGATACACTAAGAAATGAAAGAAAATGAAATCATAAGAAATACTCCATTAAAACCACAAATGGCATAAAAATATAGAAGACAAAAATAGAACAAAGGCAACAAATAGAAAACACTAACAAATATGGTAGCTGTTAATCCAATTATATAAATAATTACTTTAATCAATAGTCCAAATATACCAACAAAAGATTCTCAGAATGTATCAAAAACAAGACCCAACTATATGTTGTCTAAAAGAAGCCCACTTCAAATATGAAGACACATGTAGATTAAAAGTAAGGAGATGGAGACAGATATACCATGCTAACACTAATCAAATGAAAGCTGGAGTAGCTATATTCATTGTAGATAAAGCAGACTTCAAAGCAAGAAAAGTTAATAAACTGTGGTAGATCCAGACAGTGGAATATTATTCAGTGCTAAAATGAAATGAGCTATCATGTCATGAGAGAATGCGGAGGAATCTTAAATGTTATTAAATGGAAGAAGTCAATCTGAAAAGTCTACCTATTGTACAAATTCAACTGGCTGGTATTATGGAAAAGGCAAAACTACAGCAAGAGTGAAAAGATTATGGGTTGCCAGGGGATGAGAGGGAGGGAGGGATGAATAGGCTGAACATAGGACTTTTAGGGTGTGAAACTATTCTATGTGATACCACAATGATAGATACGTCATACATTTGTTAAAACCCATAGAATGTACAATACCAAGAGTGAACTCTAATGTAAACTATAAACTTTGAGTGATAATGATGTTTCAATATAGGTTCATGAATTGTAACAAACATACCTCTGGGTGACATGTCATTAGAGGAGACGGTTGTGCATGGCTGGGGACAGGGAGTATACACAAACTCTGTACTTTTCTCTCTTGTTTTCTGTGAGCCTAATACGCTAGTAAATAAAGTTTATTAATTTTTTTAAAAACAGAGATAATAGTGCTGTTGAGAGTATTGCCTGGCACGTAGTGATGTTCAATAAAAGCTAACCAGTACTAAGATGCAGATTCTGATGATTCTGCTTTCTCACACTTTCAATTTTTTTCCTCTTACTCCTCCTTCTCATCCTCTTCCCCTGCTTTCATCTTCTCTTTCCCCATCCCTTCTCCCTCATTCACTTATCTCTTTATTTCTCAGTGTCTGCCTCAGAAACATAAAATTATCTGTACTAGTTGAACTGAATATGATGCTGTTCATACTGTATCTACTCCCAAGACACACAAATAGTAGTCAATGTGTACAGCTCATAAAGAGAATTGACTTAAAAGACTATTGGAAGATGGCCGAATAGGAACAGCTCCAGTCTCCAACTCCCAGCGCGAGCGACACAGAAGACCGATGATTTCTGCATTTTCAACTGAGGTACTGGAGTCATCTCACTAGGGAGTGCCAGACAATCGGTGCTGGTCAGCTGCTGCAGCCCGACCAACGAGAGCTGAAGCAGGGCGAGGCATCGCCTCACCTGGGAAGTGCAAGGGGGAAGGGAATCCCTTTTCCTAGTCAGGGGAACTGAGACACACAACACCTGGAAAATCGGGTAACTCCCACCCCAATACTGCGCTTTAAGCAAACGGGCACACCAGGAGATTATACCCACACTGGGCCGGGAGGGTCCCACGGCCACAGAGCCTCCCTCATTGCTAGCACAGCAGTCTGCAATCTAACTGCAAGGCAGCAGCGAGGCTGGTGGAGGGGAGCCCGCCATTGCTGAGGCTTTAGTAGGTAAACAAAGCCGCTGGGAAGCTTGAACTGGGTGGAGCTCACAGCAGCACAAGGAAACCTGCCTGTCTCTGTAGACTCCACCTCTGGGGACAGGGCACAGCTAAATAACAACAACAAAACAGCAGAAACCTGTGCAGACACAAATGACTCTGTCTGACAGCTTTGCAGAGAGCAGTGGATCTCCCAACATGGAGGTTGAGATCTGAGAAGGGACAGACTGCCTGCTCAAGTGGGTCCCTGACCCCTGAGTAGCCTAACTGGGAGACATCCCCCACTAGGGGCAGTCTGACACCCCACACCTCACAGGGTGGACTACACCCCTGAGAGGAAGCTTCCAAAGTAAGAATCAGACAGGTACACTCACTGTTCAGCAATATTCTATCTTCTGCAACCTCTGTTACTGACACCCAGGCAAACGGTCTGGAGTGGACCTCAAGCAATCTCCAACAGACCTATAGCTGAGGGTCCTGACTGTCAGAAGGAAAACTATGAAACAGGAAGAACACCTATACCAAAACCCAATCAGTACATCACCATCATCAAAGACCAGAGACAGATAAA